>NC_084829.1:151852995-152164661 GCF_033115175.1 Lepus europaeus | reverse complement strand
CCTGTGATGTGACCTTGTTTGGGAAAAGCATCTTCGCAGATGGAATTAAATTAAGAGTTTTGAGTTCAGATCATCCTATGCTATTCCCATGAGCACCACATGGGATAACAAGAGTCCTCAGAAGAGAGAGAAGAGGAGAAAGCAAAGACAGAGGGAGAAGTAGAGACTCCATTTAAAGACAGAGGCGGCCTGGAGGGAGGCAGCCACCCACCAACAATGCCTGGAGCCACTCAAGCTGGCTGAGATGAGGGGTGGGCTCTCCCCTGGGCCTGCCGAGGGAGTGTGACCCTGCCGACTTCCCGACTTCGGATCTCCGGAATCCAGGCACAGGATTTTTGTTTTTTTAAGCTACCACCTGCATGGTAATGCATCAGGTCAGCCACAGGAAACCAGGAGAAACATCCCTGGCATTTGCACAGGTCTGTGAGAGGGGGATGGTGGCTTCCTACCATGCCTAAGCCCTCCCAGGGGCCTGTGCGCCCTGGTGCTCACCAAGGATCTCAGTGCCATGTCGAAGGAAGACTGTGCTTCCACATCTGCAAATCTATCCTGAGGGGTAACTAAGAAAACTTGCAGGGACATAACTAAAATGCTCATCCCAGAGCTGTTTGGAGTAAAGTTGGAAGCAACCTGAATGTCTCACATAGGGAATTAATTAAAATCCATTAATGTGTAGCCACACAAAGAATCTTTTGTAGCCATTAAGATAACTTTACAAAAATCTAACTATTGCTGTGGAGAGATGTTACCAATCTACTTGTTTAAAAATACATTATGAGGGGCCAGCGCTGTGGTGTAGCGGGTAAAGCTGCCGCCTGTAGTGCCAGCGTCCCATATGGGTGCCAATTCGGATCCAGCTCCCTGCTAATGCACTTGGGAAAGCAACAGAATATGTCCTAGGTACTTGGGCCCCTGCACCCATGTGGGAGATTCAGAAGAAGCTCCTGGCTCCTGGCTTCAGATGGGCGCATCTCTGACTGTTGTGGCCATCTGGGGAGTGAATCAGCGGATGGAAGATTCTCTCTCTCTGTCTCTCTCTCTCTCTCTCTGCCTTTCAAATAAAATAAATAAATCTTCAAAGAATACATTAGGACATGATCTCATTAAAAAACTTTGAAGTACATATATTATGCATATATACAAAGAAAATTAGAGAACGCAATGTTAGCATTGGTTTCCCTTGAGAAAATCAGTATTTTGTATTCTTTTGCTTCATCTATGTTGTCTGTAACTAATATGTAATTTTTAACAATAATAATGAAAAGAACTTGTCATAATAATAATCCATCCAAAGATATCTCATTTGAGGAAGGAAAAACTCTGAAATCTGTCATTTAGCCAAAACTATGGGGGGGGAGCTATTTTTTTGCCACGTAGGGGACTCAGGGGGCCAGGCTGATGCAGCCCCAGGAGGTTAGAAAGACACAGTGGAGGCTGGAGCGTCGGGAAAAGCAGGGGAGTGGCGAGCCAACAACTGCAGGACGTCCAGCGCTCCTGCGCGCTGATGCCACCGTAAATCTCCGAGACAACGGGTTTACGACTTCTCTCCCACCTGATTGGATCACGGAGCCGGCAGCAGAGAACTCCTGCTCTAAGAGAAACAGTTTGGGAGACCCTGGAATACCACTTGGCAAGAGCCAGTTCAGCCGAGTTAAGGGCAAAACTCCCCAGACATGAAACGAGGAAGAATGTTTTTAGTTTATTCTGTTGCTGAGAAATGCCGGCTGCTTTAAACAGAACACAAGTGACAGGGAGCCATGCGTGGAATGTAGGGGACAGCGACCTAGGGCAAGAGTAAGAGTCTGGGAAGCCAGAACCACGAGCCTGCTGGTGAGCCGGTTTTTCGGGCTGTTGGGACTCTGCATTTCAGAAAGAAGGGAGACGTTCTAGAGGGGTCCTGAGAACAGTGGCAATCAGCAGGTGCGTAAGGGCAAGGAGGAGAGGGTGAGCCACAGCACGAATATGCTGACAGGCTCAGGCTACAGTTTAACCACAGGCTCTGTATCCCAGTGTTGGTGCACATAAAAGCAGCCTGCTGGGGCCGGTGCTGTGGCGCAGCAGGTTAACACCCTGGCTGAAGTGCCGGCAACCCATATGGGCGCCGGTTCAAGACCTGACTGCTCCACTTCCGATCCAGCTCTCTACTATGGCCTGGGAAAGCAGTAGAAGATGGCCCAAGTCCTTGGGCCCCTGCACCCACGTGGGAGACCCAGAAGAGGCTCCTGGCTTCGGATCGGCACAGTTCCAGCTGTTGCAGCCAACTGGGGTGTGAACCATCAGATGGAAGACTTCTTTCTCTCTCTTTCTACCTCTCCTCTCTCTGTGTAACCCTGACTTTCAAATAAAAAAAAATAAAAATAAAAAAGGCAGCCTGCCCAGGGTTGTGTACCGGGGCTCCTGGTGGGTTAGAAAACCAGCTTACCCTGAAAATGGGACCAAGGGTTAACCTCAGCTTTCAGAAGGTGTTCCCAGAGCGGCTGTTGCAAGCCGCTGCCGCCACCTGTTCCTTCTCCTTCTCCTCTTTCCTTTCCTTTCCTCCCTCCCTGTCTCCTTCCTTCAGAACGAACCTTTAGGGACTCTGTATTTGCAGCTCGGCCGCGGGCCGGGTGACCGGAAGTCAGTTCTCCGCAGGGGCCTCTTTCCAGGCAGGAATGTGATGGGACTTCCTGTGTCGGTGGACACTCCTGGATTGTCACTTCCGGCCCCGAGACCAAACGTCCTCTGTTCCCGGCCTTTGCTGCCTCCCTCTTTCCTGTTGTCCTGTCCTCGCTCTCAGTCCTTCCTGTCTCTCTGCACAAGACACTTAGCAGAGGGACAGGCGTAGGTGTTTTTGTAAAGGTGGTGGTGAGTTGTTTATGACTCTGCCTCTGTTTTTTTTTTGACAGGCAGAGTTAGTGAGAGAGAGAGACAGAGAGAAAGGTCTTCCTTTTGCCATTGGTTCACCCTCCAATGGCCGCCGTGGCCGGCGCGCTGTGGCTGGCGCACCGCGCTGATCCGAAGCCAGGAGCCAGCTGCTCTCCTGGTCTCCCATGGGGTGCAGGGCCCAAGCACTTGGGCCATCCTCCACTGCACTCCCGGGTCACAGCAGAAAGCTGGCCTGGAAGAGGAGCAACCGGGACAGAATCCAGTGCCTTGACCGGGACTAGAACCCAGGGTGCCGGTGCTGCTAGGCAGAGGATTAGCCTATTGAGCCACGGCGCCGGCCCGTCTGTTCTGTCCCTGCTCCCAGGAGTGAGTCTCTGCTTCCGTCCCTGCAGACCCAGAGCAGCCCGTGCGTGAGCAAAGCCGCTGCCCGCTCGCTGGGCCCCTGCCTCATTCAGGATCCTGCTCTATTGATCTGTTTGGGCCTGTGGTCACCATGCTCCAAAGACAACCACCTGGACAGCTTGTTAACCCTCAGTTCTCCAGGCTCCTCCCCTGGGAGCCCGATTGGGTTAGAAGGCACAAATCTCCACTTCTGAAAAGCCTTAGTGATTCTGATGCAGAACCCCTGACAGCAGGCTGTCACCTGCCACACGCAGAACGACAGGACTCTGACGGCCTCCCCTCTCCCTGGGCAGAATTGGAACCCTATGCATTTGCTCATTGTAACAGTTCTCAAGTATGTCCTCTTGTCTTCATCTCCTATGCAATTTGTTGGATAAAGTCCAAACCCTTAGCCCAGGGCACTCTCCTCCGAGTTCCTTATGTGTGGAATCAGTCAGCTGTGGATTGGGGCTGGCTTTGTGGTGCAGCAGGTTAAGCTTCTGCGTGTGACACCAGCATCCCACATCAGAGTGCCAGTTCTGCTTCCAACCCATCTCACTGTCAGTGCACCTGGGAAGTTACTGAAGAATGGTTCAAGGACTTGGGCCCCTGCCACCCACAAGGGAGCCCCAGGCTATCTTGGCCATTTGGGGGCGTGAAGCGGCAGATGGAAGAGCTCACCACCCTCTAGCTGGCACCAGACAACCCTGCCTATATGCCTACCTTGGAAGAGGCAGGCCCTTATCTCAGGCCCCATATTGATTTTCTATTTAACTTTGGGTAACTTAATCTAATTGTATCGTCGAAAGCTTCATTTTCTCAGCTTTAAAATGAGGCTAATCCTAGCAATTAACAGACCTGTGGTGAAGTTAGAACAGAATACAGTGGAGCTGGTGTTGTGGCGCAGTGGGTTAAGCAGCCGCCTGCAACGCCGGCAACTCATAGCAGTACCAGTGTGAGTCCTGGCTGTTCTACTTCCAATCAGGCTCCCTGCCAATGTGCCTGGGAAGGCAGCAGAAGATGGCCCGAGTGCTTGGGCCCCTGACAGCCATTTGAGAAACCCTGATGGAGTTCCAGGCTCTTCGCTACCACCTGGCACAGCCCTGGCTGTTGCAGGAAAAACAAAAATAAAACAGAAACACTGTTTTGGTGGGTGTTTAGCCTAGTGGTTAAGATCCCAGTGAGATTCCTACATTCCACATTGAAGAACCCTGTGCCAACTCTTTTTTTTTTTTTTTAAGATTTTATTTATTTGAAAGACAGAGTTACAAAGAGAGGTAGAGACACAGAGAGGTCTTCCATCCGCTGGTTCACTCCCCAGATGGCCACAACGGCTGGAGCTGCGCCAATGTGAAGCCAGGAGCCAGGAGCTTCCTCCAGGTCTCCCACATGGGTGCAAGGGCCCAAGGACCTGGGCCATCTTCTACTGCTTTCCCAGGCCATAGCAGAGAGCTGGATCGGAAGAGGAGCAGCCAGGACTAGAACCAGCACCCATATGGGATGCCAGCGTGTCAGGTCATGGCTTTAACCCACTGCACCACAGTGCTGCCCCCCCCCCCCTTTAAGGGAAAGGTTTATTGGCAGGTGGGGGAAGCCAGAGGGGCCAGGGGGAGTAATAAAAAGAGGGAGTCGAGAGAGAGATCAAGAGAGAGCACGTGTGCGGGGAGCAGGTCCTATCATACCTTTGCAGGGGGCAGGGAAATGGGAGCAGCAAATCCCATTAGCATGGGGTTAGAGCTCACGCCTGTGGTTGGGCCACCTGGTCACCTCACTTCTAGCAATGGCAGTGGGGCCTAGAGCCTAGGATGGTGTCCGGGACGTAGATCGTGCCACGTGTAAGACCTGCCCTGCTCCAACTCGTAACTCTAGCTGCCTGCTAATGCGGATTCTGGCAGGTAGTAGTGATGGCTCGAGTGGTTGGCTCCCTGCCACCCACAGGAGAGACCTGGATTCAGTGCCCAGCTCCTGGCTCTGGCCTGCCTTAGCTCCAGGTGCTGTGGCTATTTGGGGAGTGACCAGGGATGGGAGCTCCCTTTCTTTCTGTCACATCACAGTCTCTTTCTGTGTCTGCAAAATTTTAAAATTGGGGGGGGGGGGGCAGTTAAGAATAAAAAAACCTAGTGTGTAAAATACAATGTGACACCATAAACTACAAAAAGATATGTTTGCATTTAAAGGACAAATTAAAAGAATTTTACAAAAAAAAAAAAAAAAAAAAAAAAACCAAAAAACTGCACAGTCAAATCAGTCACTCAGGGTTGAAGTTCCGTCAACCACACAGGCCCCAGGGATGCATTTTCTCTTGCCCATGTCTGAGACGCTCCAGCCAATAAGGGATCAGGTGGCTCAGGGGGGAGGGGGGGGGAGCACAGAACAGGAAGTGCCGTGCTATGGTCCACCTGAGCAGCCAGCCACAAGCTTCAATACACACACCCTCCATGACTGCCCCGGGACCCTGCTGGAAGGCACGTTTGACACCTTTTACAGGACACTTTCATAAAAAGAAAGACATCAGCACAGCTCAGGGGAAGCCCACGACACACACAAGTTGACAACGAGGAGGTCTTCTTCCATCCCCACAGCCTTCTTCCAAACCTTCTCTTCTCTCCTGCAACTCAAGGCCCCCTCGATTCCCCCCCTGACCCCTTGTCTGCGGATGGCTGATCCTGCCTTCCAACCTCGCGTAGAGAAAGCAGGCGCTGAAAAGCAGGGACTCAGGCAGCTCCCTGACCCTGTCAACCCCTCTACCCCCTTCTCCCCATCCACACTCATCCTCTTTTTCGGGGAAGGAGCGGCCTTGTCCCCACACAGCTCCAATTCTTCCACCTTGCTTGGAATCCTGCTCCTCTGTCTCCTTCCACATTTGGCCTTCCCATTTCCTATACCATTAAAAAAAAAAAAGATCTATTTTATTTATTTGAAAGACAGAGTTACAGAGAGAGGTGGAGACAGAGAGAAAGGTCTTCCATTCACTGGTTCACTCCCCAGATGGCCACAATGGCCAGAGCTGCGTCAATCCGAAGCCAGGAGCCAGGAGCTTCTTCTGGGTCTCCCACATGGGTGCAGGGGCCCAAGGACTTGGGCCATCTTCTACTGCTTTCCCAGGCCACAGCAGAGAGCTGGATTGGAAGAGCCCATGTGACAATGGAGGTGGAGGTTGGTGTTGTGTCGCTGAAGGACTGACAGCATCCCCAAGGAGCTCAAGGCCAAGGATAGATCCTCCCTTCAAGCCTTTGGAGAGAGGACGCCCTCTGCAGCTTGGTTCTGGGCTTTCAGCCTCTGGAATGTGGTTTTGAGCCACTCAGTTTGTGGTACATCATTACAGAGCCCTAGGAAACTAACACACTCTGTGTGACCATGACCTCCAAAGGTATAATGGTAGCATGTCCCCACCCCCAGTTCTCTCTGATTGCAGACACCCTTCCCTCCTCTGTATGCCATCATCTGTCACCTGCTGCTAAGGTGTGAGTGTCTCCACCAACACACATGGTGAAATCTAATCCGCCTGGTAGGCACTAAGGGGTGGGGCTTTCAAGTGATTAGGTCATAGGACTATCTGCATGGGTGGATTAATGCATACGTGGAGTCATGGGTCATCTGAGACAGTTTGGTTCTTTTCCTCTTGTCACGTGATGCCCTGAGCTACCCAGAGGCTCTACACAGAGTCCCCCCATCAAGAAAGTCCTCCCCAGGGGCTGGAGCTGTGGCTCACTTGGTTAATCCTCCACCTGTGGTGCCAGCATCCCATATGGGTGCTGGGTTCTAGTCCCGGTTGCTCTTCTTCCAGTCCAGCTCTCTGCTGTGGCCCCGGGAGGGCAGTGGAGGATGGCCCAAGTGCTTGGGCCCTGCACCTGCATGGGAGACCAGGAGGAAGCACCTGGCTCCTGGCTTTGGATCGCCGAAGTGGCCATTTGGGGAGTGAGCCAACGGAAGGAAGACCTTTCTCTCTGTCTCTCTATCACTGTCTATAACTCTACTGTGGAAGGAAGGAGGAAGGAAGGAAGAAAGGCCTCCCCAGAAGCAGCCCCTCCCACCTCCAGAATGGTAAGAAATAAGTTTCTTTTCTTTATAAAATATCTGCTCCCAGGTATTCAGTTATAGCAACAGAAAACCATTAAGGCACCTGCTGTTCTTTGAAGTCTCTCCATCTTTAACGGTGTCCAAGGATACATTTAAGAAAAGCCCCCTTTCCTCTTGGATTCTATTGCAGAAGCGCAGGCAGCTTTACCAAATAACATGATGTTCTTTGAAATTCATCTGCAGTGCTTTTCAAGGGATACTGTTTGTTGAGAAAAGCAAGAGGCAGAACAGTCTTAATGTGCTACTGAAGGAATTCATGAGAAACTGATGACACTGGGCATTTCTGGGAAGAGGAACTTGATGCTGGGGCCAGGAGTTTGAAGAATGACTGTCAGTGTCCCAGGGCTGATTTCAAAAACTGAATGGCTCAAGATGATGGCATCTGCTCTCTCAGTTCTGGAGTCTGAAATCCAAGTGCCCGTCAATCACTTTCTCAGTGTTTGGGGAGGGGAGATCCTCTCCTAGCCCTAGGGGGCGCCAGCAATTCCTTAGCTTGCAGATGCAACACTGCACTCTTGGCCTTCATCCTACAGGATGTTCTCCCTGCGTGGCTTGTCTACCTTCCCCTCTTCCTAGAATACCAGTCCTGTTGGATTGAGAGCCTGTTCTAAACCAGGATGAACTCACTTTAACCTGATTACACCTGCAAAGGACCTATTTCCAAATAAGATGCATACACACCTTCCCAGTGGACATGAATTCGTTGGGCACTCTTCAACCCAGCCCAGGGAATTTTGGCTGCAGACTCTTTCATATCTTTTGAATTTTGCATATTAAATATTTCTAAGGACTCAATGCCTATCTGATGAATATATCTGGACCACATTAGATTGCAGATTAAACATCTCTAAACCAAGGCATGGCATCCCAAACTAGGTGCTGGGTCCCAACACTGCCTGCCCTCCTCTTCTCTTTGAGCCATGACTGTAATAATTCCTGAGGCTATCAGCCCCCTAAGGGACAGGCCAACCCTGTTTCCACAAACCCAGCACTTAGCTCAGTGCCCGGGTCCCCATAAATGTTCATTTAAAGAATAGATTCAAGGAGGAGAAGGGATGAGTCATTCGCGTGGATTCCAGAAGCCTGTTGGAAGTCATCCTGAGCCCTGGCATTTTTAAGCATGACAAATGGCAATTGAAAAAGATAATAATTTGCATGAACATACCCTCTGAGCATTTATAAAGTCCACTTGCAAATGCTTCATTCTGATCCTGGCACACTCTTGAAGGAAAGCTGAGCCCCATAGAAATCAAGTTTCTTGCTCGAGTTCATGGGGCTCCTACTCAGCCCATAGGAGCCAAATCTGTTTGCAACTGTTCAGCTTTAAGTCTTTTTCTACTTTCAACAGACAAGATGTGATGAAACATAGTCCTTCTTCCTCAACCCCTCAACCACGCCCTCGGTGAAATAAATTTCAATAAGGAAGACCCCCTCATTGCTTCTCCTTCAAAATGACCAAAACATGGCTGAGCTGTGGCGTAGTAGGTTAAACCTCCACATGCAGTGCTGGTATCACATATGGGTGCTGGTTCAAGTCCCGGCTGCTCCACTTCCAATCCAGCTCCCTGCTAATGCACCTGGGAAAGCAGCATAAGGTGGCCCAAGTGGGAATCCAAGTGAGAGACCCAGAAGAAGCTCCTGGCTCCTGGCTTCGGGTTGCCCCAGCTCTGGCTGTTGTGGCCATTTAGGGAGTGAACCAGTGGATGGAAGACCTCTCTCTCTGTCTTTCCCTCTCTCTGTAACTCTGCCACTCAAATAAACAAACAAATCTTTAAAAAAATGCTTTAAAACATGAGTTTAAAATTCCAACTTAATATGAGAAAAACCAAATGAGATTTTCTTTTCCTAAGCTAAAAAAGTTTTCATTTGGATTTTCTAGTATCAAATTGGAATTTTAACCTTTTGTTTGTGAATGTATCTTTTATTATATTTTTAGATATTTATTATAGACATATTTGCTAAAAAATAGCCCTGGGGCCAGTATTGTGGCACAGTGGGTTAAGATGCCACATGGGATGCCAGCATCCCATATCGGAGTGCCAACTGTAGCCCCGACTACTCTGCTTCTGATCCAGCTTCCTGCTAATGAACATGGGAAGGAAGCAGAAAATGGGACCTTGCCACCAATGTGGGAGATCAAGATGTGGTTTCAGGCTCCTGTCTTTGGCCTGGCCCAGCTCCAGTCATTGCAGCTGCTTGAGAAGTGACCAATGGATGGAAGATTCTCTCTCTTTCTCTCCTTCTCTGTCTCTCCCCCTCTTTCTGTCACTCTGTCTTTCAAATAAATAAATAGATCTTTTCAAAAAAATAGTCATGAGATGCACAGATAATTTTTAATGGTAATTATTCATCAGATTTAAACGTTTCTATTTTCCTATTTCTTATCCATGATGGTTTCACCACTGGTAATATTTCCTACTAAATTCCAAATGCAGCTAAACATTTTTAAGGGTGGTCTATCTCAGGGGTTTGCAAACTACAACCTGAGGCCTGTTTTTGTCAGCCCAGGAGCTAAGAATGGTTATTACATGGATAAGGGCTGTAATAAAAACAGATGACAGAACTTATGGCCTGCAAAACCTAGGATACATATGTACTGAAAAGGTTTGTTAATCCTTGGCAAGTATTCAAATGCATATATTGAAAATCTCTCCTGTCTACCAATCATCTACCTGTTTATCATTTGTCATGTCCTCCCGCAGTGTCTGAGGTGCATTGGTTATAAAACCCCTGAGGATACCAAAGTCCAAGGATGGTCAAGGTTTTTACATTAAAAAAAGATTTTTACATAAAGCACCTTCATGTTTGCATATAACCTATGCATACCCTCATATACTTAAAATCATCTCTACATTACTCACAATACCTAGTACACTGGAAATACTATGTGAATAATTATTGTGCTATGTTGTTTAGAGAATAATGACAAGAAAGAAAAGTCTATTCATATTTAGCATAGATGCACATATTTACAGTCTAAGGTTGGTTGAATATGTGAATGTGAAACCCATTAAAATAGAGGGCTGATTGTGTATGTATGAGTACAATTCTTGGGCCAGAACCCCTTGTGTCTATCTATATGTAAGGTCCTGGAAAATATGCATTATGAAAAAACCATGAGTGGATTTCAAAAATATTTTGCATCAAAATGAAACGTTTTTAGATATTTTGATATTCTAATTAAAATTAGAGACAGAGACAGACAGACAGATGGTCAGACAGTGCTCATCCACTGGTTCCCTCTCCAAATGCCTGGACAGGTCAAAACCAATAGCCAGGAATTTAATCTAATTCTTTTGTGTAGGTGTCAGGGATCCAAGTACTTGAGCCATCACCTGCTGCTTCCCGTGGTGCATATTAGCAAGAAGTTGGGTCAGAAGTGGAGCTGGGCCGGCGCTGCGGCTCAATAGGCTAATCCTCTGCGCCGGCACACCGGGTTCTAGTCCCGGTCGGGGCACCGGATTCTGTCCCAGTCGCTCCTCTTCCTGTCCAGCTCTCTGCTGTGGCCCGGGAGTGCAGTGGAAAATGGCCCAAGTCCTTGGGCCCTGCACTCGCATGGGAGACCAGGGGAAGCACCTGGCTCCTGGCTTTGGATCAGTGCAGTGTGCTGGCTGCAGCGTGCTGGCTGTAGTGGCCATTGGGGGGTGAACCAACGGAAAAAGAAGACCTTTCTCTCTGTCTCTCTCTCTCTCACTGTCCACTCTGCCTGTCAAAAAAAAAAAAAAGTGGAGCTGGGTCTCAAACACGGGCACTCTGATGTGTGGTGTTGGTGTCTTAACTGGCATCTTAACTGCTAGGCCAAGGCTTGCCCCTAAACTTGCCTTTTTTAAAAAAATATATTTGTTTATTTATTTGAAAGGCATAGTGGCTGATAGAAAGGGAAAAACAGAGAGAGATCCTCCATCTACTGGTTCACTCCTCAAATGCCCACAACAGCCAGGGCTGGGCAAGCTGAAGTCAGGAGCTAGGAGCCCATTTGGGTTTCCCACATGGATGGCATGGACCCAAGCACTTGGGTTATCATCTGCTGCCTTCCCAGGAGTAAGCAGGAAGCTGGATAAGAGGCAGAGCAGCCAGGACTCAAATTTGCACTCTGATATGGGATGTGGGCACCCCAAGTGTTCCCACAGCACCTGTCCCTCAAACACATGTTTTTATCTCCCCACTGTTTCCGCCTCTGACCACTGCTACTTCCATGTCCTATCATAGCATTCTACACATGCTAAAATCCAAGTGAAGGGTGGGGATCTATCTTTGAGAAATAAGCAACAATCTGGACAACACATTCTTGGCGATGGAGCTTGGACAGAATTTATTAAATACAGTCAGGGAAATTCCTACTCTACATTATTAAACTGGACAGTCAGATACCAACTGGTACAGAAATGAAATAAGATTTTTTTTTTTAATTTTAAAGATTTATTTACCCAGTTCATTTGACAGGCAGAGGGACAGAGAGAGACAAAGACAGACAAAGAGACAGAGAAAGTGTTTCCGACCACTGGTTCATTCCCCAAATGGCTGTAATGGCCGTGGGGCTGAGCAAGGCTGAAGCTCGGAGCCAGGAACTCCAACCTCATCTCCTACACGGGCCTGAGAACTTGGGCCATCTCTGCTGCTTTCCCAGGTGCATCAGCAGGGAGCTGGATCTGAAGTGGAGCAGCTGGCACATGAACTGGCTCTTGGATGTGGGATGCCAGCTTTGTAAAGGGTGGCTGAAACAGCTGCATCACAACGCTGGCCCCGAGACATGAAATTTTAACAAACTATTTAGACTGCGTTCTTCAAAAGACTTCCTCCACTGCCAAAGATCTGGGATGGCCTCCTACACATCTGGACCCAATTCTTCATCCAAGTAATGACCTTGGCTTCCACTTTGGGAAGAGAATCCTCTTTTTCTGTACTTTCATGCAGTGTTGCTATAATGTTTTCTACAGAACTAGGTCTTCTGGTGTTTTAGAGTTTTTTCTTGTTTATTGGAAGAATTTTGGGCTTTTTGGTCTCAGTGCTGGCGACTTTGAGTCTTTTCCATTCTAGCTTGATTTATGTGCATTCCGGGCTGGAGAAATTCCCATGAATTTATTCACTGGAGCATCTCCAGTTTGCTCATCGTCATCATCTTCCTCATGGCCATCTTCTTCAGCAGCAGGTTTACTTTCTTCTGTGGTCCTAACTACCCACTCCAGGGGCTGATGGTCTTCTGGATACACCTAAGAGTTTTTTTTTTTTTTAAGATTTATTTATTTATTTGAAAGAGTTACACACACAGAGAGAAGGAGAGACAGGTCTTCCATCTGATGGTTCACTCCCCAATTGGTCGCAACGGCCAGAGCTGTGCCGATCCAAAGCCAGGAGCCAGGTGCTTCCTTCAGGTCTTCCCATGCGGGTGCAGGGGCCCAATCTCTTGGGCCATCTTCCACTGCTTTCCCAGGTCATATCAGAGAGCTGGATTGGAAGTGGAGCAGCCGGGACTAGAACTGGCGCCCATATGGGATGCCGGCACTGCAGGTGGAGGCTTTACCCGCTACGCTGCAGCACCAGCCCCATACACTTAGGAGTTTTGCATGCTCCTCCTTCTCTTCGTCTCTGACTCTGCATCTTCCTCTGCAGCTACTAGGTGCCGTCCACTCCCACGCAGACCCCGAACCGCACTTCAACCTGAACAACACAGGAAACCCCAAGGGAACCTACCGGCCGTACAGACATTCTCCAAGTTGCCAGTGGTTACAAGTAGACTCCCTTCACTTCCCTTCATAATGCATTGCCTCCTCTTCAACAAGATGCAATTAACCCTTTGCGTCAGTGCCTAAACTGGTCATTCTTCTCCATTTTTTTTTTTTTTGAAATAGAGAAACACACACAGAGATGAACACACACACACACACACCACACACACACAGAAAGGGCTCCTATTTGCTGGTTCACTCCTCCAAATGCCTGCGTTTCAGCTGGAGGCCTGAAGCCAGGAGTTGGGAACTCAATCCAGGTCCCCTACAGGATTGCAGGAACCCAAATACCAGAGCCATCAATGGCGACTTCCAGGATCTGCATCAGCAGGAAGCTGGAGTCAGGAGTCAGAGCTGGGAGTGGAACCCAGGTCCTTCAATGCGAGATGCAGGCATCTTACCTCTAGGCAAAACATCTGCTCCAGCTCATTTTTCTTAAAGACAACTGGTGCTCTTGTCCATCATTGTCCACCTTAAAGTGATCATCATTGTCAGCCTTTAGTTCCCACTGAAAAGATAGTTCTGGGACCTACGTCCATCAGCTCTCCTGTGGGGTGGTGGCAGATGGGGGTAGAGGAGCACTGCTCCAGGGAACAGCCACACAGGACAGAATCAGGCCAACTCCAAGAGCTTTTTGAAGCACTCTCCCTCATCACACATAGGGTTCTATCAACCCAGATGACCCCCGGAGGCCTCCTGTGAATTCTGCAGTTGCAGCCCCTCCCACTGCACAGGCACAGCCTCTGGCGTGCACAAGTTAATGGGGAGAACAGCACTGAACGGTCTGCCGTGTTCAACAACAGTCACGAGGTGTGAGAGAGCCCATGGGAAGAAGGCTGTATAGAAGAGCCACTCCCGCTAGGAAAGAAGATTTATGATTGTTATAGAACTTCATGTTTTCACAAGTGTATTTGAATTCCCTTTGATCAATTTTCCAGTAACTCATTGATGGTTTGTGTGATGTTAGCAACAGGAAAATCAATGAAAAACACAATGGCCTAAGTGGGCGCTAAGCAGTGATCTGTTGGCTGGAAATTTGTTTCCTGGTGCCGTATTGATACAGGGTTTAAACATCCCTGCCTGCGTCCAGAGCTGATTGGATTGAGTTCTGATGGCCATCCCTCTTCTCTTTCTCTGAGATTTGATTTAATAGGAGCAGCCACAGGAGTTTAAGAGGGAGAGGGCAGGGCTGGGTGGCAGGGCAAATGGAAAAGACAAGTTTGTGATGGGCTCTGGGCCTTCTCTGCTTCGTCCAAAGCCACACACAAAGCAGGCTTTCATGAGGTGGGGGGTGGCAAGAAGCAAGTGGAAGTGGGTAGAGGATGGAGGGAACCATCACACTACACACCTGGGGGAGCAGTGGCTTACAGGAGCAGAAGCACCGCAGGTGTCCCTAGTATCAGGAGATGGTGCTCCCACGGCCAGAGTCCCCCTAGTACCCCAGTCCACATAGCTGCAGACAATTTGTTCATCTGGCTCTTTAGGAACATAGGAGGGATTTTTTTTTTTGACAGGCAGAGTTAGTGAGAGAGAGAGAGAGAGAGAGAGAGAGAGACAGAGAGAAAGGTCTTCCTTCCGTTGTTTCACCCCCAAATGACCGCTATGGCCGGCCAGGAGCCAGGTGCTTCTCCTGGTCTCCCATAAGGTGCAGGGCCCAAGAACTTGGGCCATCCTCCACTGCCTTCCCGGGCCACAGCAGAGAGCTGGACAGGAAGAGGAGCACCTGGGACAGAATCTGGTGCCCCAACCGGGACTAGAACCAGGGGTGCCGGGCCGCAGGTGGAGGATTAGTCTAGTGAGCCACGGCGCTGGCCTGAGGGATTTTTTTTTTAAAAAGTTTATTTATTTTCATTTTATTTGAAAGGCAGAGAAAGAGAGAATATGAGAAAATCAGCATCACTGGGTTGAGCCGCTGCCTGCATCTCTGGCCTCCCAGCGTTTGGGAGCCAACGCTGTGGTGCTGTGGGTTAAGCTGCCATCTACAATGTCGGCATCCCATATGGCTTCCTGTATGAGTCCAGGCTGCTCCACTTCCGATCCAGCTCCTTGCTAATGCACCTGGGAAAGTAGCAGCAGATGGCCCAAGTCTTTGGGCTCCTGCACCCACATGGGAGACCAGGAAGAAGCTCCTGGCTTGGCTTGGCCGGGCCCTGGCCACTATGGCCATTTGGAGACTGAACCAGTGGATGGAAGAGCTCTGTGTGTGTGTGTGTGTGTTTCCCTCTCTTCTGTAACACTGCCTTTCAAATAAATGAATAAATCTTTAAAAAAAATAGAGTGCCCATTTGAGTCCTGGCTACTCTACTTCTGATCCAGATTCCTGCTAATGCACCCGAGAAGGCAGAGATGATGGTCTAGGTATTTGGGCCCTGCCACCCTTGAGAGACTTGGCTGGAGTTCCTGGCTGCTGGCTTTGACCTGGTCCAGCCCTGGCTGTTGTGGCTATTTGGGGAGTGAACCAAGGGACAGAAGATTTCTTTCTCTGTGTGTCTCTCCCTCTCTCTCTGTAACACTGCCTTTCAAAAAATAAAATAAAAAAATAAATCTTGAGAGAGAGAGAGGGAGAGAGAGAGAGAGGGAGAGAGAGAGAGAGAATCTTCTGTCCACGGGTTCACTTCCTAAATGCCCACAACAGCCAGTGCTGGGCCAGACTGAAGCCAGGTGCTGGGGTGTCCCACGTGGGTGACCGGGCCCCAGGTGTTTGAATGCTAACTTGTGCTTCCCTGACGGCACATTACGGAAGCTGGCTTTGAAAGCAAAGTGGGCTTAGAACCCAGGCTCTTCAATAGGCGATGTGGCCATCCTAAGTGGCATCTTAACTGCTAGGCCAGACACCCACTCCAGAAGTGATCTCAGAAGCGTATTGCTGCAATAACACCATTTGGCCTCTGGTTCACTTTGATGTCTCCCCTCCCTACTTCCTTAATGATCTGGTGGCTGAGTGCACGCAATTCTTTAGTTGCCAGCAGGAGGAAAGAGGAAAAAGCTGAAGTGTGCGAATCAGATCAGTTGTGTGCCTCAAGCTAATTTTTTTAATCAGGTGAGTTGGTAGCCCCATGCTTCTGAGTGAATTCCAGGGACAGACAGGGGACTATTCCATGACCCTCTATACCCACAGGCTCTGAAGCCAGGCTTTCAACCAACCACAGATGGCAAATATTCAGAAAACAAAAAGTTGCAGGTATCCTGAACATGTACACACTGTTTTCCTATCTTCATTCTCTAACAATACAGTTTACCAGCCATTTACAGGTATTTACATTGAATTAGGTATGATAAATAGTCTGAGGTATTGCATACGTGTGTAGTCATACTGCACCATTTCATATGAGCAACTAGAATGTCTGTGAATTTTGGAATCCATGGGGGCTTCTGGAACAAATCCCTACTACATTAATTTGCTAGGGCGACTTTACCAAATGATCACAAGCTGGATGACTTAAACAACAGAAAATTTCTGTCTCAATGTTCCTGGGGCTACGAGTTTGGAATCAAGGTAGTGGTAGGGCTGACTCCTGCTCCTGCTGTCTCCTGGGCTTGTGTATGGCTGACCCCTTCCTTTGTCTCTTTACTTCTACGTCCCTGTGTGTGTGGCTATCTCCACATTCCCCCTTTCTTTTTGAAATTTTAATTTATTTGAAAGGCAGAGAGAGAGAGAGAGAGAGAGAGAGAGAGAGAGAGAGAGAAACAGACCAACAGACCGACCTTCCATCTTCCAAATGTCTGCAACAACCAGAGCTGGGCCAGGCTGAACGCAAGAGTCAGGGACTCCATCTGGGTTTCCTACAGGGATCAGAGCACCTGAGCCATGAGCTGCTGCTCCCTGGAGGCATCAGCAGGAAGCTGGACTGGAAGCAGAGGATCACGGACTTGAACCGGCACTCCTGTACGGGATGCAGACATCACAAGAGGTGGCTTCACCTGCTATGCCACCACACTACCCCACGCTCCCCCTTTTGATAAGGACCTCAGTTGTGGTGGGTTAGGGCCTGCCCTAGGCTCCTCCTAGGCTCATCCCCTAATAAAGCCTCATTGGCACGCACTGAGGTTAGTGCATCAACACGTGACCTTCTAGGGGTCAGGAGCACAGTTCAGCCCATGACAGCGAGACAGAGAGGGGGCACAAAAATTACTAAAGGTTTGGAATGACCACTGAAGGAAGAGAATTCACCAACAGCAAGTAAAGTGTCAGTTAAATAGTGTGAAGGTCTAGGCCGGCGCCGTGGCTTAACAGGCTAATCCTCCACCTTGCGGCGCCGGCACACCGGGTTCTAGTCCCGGTCGGGGCGCTGGATTCTGTCCCGGTTGCCCCTCTTCCAGTCCAGCTCTCTGCTGTGGCCTGGGAAGGCAGTGGAGGATGGCTCAAGTCCTTGGGCCCTGCACCCCATGGGAGACCAGGAGAAGCACCTGGCTCCTGCCATCGGATCAGCGCGGTGTGCCGGCCGCAGCAGCCACTGGAGGGTGAACCAATGGCAAAGGAAGACCTTTCTGTCTCTCTCTCACTGTCCACTCTGCCTGTCAAAAAAAAAAAAAAAATAGTGTGAAGGTCCAGCCAAAGTTTAAAATAAAAATAATTTAAAAACTAAAATTTATTAGACTGCTTCTGTATGCGAAGTATTACATTAAGCATTTTATGGTGCTATCTCATTGATTCTTTTGATACTCTCATGAGGACTACAGTTTCCCCTGTCTTCACTGTTGAGGAGGGCGAAGTCCACCCAATGACCCACGTTAAGTAGTTTCTCCAGTGTGGGTGTGGCAGCGCAGAGTGAGCACTTGACAGATCCATGGCTGTGTGTCTGATGGATGGGATGCAAGAGAGAAGAAGCCAAGAAACTGCAGGGTTTATTCACTCACTCAGCACCACACTAGGCCGTGAGAAATGAGTTCAAGGGACTACTCAGAAGATCCAAATGGCTCTGTCATAGAACTTTCTGCTCTAATGAAAATATTCTGTGATTTGTGCTAGCCAGTATAGTAGCCTTTACCTACACTTGTCTGTACACTTGGGAACTGAACTTTCAATTTGTTTTTTTTTTTTTTTTTGTTCATTTTTGACAGGCAGAGTGGACAGTGAGAGAGAGACAGAAAGGTCTTCCTTTTGCCGTTGGCTCACCCTCCAATGGCCGCCACAGCCAGCGCACCGCGCCGATCCAAAGGCAGGAGCCAGCTGCTTCTCCTGGTCTCCCATGGGGTGCAGGGCCCAAGCACTTGGGCCATCCTCCACTGCACTCCCGGGCCATAGCAGAGAGCTGGCCTGGAAGAGGGGCAACCGGGACAGAATCCGGTGCCCCGACTGGGACTAGAACCCAGTGTGCTGGCGCTGCAAGGCGGAGGATTAGCCTGTTGAGCCACGGCGCTGGCTTCAATTTGCTTTTAAGTTAAGTAGCTGTACGTTGATGGTGACTAGTAGTTAGCTCAGAGGGCATAGATCTATGGCATTCTGGAAAACAAATAGCTATCTGACTGCGCATTGGACCTTGACAATCACATGATAAACAAGGTTAGATGAATACATTAGGGTGACTCTAATTCAATAAGACTTGCACCCTTATAAGAAGAGAAGGGGCTGCCATTGTGGCATAGTGGGTGCAATTCCAGCATCCTATGTGGGTGCCAGTTCGAGTGCTGGCTCATATACTTCCGATTAAGCTCCCAGCTAATGGCCTGGGAAAAGCAGCAGAAAATGGCCCAAGTGCTTAGGCCCCTGCTACCTATGTGGGAGACCTGGAAGAAACTCCTGGCTTCAGCCTGGACCAGCCCCTGCCTGCCATTGTGGCTATCTGGGGAGTAAACCAGTAGGTGGACAATCTCTTTCTCTCTCTCTCTTCTCTTCTTCTTCCCTCTCCTCTCTCCCTCCCTCTCATTCTCTTTGTAACTCTTTCAAATAAATAAATAAATTCTTATTTATTTATTTATTTATTTTTGCCAGGCAGAGTTAGACAGTGAGAGAGACACAGAGAGAGAGTTATAGACAGTGAGACAGAGACAGAGAGAAAGGTCTTCCTTCCATTGGTTCACTCCCCTAGTGGCCACTATGGCCGGCGCTACGCCGATCCGAAGCCAGGAGCCGGGTACTTCCTCCCAGTCTCCCATGCGGATGCAGGGGCCAAGCACTTGGGCCATCCTCCACTGCCCTCCTGGGCCACAGCAGAGAGCTGGACTGGAAGAGGAACAGCCGGAACTAGAACCGGCGCCCATATGGGATGCCGGCACTGTAGGCAGTGACTTGACCCTCTACGCCATAGCACCAACCCCTGAATCAGCTCTTTAATGCCAGCGCTTCAGGCCAGGCGTTAACCTGCTGCACCACAGCGCTGGTCCCAACACTGTGATTTCTGACTTCTGGCCTTCAGCAGTACAAGAGGATAAATTTCTGTTGTTTAAAGCCACAGTGACTGGTACCTTGCTGCTGCAGTCCTGGTAGATGGACAGTCATTCAGTGAGTGAAGAATAGCGGCCATTAGTTGTGTAATCTCTCAAATTCTTGCCCCTTCCTCTGATAATCCATCCCTCATCTCAGCTTGTCCACATACCCCCGGCTATGGTTTGAACATACATTGGCTCCCATACTCATGCTGGACTTGAAAGCCCAAAGTCATACATTAATGAGACTTTGCAGGTAGACACTTAATCCAGTTATGGTGTTCAGGAGGAAGACCTAGTGGAAGATGATTTGGTCATTAGCAGTGGACCCCCAGAAAGTCCTTCTGCTGAGAGGGTTGGGTAGAAGGGTCCACTTGGGCCAGCTACAGCAAGAGACATCTTCCCTGTTCAAGGCTACTCCTCCACTTACACCTCTTCCCAGGGCCTTACTCTAATCCTTCCTTCCTCTTCCTCCTCCTCCTCTGCTTCTGATCCCCTCCCCTCTGGCTTGTTCCTCAGGCCATACATGTTCTGACCCTCTAGCCCCTTCCACTCAGTCTGTACTCCTGCAGTAAATCTGATTCCATCACTCTTCCAATCAGCTCCTGCCAAGTTCATCAGTCAACCCCAACTTACCAAACACAATAAGAGGACATTGTCTGCCACTCTCTTCCCTGCTCATTCTCCTCCTGTGGCCTCAGCCTGTGCTAACCATTCCGTTTTGTGAACCTTTCTGCTCTCAGCCTCTGGAGGCACACTCGGGGCTTTTCCTTTGCTGAGTCCCCTACTACTGTCTGCATTTAGGTGCTGATATTTCTCATGGCTTCTCTCCCTTTATTTATTGCCTACAATCTCATGAGCAGTCTCATTCACTCTCAGTTTTAACAACCCTTTGTGCTGAGCAAAGCTGGAGAGAGAGGTGCAAAGGAGCAAGATCTATAGACCCGAGTTACTCGATAAAGCTAGCTTCTCGCTTGGGATTTTTCAAATATGCGAGCCAACACACTCCTTTTATTGGTTGAGGCTGTTTAAGTCAAATTTTGTGTCTCTTGTTGCCCAAAGCATCCAAACAGATGCTGGGTCTGGATGATTCTGGGTTCTGTATGTATCCCAGAACCACTGCATTCCTGTCTCTCCTATCATTACATTTTCACCTCCCCTACTCCTAAAGGGGAGAGGCATTTTTAAGATTTTTAAGCTAAGCATTTTTAAGTCAGGGAGGGGTACCTTTCTTGGCATGAGTAATTCTTTTTTTTTCTTTTTTAGATTTATATGAGAGGTAGAGTCATGAACAGAGAGAGGGAGAGACAGAGAGACAGAGGTCTTCCATCCTATGGTTCACTCCCCAAATGGCTGCAATGGCCAGAACTGGGTTGATCTGAAGCCAGGAGCCAGGAGCTTCTTCAGGGTCTCCCATGTGGGTGCAGGGGCCCAAGAACTTGGGCCATCTTCTACTGTTTTCCCAGGCCATAAGCAGAGAGCTGGGCCAGAAGAGGAGCAGTTGGGATAGGAACTGGCACCCATATGGTATGCGGGTGCTGCAGATGGAGGCTTAGCCTTATATGTAAGTCATAGGGCTGGCCCCGATTAAATAATTCTTTGTAGAATGAGGCAGGTCTACTTCAAGGTTATGTATTTTAAAACCTTTCATAGGCAGTAAAATGAGGAAAAAAACCAAACATAATTTCTGGGGATTCCCTTTGGTAGGGCACTTGGTTTTCTGTGGCTGCTGCAACAAATTAGCACAAAATTGGTGGCCTCCAATGACAGAAATGTATTCTCTCAGAGTTCTGGAGGCTGGGAGTCTGAACTGAGCTGTAGCAGGGCCGCACTCCCTCCAGAGTGTCGGGAGAGTTCACTTCCAACCTCTCCCGTATCTTGTGGCGACAGGTATTCCTTGGCTCATAGCATCACTCCAATCTCTGCGTTCTCCATCCTCCCAGGGCCTTCTCTGTGTGTGTCTCCCCTTCTGTCTCTTGTCTAAGGACACTGCCATTAGATCTAGGATTGTCTCATGTCAAGATCCTTAAATTAATCCATCTGTAAACACCTTTTGTTTTCAAATAAGGTTGCACTCACAGGTTCTGGCTGGACATATCCAAGGATGCTACTATTCTACGCAGGGCAGGCACTTGGCTAAACAAATATAGCTTGGAGATGCTCTGTCACTCTCCTGGATTGTCCTGTGGTCATTTCTGGCTTATCCTAACTCATGCTGGCTTGCCCCATCTGCTCACCTCTGGTCTATCCCCTGGGCTGCAGCAAAGGGTCTTTTCATGATGTGAAACTGATCGCATGGCCCCTCTGCTTGAACACCATGCTTCTACAGTGAGACAGCTTTGAAAAGTGAAAGGACACTCTAACTCTGAAGGTTTCAGAAAATGTGTTGCAATGGGAACATTTCCAGGCTTTCATACTGTAGAAAATTTGCTCCAATGTATGGATTAGAGCAATTTAAATGCATATTTCTGTGTGATGCCTGTGCATAACCTCCCACGTTGATGCCTGAACTAATGAATTAATATCAGGGCTCCAGGTTCTACCCAGCTGCTCTAATTGGATACAAATTGAATATGCATATTTAGTAAAGTGAATTTGGAAACTCCACAAACCCTCAGAGGGAATTGACTTTTCAAATGAGCCAACTAGATCCTTTAGACCCCAGCATGAGATAATTTTCTTAAGTTTCACACACTTCATAAAAAATGGAGGACACAGGACTCCCACCATACATGAGCTAGTATAGGATGGAGAAATGTTCAGCCCAGGACCAAACTCAATTCATCCGAGACCATGCAAAACAGCTATACTTTAGCAAATGCAAAGAAAAACAAATAGTACTTGAAAACTAGCTCAGTGCTCTATATAAAATGCTAACGCACAAGAATGCATTGGGAATTGCCTGCTGGACTACTTACATTTCCAAAGTCTTCAGCAGTCAAAATTCCCAATGATTCGTGAGCCTTCCCCACTGGAAAGAAAATCGTATCTTCAAAAATAAAATTGTATATCTGAATCCTGGATGGTAAAGGATTAAGACACAAATCAGAAAGTCTCACTATGTTGGATCTTTTCCGCTGGGTTTGTCGAAGGTGGCCAGCCAGACCCCTGGCACGAGCACTGTGGGGACCAGGACTGGGCTCCTTCTAATGAGCTGTCACAGAGAATGGGAGGCAGAACGACCATGTCTGTCACATATGAGGGGTCTCCAAAAAGTTCGTGGAAAACGTGTATTATGAGAAAGCTAAGCATGGATTTCTTTTTTTAAAGATTGATTTATTTATTTGAAGTCAGAGTCAGAGTTGAGAGAGAGAGAGAGAGAGAGAGAGATGTCTTCCATCCACTGGTTCACTCCCCAGATGGCTGCAATGGCTGGAACTGCTCTGATCTGAAGCCAAGAGCTAGGTGCCTCTTCCAGGTCTCCCACACGGGTGCAGGGCCCAAAGACTTGGGCCATCTTCCACTGCTTTCCCAGGCCATAGCAGAGAGCTGGATCAGAAGTGGAGCAGCCGGGACTTGAACTGGTGCCTATATTGGATGCTGGCGCTGCAGGCAGCGGCTTTACACAGCACCAGTCCTGCTATATATGGATTTCCAAATAAGCTTCTCTTTCCATTCCATTTTTCAGTGAGCTTTTTGAAGTGTCCTTATAGCAGGATGTGAGTTGGCAGTACCCAGAGAGTAATGAGAGCGTTGTCCCGTCTCCATGTATTTGCTGTTTAGGGCTCAGAATGAAGGAACTCATGGGTGTGAGATACTGTGCGTGTGAATATGCAGTTTGCTTGCTCTTAGAAGCCGTGGCTTCCAACTTTCTCATGCTTCAGCGGTGACCCATGTGATGCTGTTCAGGCTTGCTTGTGATGAATGTACACCGCCGAGCTTCAGGGACAGGTTTGCGCCCACGTGCACAGCACTAGTCTGATGATCACTAGTCTGATGAAGGGCAGGCCACTCTGAACCACTTGGAACTCCCCTTCTTCTTCGTGACTTTGGCTGGGATCCCTCTCCATTGGTCTGTGGTCTGTGATCGGCTGACAAAGTAAACCTTCATCTCCTCTGGCTTTGTTCTGTGTTAGAAAGACAGCCACTGGTGGGATGGCATAGAGGGTTAGGCTGCCATCTGAGACACTGGAATCCCACAGGGGCACTGGGTCAAGCCCTGGCTGCTTCACTTCCGATCCAGTGCCCTGATAATGGGCCTGGGAAAGCCCGGAAGATGGCCCCAAGTCCTTGGGCCTTGACACCCACGTAGGAGACCTGGAAGAAGTTCCCAGCTCCTGGCTTTGGTCTGGCCCAGCCCTGGCTGTTGTGACCATTTTGGGGAGTGAACCAGTAGATGGAAGATCTCCCTCTCTCTCTTTCTGTAACTCTGCCTTTCAAATAAACAATAGTTTTTTCTTAAAAAAAAAAAAAGTTACTGAGCTCTGATTTACTGTTTGGAAAGCACAGAGATGTGTTCTTTGGAACCTACCCCTGTGCATCCACTACCGACGGTAGGAAAGCCACACTCACTGTTTACAGAGACCCGTTCTTCATGACTGAATCGTTAGCAGAATCCTGTCTGCACGGGCTGATCGGAGACATCTTAGGTGAAATATTTGAATTGAAAAATCAAATCCACCCTACTTCCCACTGATTGACTGAAACCCCTCTATACCGCTTCTTGAGGGTCGTTAGTCAAATCCCGCCTAAGCACTGCCCATGGGAGGGAAGCCCCTACTGAGACCTCAGCCCTGGTCATGGCTGAAAGCTTCATTCAGGGAAGGTGCTCTCCCACACTGGTCCGAAGCTGTTCTCTCTCCAACACCCAGCTCTGAACTCCACAAAGCAAGTTCTGAGGGCTCTCCTGTGCATCTTTCTCGTAGATCAAGGTTTGCACTTCAAACGTTTTCTTGGCTGTCTTTGGCTGTCTCTTTATGAGCCACAGGATCGTCATCTTTATTTCACATCGGTACCAAGGCAGGCTCCTGGAATGTGTATATGGCTTTGGTATAAACAGCCCCCAAACTCATGTATCAACCTGACAAGGTCTAGACTCAAGAGTTTGTTTCAAGAATTAAAAAAAAAAAAAAAAAAAAAAAAAAAAAAAAAAAAAAAGCATTGCAAACCTATACATTGTGCCGAGGTATGTTTCTGTAACCAGATTAGAGCGTAAATAAAGCAATCCAAGAGTAAACTAAACTCCAGGTCATAGTTGTGAAAGCCATCTCAGGAGGGTCAGTGGAAAGGACAGGTTCATGTCTTGATTGTGCCCACACGCTAATGCAGATGCCCATGCTGATGGCCGGCACCTCAGGACACGGCTTCCAGGGAGTACGTTTCGTCACTACCGTTCTCATCTTGAGACACTGACTTTTCAGAGACAGTGACTGCCTCAAGCCAGACAGAGGCCTCGTTTCAGGGGCCAGGAATACCTGGGCCACTCTGACCCAATCCAGGCGACAACTGACAGCTGGTTCGTATGACCCTGTTGACTCACGCCCATTTCCTGAGACAGCAAGCTCGCCTGGAAATGCCATTACTAGCTGTGAATTTTGTGAATTTTCATCAGATTCTTTGAGATGCCTGTGAGAAGCCCTCTCCTCTCCCCATGAGTGTTCTGAACTCCCGAGTCACAGTTCAACCATCAGTCAAGGTTTCTAGGGGAGCAGGGACATAATTTGCTTGGTGAGTTTGGCTTATGCTAAGGGATAAGCATCTCAGAGGGAGGACAGAGGAATCAAGGTCATATATTCAAGCGAAACATTAATGACAAGTCCCAGCAGAGGTTGAGGGGGGAATGTACGGGGTTTATAAGCACACTGAATGCTTTATGAAATTTCAAAGCCTTGTGTGAAGTAAGTGCAATTTGAAGACAAACTGCTTTACAATGCATGTGTATAATTTCTACCAACACAAGGATATTCAACTGACCCTGCATATGCACGGGCCCTGCCTCTCAGCTAATCTTGGATCAGAAATATTTAGGAAAAAAAAAATGTTGCATCTGTACTGAACATGTACAGACTCCCCACGCCCCGTCTTCATTCCCTAAACAACAGAGTATAACAACTATGCCCATAGCATTTATTTTGCATTAGGTATTGTAAGTAATCTAGAAATAATTTAAAGCCTAGCAAGGGTATACACAGGTTATATGCAAATTCTATGCTATTTTATATAAGGAACTTGAGCACCCATGGATTTTGAGAACAGTAGGAGGCCCTGTACCCATCCTGCATGGTACCAGTGATGATTCATGCCGTGTTGTGTATCTTTAAGACCTATGATCCGTTATTGTTAGATGCTGCAACTGTTTGGGTCCTGGCTGAGTTTATAATTAGCCAAGAACAAAATCGGACAGATGGTGTCGTCTGGTGGCCCAGAGGTACAGATAAATAGCATTTTCCAGACTCCTGACATTTCTCACCTGGACTGCTCTGATCAACTCCATTTGTCCTCTTGCCTCCTGGCTCTCCTGTCTCTAATCCATCCTTCTAGGGCCAGGAGGTCAGCACTTGTTGCTGGAAATATTTTTATGTCCCCTGGAATACAGTCCACACTTCCAGTTTGTCACTCAGGGCTCTCTGAAATCTAGCTCTAGTAGTACTTTTTCAGTCTCATACCCCATCTTATTACCAGACACCAAAGTTTCCCTGTTTACCCGTTAGGATCTAAGATTCGCAGAGCAGTCATTGGCCCAAGGAGCACATCCCTACAGAAATTAGCTTTAGGGGCAGGGCTTAGTGTTTGAGACATGAGTTGAGAAGCCTGAATCCCATATCAGAGTACCTGGGTTCAACTCCTGGCTCTGCTTGGATCCCAGCTTCCTGCTGCACACCCTTGGAGGCAGCAGGTGACAGCTCAAGTAGGTGGGAGACCCAGTTTGAGTTCCTGGTTCCCAAGTGTGGTCTAGCCCAGCCCTGGCAGTTGTGGGCATTTGGAGGACTGAACCAGTGGATGGAAGCTGTCGCGCTCTCTCTCCGAAATGACAATGATGATGATCCGTATGCTTTTCTGACAGCATGACTGACATGCATCCCAGGGAGATGTGGGTCTGTATCCCCTTCCCTCGAAGCTGGGGAGAGGCTTGAGACCAATCTGAGCAGTGGAGACAATGCTGTGAGACTTCCAGGTGAGGTCATAACAAGAATCTGCTTCTGTCTGGCTCCCTCGCTTGGGAAATTTGCCCTTGGATCTCACGACAGCGTTGTGAGGAAACCCAGGCCACATGGAGAGGCCCCGTGTGGGTGTTCCAACCCCCGGCTCCAGCT
The DNA here is from genome assembly GCF_033115175.1 of Lepus europaeus. Lineage (NCBI taxonomy): Eukaryota > Metazoa > Chordata > Mammalia > Lagomorpha > Leporidae > Lepus > Lepus europaeus. Next base: position 152,137,990 of record NC_084829.1, on the reverse strand, counting down.
GGGCCCTTGGCTGACAAGCAGCATCAGTTACCAGATGCGTCAGTGAGCACACCTTCAGGGGGCTCTGGCTCCCACCCCAGTCATCGCGGAGCAGGGATAGAAGTGTGCTCCCGCTGGGCCTCTCCAGAGTTCTGACTCCCAGAAAACAGGAGAGGTGGGAAATGACGGCTGCTGCCAGTCACTGGGGTTTGGAGCATGGATGCTAGTGAATACACTGCTACTACCTGGCGCTACCTGCAGCAGGCAATAGATCTCGGCTATCAGTGGGTAGCACTGGACGTGGAAATATACAGATAAATAAAATGGTGCCCTTCTAATTCTGAACCTTGTAGCAATAAAGAGGGAATATTTGAATCCCGATGAAAAAATAAGGGGTGTGTATGTGTGTTATCCCAGAAATGAATGAATAAATGAAAAACGAATGAATGAAAATACAATAGAATGCAAACACCAGTCAGTGGAGCTCTGATTACAACCATCAGTTCCTTCCGTGAGCTCCAGTGAGGAGTTCCGCCCAGGCCGCACTGAGGAGAGGCACACTTGGAGTCCTGTTATTTGCACTTGGGCTGCTTCTCTACTGTGTCCCAAACTATTCTTCTCCCAGGCTCCTTGTTGTGGCATTCGTTACTTCTTCTTTTTTTTTTTTTTTTTTTAGCATTTTATTTATTCAAAAGCCAGAGAGTTACACAGAGAGAAGAGAGGCAGAGAGAGAGAGAGGCGGGGGAGAGTCTTGGTTCACTCCCAAGACGGCCGCAACGGCCAGAGCTGTGCCAATCTGAAACCAGGAGCCAGGAGCTTCTTCCAGGTCTCCCACGTGGGTGCAGGGGCCCAAGGACTTGAGCCATCTTCCACTGCTTTTCCAGGCCACAGCAGAGAGCGGAATCAGAAGAGGAGCAGCCGGGACTCAAACCAGCACCCATAGAGGATGCTGGTTCAGGCCAGGGCGGTAACCTGCTGTGCCACAGCGCCAGCCCCAGGTTACTTCTTGTTTGAGGATCTTCATACTACTTTCAACTTGAGTTCACGTTCCAAAGCTCTGTTGATTGGCTTGGTACTCTCGTCAACTGTTTGAACTCCATTAAAGAGCTGATTCAGGGGCCGGTGCTACGGTATAGAAGGTCAAGTCACCGTCTGCAGTGCCAGCAACCCACATGGGCACTGGTTCTAGTCCTGGCTGTTCTGCTTCGGATCCAGCTCTCTGCTATGGCCTGGGAAAGCAGTAGCAGATGGCCCAAGTCCTTGGGCTCCTGCACTTGTGTGGGAGACCTGGAGGAAGCTCCTGGCTCCTGGTTTCGGATCGGTACCCATTATGGCCATCTGGGGAGTGAATCAGTAGATGGAAGACCTCTCTCTCTGCCTTTCAAATAAATAAATAAATAAATCTTAAAAAAAAAAAGATCTGATTCATTTGTAGCAGCCATGGAATTGTATACCTCCTAAAAAATGTTTGTTATCCAATTCCCAGGTTTATTCTCAATGATCCTAGTCAACAAAGGCAAACCCTGCATGGCTTCACCATATCCCATAGGCAGCCAGCTATGCGCCTGCCTTCTCTCGATTTTCCTCCTGCTTCTCTGGCTGAGGGTCATTGGGCAGCACGTGAACATGGGTATTACTAGAGCCTTGATTACTGCTGTGGTTTAGGAAGGCACAGAAACTAATGGCTAAGAACAGACTTGGAGAATACCGGGAGGCCTGTGACCCTTTACCGCAGACCTGAGAGCTTCCTGATGTCTGCCTCTGAGCCTGAGTTCTCAGGAGAATCTCCCCTTGATTATTTTAACGTGGGAAGCAGCAGTGAGCGTGAACTAAACACCACACCTGTTTTGTCACATGAGAATGATTCAGGAAGTTCATGGAAAACAGAATTAAAAGACAAGTTTGTTTTAGGGCAAAGCTTTTTGGAAATTCATGTATATGTGGGATCTTCAGAAAAGTTCATGGAAAATGCATTATGAGAAAAACTGCATGGGTTTCCAAAATTTTTGCACCAACTTAAGCTTATCTTTTAGGTTCACATCCACCATATTTTTTAAAAAATGATTTTTAAAAAATTATTTACTTATTTGAGAGAAAGAGAGAGCAAGAGCAAGACGAGAGAGAGAAAGAGTTTCTGTTACTGGTTCACCCTCCAGATATCTGCAATGGCTGGGGTTGGGCTGGGCTGAAGATGGAAGATGGGAGCTGGCAGCTGGGAACTAATCCATGTCTCCCTGGGGGTGCAGAAACCCAATCACTAGAGCTACCACCACTGCCTACCAAGCTGCACATTAGCAGGAAACTAGATTCAGGAGCTGGAGCCACATATTGAACACCGGCACCAAGATGTGGGATGCGGGTTTCGTAACCTTTAGGCTAAATGTTTGCCTTTCCACCATCTTTTTGAAGTTGCTCCCATCCAAATGTTGATTACATTGAAATAAGGACACATCCAATCTTGGCATGTGTGTGTTGCACATGCATGCTTGTGTGTTTGCACATGTGTGTGTATGTAGGGAGTGGCTTCCATTCTTTTAGAGAGAACTAACAAACACTACTGCGACTGCTTGGACAGCTCCAGCAGGCTGATTAGTGCTCCTGTCGTGCCGCCTGCCGTGACCCTCAACCCTCCACCCCTGATGACAGCATCGTCCATCAACCGGGAGGAACCAGCACAGCAGTGACGGCTGTTCCTGTGCTTGGACTTAGATCTATTCCGGATAAGCACTTTCCCAGGGAGACAGCTCCTTGATGTTGGTTTTGATGTTCTTCCTGCTGTAGGACTGGCCAGCAGCTGAGAGCATGGGCTTGGGGGTCTCCCAGACCAAGGTCCAAAGCCCACCCTATCCTCTCATTTGCTGGACCTGGCCATGCCACAGAACCTCTCTCAGCCTCCCCCTCCTCTCCCTCCATTGAGGGTAATCCCACCACCCACACTGGGTGCTTGTGAGGAGTAAATGAGGTGCTGTTTACAGAGTGTGTGGTAGGCTGTTACTAAATCCAGAATATCAGAGCTGCAGAAGAACATAGGACAATTCTTTTAAAATGTGTCATTTGACAGGTGGGGCAAGTGACCACCAGGGAGGCTCATTCAAGGCGGCATAACCAGTTTAAGAGGAATCTGGTCATCACAACCAGGATTAGGTGAACCCTGGGGACAATGTGCATGAGAAGAGAGAGGGGCCTGCGCTGTGGGCTGTGGCATAGCAGGTAAAGCCGCCACCTGCAGTGCTGGCATCCCATGTGGGTGTCAGTCTGAGTCCTGCTCCACTTCTGATCCAACTCTCTGCTATGGCCTGGGAAAGCAGCAGCAGATGGCCCAAGTCCTTGTGCCCCTGCACCCTTATGGGAGACCCCGAGGAAGGCCCTGGCTCCTGGAATCAGATCAGCGAAGCTCCAGCCATTGCAGCCACCTGCGGAGTGAACCAGCGGATGGACGACCTCTCTCTTCTCTCTCTCCTCTTTCTCTCTGCCTTTCTGTAACTCTGACTTTCAAATAAATAAATAAATATTTAAAAAAAAAAACCACAAAAGATAGATGTGTACAGAAGGCTTGTTGGTGTCTGATAATTCATGTACTTAAATGTTTTCAGGGCAAAACATGTCCAGTGCAAACCTGAGCAGCTCTGAGCTATGAAGGACATCACACTGTTGTGCGAGCATCCCCACCATCTGTGTCTGGAACTTTTCCCATCTCCCCAAAACAAAACTGTGTATTCATTAAATAATAACTAAGAGATTTTTAAATCAGAATTAAACATTTTTTTAGCATGTGTAACTCATTCAGTCCTCAGGCTGCCCTTCCCACCCACATACCTTTGTAGAGACTTATTTTTTTGAAAGCAGAGTTACAGAGAGAGAGGAGAGTCAAAGAGAGCGAGAGACCTTCCGTCCACTGATTCACTCCGCAAATGGCTGCAATGGCCAGAGCAAGGTTAGGCCGAAGCCAGGAGCCTGGAACTCCATTTGTGTCTCCCCCGGGAGTGGCAGGGATCCAAGTACTTGGGCCACCTTCTGCTGCTGTCCTAGGCCATTAGCAGGGAACTGGCTGGGCAGTGCAGCAGCAGGGACCCAAGCTGGTGCTAATATGGGTTGTAAGCATCTCAGGCCCAGCTTAACCCGCTGCACCACCACACCAGCCTCCCAAATTAAAATACTTTGAATTGGGAAAATAAATTCCTGGGGTAATCCGGCACTGAGTTAAGACTTAAAATCTCACGAGTTCTCTTTACCTTCCACTCTTTGTGGATCATCATATCATTGTTGATTACTTTACTCAGAGAATTTACTCACTGTCTGACTGTGGATGCTTTGGGTCTCTTGCCCTGTCCTGGGCCCAGCTGGAGAGCAGCTCCGTGTCCAGCACGGCCCGTCACACCTGTCGCTGCCTTGACCCCATCTTTCCTGGATTCTTCAGTCACTGAGAGGTCATCCAGAGCCTTCGACACTGACACCGAAGTAGTGACGAAGGAAGTGAGACCTGTGTTCGCTCTGCCCAGGAACGGCCAGATGTTTTGTGACACACAGAGAAAAGTGGCCTCAGGCCACAGCCACAGTTCTTACCCGGGAAGCTGTCAGGATGCAGGGATGGCCAGGCCCTTGACGGCTAAATCGCCCTCCCCCGAACTCCCGCCCATGGAGGAGCTCCTGAGAGTCAGAAGCGGAGAGATCGGCGAAGGAGAGGAGAACAAGGCTCCCTTTCTCTGCCCTCTCCCTGGATGGCTTCATATCCAGCCTGACATCTTGCAGACCAAGCCAGCGGCCATTTCAAATGCCTCCCTGTGTGTGTGTCACTGGGGACTGGGACGGGGGTATTGTTGTGCAGAGCTTGGAGGGATGAGGCACGTGGAGGTTAAGGGGCCAAACCTAGCAGGAGGCTGCACCCAGGAGCATAGGGACAAAGCAGCACTGAGCAAACAGGTGCAAAACAAGGACACACACATGGAGCTCACGTGCCCCAAGCTGTGCCTGGCGGTGCTGGGGAGAAGTGGCTTAGCTGCACCCCCGGGAATGTTCGGGAGAGCCTCGTGTCCTCCTCAGCTCTAAGGACCTGGTCTCTTCAGGGGCCTTTGAGGCATTCGCTACAGTTCCAAGCTTTGAATTGTTAGTGCTCCTTAATCACTCTTCCACATCAATCACCTCCAACCCCTGAACTTTTACAATGACATTAAGCAGAATAAAACCTTAGCCAGGAGCACTAACTGTGTTCCAGGCACTTTATTAAGACACACAGTTGTACCATGTTTTATCTTCACAACACCTGCACGGTTCTTCCTGTGTGATGCAGAAATCATGGCATTGCGAGGCGGTGTTGCACAGGCAGCCGCAGACTGTGCGGGAGGCTGGGCCACTCAAGCTCTGCTTGTCCTTAAGGGCTCCTCTCCTGTGTAGGAAATGTCAAGATAGTCTACCGTGACGTTGGTCACATCAGCTAAAGACACTCAGAGCTGCAGTACTTAAAAAACAGGAGTGAGGGTGGGGGAACGGACACTGACGTAGTAGGTTAAGCCTCTGCCTGTGACGCCAGCATTCCATATAGGAGCTGGTTCAATTCCCGGCTGCTCCACTTCCGATCCAGCTCCCTGCTGATGGCCTGGGAAAGCAGTGCAAGATGACCCAACTGCTTGGGCCCTGCACCCATGTGGGAGACCCAGATGAAACTTCTGGCTCCTGGCTTCGGCTTGGCCCAGCTTCGGCTGTTGTGGCCATTTGGGGAGTGAACCAGTGGATGGAAGACCTCTCTCTCTCTCTGTCTCTCCCTCTATCTGTAACTCTGACTCTCAAATAAATCTTTTAAAAAAATTGCAGTAATGTGCTGGAAATCAATGTCATTCCAACATCTTTAAATAAAAGCTACTAGGAGGGGTTAGCATAGTGGGTTAAGGCTCTGCCTGTGACACCAGCATCTCATATGGGAGCCAGTTCAAGTCCCAGCTGCTCTACTTCTGATCCAGCTCCTTGCTAATGCGTCTGGGAAGGCAGAAGATGGTCCAAGTACTTGGGCCTCTGCCACCCATGTGGGAGACCTGGATGGAGTTCCATGCTCTTGGCTTCAGCCTGGCCCAGCCCTGGTCATTGTGGTCATCTTTGGAGTGAAACAGCAGATAAAAGATCTCTTTTTCTCTGTCTCTCCCTCTCGCTCTGTAACTCTGTCTTTCAAATAAATAAATCAGTGCATCTTAAAAATAAATAAATGAAAGCTAGCAAAAATAATGATTATTATAGTAGCCAAAGATTAAGCTGCGAACACAAAGTTTGAAGTCTTCCACATTTTTGTGTGAAAACGCACAGAGCATTTACTATGTTAGTCACTCTTGAGCGTACAAGTCAACGGCTTTAAGTGCATTCACAGTGTTGTACAACCATCGTCACGATCTAACTCCAAAATCTTTCCATCACCCCAAAGAGAAATCTGCACCCACTGAGGAACAACTCCCAAGTTCCCCCTCTTCCCAGCCTCTGGTTACCTGCAGTCCACTTCGCATGTCTGTTCATGTGGCTCACTTGTGGATGCTGTCACATAAATGCAACCACCCAATATGTGTGGCTTGGATTCTGCTTCCAGGGACCACCCATGGTGGGCCATGTATCAGAATTTCACCTGCCGTTTGGAGAACTCATATTCTGTTTCCAACTTGTCTGTTGATAGGCACTTGGGCTGTTCTGCCTTTTGGCTATCATGAATAATATGAATATGGGAATTCAAGTATCTGTTTGGGTCCTGGTTTTCAATTCTTTGGGTATATTCCCGGGAGTGGAATTTCTAGGTTGTATGGTAATTCCGTATCTGTTTTGAGGAATTCTTTTTTTGCTATGGAAATGACAGTTTTAAAAAAGGTGACATGCTGCAATTAGAATGTAGTGAATTCATTGCTGTGATGAAAACCTCCCCAAAAATGATGTTTGTGGTTGAGAATGGCGATGATATTTTTGACATTGTATTTTTAATCTTACAACTCAAAAATGAGAAATAATTGGATTGCTGTGGAACTGTGTTGCAAAATCAGCCAAATGAGAGTGAGTACGCCTGACTGCATTCCAAGGAGTTCCTGGGCCAAGCAACCCCTTCTCCCACCATGTGACTCCTGCGCTTGCTGGGGGGGGGGGGGTGCCTCTCAGCTTGCAGGTCTCAACCCGCTTCTGGAATTGGACACATGGAGCAAGGCTTCAGGGCTTAGTCTTGCTCCTTTTGACTGCGTACATCATCAGCCCTACGTTACTGCTGAATCCTGGACATGCCTCAGAGAGGGAGAGGTGACCGTGTCCATCCCCCACTGCCCTCCTCCACCAGGCTCCAAGACAAGGCTTAGGCACCTGCACCTGCCTGGCGTGTTCTCTCTCCATCCTGTTTCGTGCTGTGGTAGCGTTCACGTTGGCAGTGAGTTGGTGAACTCATTCATTCAGTGTAACACTCTTTGAACAGCCACTATAGGTCCCTAAACAGGACTAGAAATATCAGAAGTGACGATCGTGATGATCATCGCACTAACACTGAGCACCCCATGCCCGACCGGGGCGGGAACACTTCATCAGTATCAGCAAAGCTCTGTGATGCCGGTGCTGTTACTATCCCCACGGTGCAGACACCACGGGCAAGGCTGAGTTTCCTGCCCTGTGTCGCACAGCTTGTGAAGGGCGGAGCCAGGATTCAAACCCAGCTCTGATCTGTCACTGTACGCTATGCCCCATCCGGCAGGCAGGGGATGATTTATGTAGCATCCTAGTGTCGACAGACCCTCTCCATCACCTGCCCTCACCCTCTAGTCTAGGGCTTGACATGGGCAGCATCTCCACCTCTCATGGGCTCCTTCGGACTCTGCTCCAGGGTCCTCCCTCCACATGTCCCCCGTCCCTTTTCTGTCTTGGGTCCTATGGTTCTCTTTCACCCCAATGCGGAACCTCCCAAGGGCAGGCACCTCATGCGTCACTGTCTCATTCCCAGGGCAGCGAGGGGGCTGCCGCACAGCTGAGCTGCGTAAGAGATGGGCAGACAGCAGGAGCTCTCACCGTTCTGCACTGCACTGATGGCCAGCCCACGTCTGCCTGGAGGCGGCTCAGCACCGCGCACAGGGTAAGCAGTGTTTACACTGAAAAAGGTGTCTGCATACGAATCAGTTACTATTGAGACATCCACGTATCTCATAGGAGCAGTGAATTAGAGAAGGTTCCAGAAGACCACAGGGTTTTAACCATGATTATCCCCAAAAATATTTGGGCAGCAATCTTACCAATTTTAAAGTTAATTTCTGTTTTTGATCCATCCCACACCTCAGTTCAGGGCTTGGGGCTTCTCTTTGGAGTGTGTCCACACGAAGGGTGGCTCATTGCCTGGGGGGCCGTGGATGACGTGGTGAGGAGGAGGGGAAGGCTGGCCTCTGGGGACTCGAGCCCATTCAGGTCTCGCTGGGGTGAACGCCCTGGGGGGAAAAGCTTGTTGCGTGTGCAACAGGACAGGGGCTCCGAGCGAAGGTTCCTCCTTCCCCTCACCCCTGGAAAGTCCGGCAGTTGGGAGCAGTCTGCCCGCGTTGGTCCTGCCTGCTTTACTCAGGCGTGTGGGGGCCAGGTGGCCTTTTAACATTCTACTTCACAACGTCTTTAGATCATTCATTTTGTTATTTACTTGAGAGGCAGAGAGACAGGGAGAGAGACAGAGACGGACGTAGAGAGACAGGCAGGCAGAGAGCTCCCATCTGCGGGTTCACTTTGCAAATGCCAAGGTCAGGAGCCTGGAATTCCACCCAGGTCTCCCACATCGGGAACCCCAAACCAACAGCCAGTTAACAGCTCCCTGCTCTTGCAGGAGAGAGTGGCTTTTGGGCTCCCCTTCCCCCCTGCCCACTCTGCAGAGGGGCCCATCGTGGGAGGAGACTTCGGGTGAGATGCTATTTCTCTGTGCACTGTCTCGCGGTTCCAGAAGGATCTCAACGGTCTCCAGAGCTGCATACTTTTTTTTTTTTCACGTTGGCTGAGGGCACCACCACCTGTCACTTTAGCCTCCCTGAGTTCAGAGCGGTCAGAAACCAGAACCCACCACAACCTGCTCTTGCTGTAGCCTTTGCTGCTTGGCCATGTGCCCTGCCCCGGGGCCAGACACCCCCCCCCCCCCCCCAGTCAGCCCTTGAGTAGATTTCTCTGTGCATCTGCAGTTTGTGGTGCAGTCTTGTTCCTGTCACTTCTGTTTACACATATTTACAGTTACTTCAATTATCCGTTCTAATGGCGAGCTGGGTGGCATGAATAATTGAGAAACAATCTACTTTGGCTTTGGAATGCTTCTGTGCTCACACTGGAGCTTGGGGTGTCTGCTGCTCTGGGAATTCAACGTGCAAAGTCAGTCATCACGCAGCCGCCATCCCAAGGCTGGGGGGGAGGGGCACGCTTTCTTCCCCTGGCCGCTGAGGGCTGCTTTGGCTTCCAGCTCCTGACGAGGCTGGGACGCGTCACCTGGTGGTGAGCTGGCGTGTTCTGGACCCAGGAGAGCCCGCACGGTTCCTTCAGGCTGTCGCTTGTCTGGTACACATCGTCTCTGTCCAGGGAGGAGGCCCGCAGGAGGTGCACTTAGGAACAGGATCAGAGGAAGAAGGATGCCTTCGTCGTAAGACTTCGCCAGCACTTTGACCCAACCTGTCTGCTCGTAGGCACATACACACATGTGAGCAGTCTGGTAGCTTTGAATAATGGTCTCTTCCGAAACATGCGAGCAACTCGATGTCTGCTTGAAAAGCTTCACGTCCAGGGTCCTTCCACGTGTGCGGGGTGCCCACACAGCCCTGAGTAAACAGACGGCATTCTCCTTGGTCAAGCGATTGCCATGCCCAAACGGGGTCACCAGCCGCCTTCAAAATAACCTGCCTCTAGTCTCAGTTGATCGCTGGGTGAGGTATGGTTGGCAACATATTTGGAAGTCTGTACTTTTCAAGCAACCCAAGAGTCTGACATACAAACCTAAGTTGCTAAAAAAGCAACCAAGTCACAGCGGGTGATTGTGCGCACCTGCTGGCAAACAGGTGAAAAGCAACTCCCCAGCGCCTGATGCTGCCTGCAGGCGCTCCTGCCAGCCCAGGTCAACAAAGAAGCCTCCCGGGGGCCTTGGGGACCTCTAGAGGAGCACCCCCCACCCCAGACAGTCATCTTCCTTATCACTGGTTTGTGTGATTCCTTGCCAAGGGAGGCACCCAACCCGTCCTGGACTATCACACAGGACTTTGGGATGGGAGAACTGAAAGACTCCATCCGTCCTCTGTTACGTTGACGTGGGTTAGGCAGGGAGTCAGTGAGGGACAATGAGCTCACTGCTAACACCCAAGCCATAGCCACCGCCTAAATCCCATCACCGTCCACGCCCATTCAGCGTGGCTTCTGGATGCTCCACAGGCACTGCCGCTATACCCCAAATCCCGCCTTGCTTGGGTTTTAGTCAAGCGTTGCTGAGTGCCACCTGAAATTATTTCTTCTTCTTCTTCTCCTTCTTCTTCTAAGATTTACTTCATTTATTTGAAAGACAGAGTGACAAATAGAGATTTTCCACCTGCTGGTCCATTCCCCAGATGGCTGCAGTGGCCAGGGCTGGGCCAGGCTGAAGGCAGAGGCATGGAATTCCATTCTTAGTCTCCCACATGGAAGGCAGGGGCTCAAGCACTTGCGGCATCTTTGCTGCCTTCCTGGGAGTGTTAGCAGGGTGGAAAGTGGAGCAGCCAGGACTTGAACCAGCACTCATATGGGATGTGAGTCACAGGTGGTGGCTTAACCTGCTGCACCACCCAGCTTCCCTTCTCCTCGGTTGTATTCTTGCATGCAGGAAGAACCTGGATCAAGTCTAGCTGGGGGTTTCTCTGAGCCCAGCTAGGGCTCTGGAGTCTTGGAGGTCCCATCCCTAAGAAGTTTGTGGTTCCCAAGGGGGCATAAGAATTGAATTTGGTGGGGCTGGTGCTGTGGCACAGCCAGTAAAGCCACCACCTGCAGTGCCAGTATCCCATATAGGTGCTGGTTCAAGTCCCGGCTGCTCCACTTCTAATCCCGCTCCCTGCTAATGGCCTGGGAAAGCAGTAGAAGATGGATGAAGTCCTTGGGACATTGCACCCACATGGGAGACCCAGAAGCTCCTGGCTCCTGGCTTTGGACTGGCCCAGCTCTAGGCATTGCAGACATTTGGGGAGTGAACCAGCAAATGGAAGACCTCTCTTGCTCTCTGCCTCTCTATAACTCTTTCAAATAAATAAATAAATCTTAAAAAATAAAAGAGTTGAATTTGGGAGCCTTGGGTACATGAATGATCATGAGCCTGTTATTTCCAGAATTCAGATGCAAGCTGAGGCCTTGTGTGGGCTCAAGGGTGAGGGAGATGCAGGGGACCAGGTCAGGTGGGGAAACCCTGCTCCAGAGCAGGTTGGGCTGGGAGCTGGCTCAAGGGTGGCATTGCTGACCACGCTGTCCATGAACTTGGCACTCTACAGTGTGCACAGCAGCTTACACACCGTCAGGGTTATGCAGGGAAACTGGTGACAGGTGCTGCTTCTGCGACTCCCAGAACAGCATCTCTATTAGACCTGGGCCAGGCTCCTGGAGCAGGTGCCTCTGGGCTGGCCTGGTGCAGAAGCAGACACAGCAGTCAAGGGAAGACAACGCAGACACAGCGCCTGGACTTGGTTGCGAGAATTTCACCTGGGGGGTGGGTGTTTGGCTCAGTGGTGATGCCCACACCCCATACTGGAGTTCCTGGCTCAGAGTCCCAGCTCTAGTTGGGTTCCTGCCACCCATGCAGGAGACCCTGGCCCAGCCTCAGCTGTTCCAAGTAGTTGGGGAGTTAAACAGTGCATGGAAGATCTCTTTGTCTCTCTAAAAAAGAAAATTAAATGAATTTCATCTGGTCCGGGGGTCAAAATTATTTTTGTGCCATGCACAGATCCCTTGGAGCAGGATGGGATCTCATGTACCCTTTCTTGAAAGAGTATTTCCAAAAGCCTAGAGACATGATTGGAAAGCAAAGCAAGGATTGCAAAGTGGGATTATTCACATACCAGAAAGGTAACCAAATTTGGGACAATAAACGTGCCTCTGTTTGTAGAACAAGGGCACCGGCAGACATGGTAACCACGGTTACACTGACGGTGACGAGCACAGAGGCTGCTGTACCCCGCGCTGTCTCGTGATGTCTGGATGTCAGTGATTCCCGCTGGGGACAAAGACACAGGTCCTGCTGATGCTACTGCAGTGTGTTGAGAATACTCATGATGGAAGGAAATGCCTTATTAGTTAGTAAATTATTACAACAACTAAACCCTGGCTAGTGTCAGATGGGAGCAAATGAACAAGGAAACAAGGCGTGTCTGTAAGTATCTACCGTATGGGGTGGATATTGTGGTACAGCAGTTAAACCATCAGTTGGGATGCCCACATCTCATAAGAGTGCCTAGGATTGAGTCCCACCTCTGCTTCCCCCCTACTATCCTGCTAATGGGAGGCAGAGATGATGGCCCAAGTATCTGGGTTCCTGTCATCCATGTGGGAGACTTAGAGGGGGTTGTTGGCCCCTGGTTTTGGCCTGGCCCAGGATGAGCTGTTGCCGTTGTTTGGGGAGTGAACCAGAAGAGGAAGATCTCTTTTTCCTTCCTTCTCTATCACTCTTTTAAATAAACTAAAAGAAAAAAACAAAACAAAAAAACTACTGTGAAGCATGCTCCCATGTTGCTTTAATGGAGTTGGCACATTCCAGTTAAATCAAACACAGTAACATTGGCAATAGAGAAAGGGAGAGTATTAAAGAGTGGGCTGTCAAACACCTAGCTGCTGTCTTTAACCCTTACTGTGTGTTCTTCGACAGCTGTCACAGAGGACAGGACTGTGGGTGTGCCAAGGTGGGTACCTGGAGTCCCTTACCATGGTGACCTCTGAGGCGTCTCTGACATTTCAATTCTAGGGACAGAAACAAACAAACAAACAAACAAAAACAGGTTCTACTCTCCTTGGGAAGACGTCTAAGTGGAACCCACCATGCAAACAGTTCTGTGATTTTTTTTATTCTCATGCTGTGGTCTCGGACAGCAGAGCTGATAACCAGCTCCCCTCACTGACCCAAAGAGCTTGCAGGGGGGCTGCGGATCACCAGGCAGGGGCAGGGCCGTGAATCAGAGAAAAGGAGCTCATCCCAGCCCAGGCAGAAGGCCTGGGGCTGCTAACTTCCACGCACACCATGGGAACAGTGTGGTTCTCCCTTCCCAGGTGAGCACTGGGAAGCTCTTAGCACCTGTGTGTGCAGGGTGGAGGTGGGGGTGGGCAGGGCCTGGTGAAAGGAACTCCACAAAGGAGGCCCCGACCCAAAGCCTGCTGAATGCCGGGCTCTAAGATGTTTTCTGCCCTAAAACATTAGAAATAGAAAGTAGCAAATGAGAGAGGAAAGTAATAAAACTCTTGAACAGAAGGAAACTGCTTACAAATCATTGATGGGCTGGAGTTGTGGTGCAGTGGGTTAAGCTGATGCCTGCAATGCTGGCATCCCACATGAGCTCCACTTCCGATCCGACTCCCTGCTAATGCACTTGGGAAAGCAGCGGTAGACGGCCCAAGTATTTGAGCCTCTGCCACCCATGTGGGAGATGTGGGTGGAGCTCCTGGCTCCTGGCTTTGGCCTGCCTGTTGTTGCCATTTAGGAAGTGAACCAGTGGAGGAAAGGTTGATCTCTCTGTCACTCTGATTTCAAATAAATAAATCTTAGGAAAAAAATTAATTCACAAGAAAAAATAGTTTCTAAGTATATGAAGTAGAGAGCAAATTTACTGGTGATGTTTATACTCTTCAAATAGACTTGTCTATTGACAATACTAGTTGTGTATTTGGAGAAGTACTACTGCAGGCCAGGGACAGGGAGAGATACTTTGGAACTGCCAAGTGAAATAATTCTTGGGATAGACAGCCACTGAATGGGGAGGCCTTGCTGTTAAGAGACGGTGTTTTGGAACAAATTACACGGCGCAGTTAATGAGCAGGTCACTGGTGGGGAGGGGGTGTAGGCAGGATATGCCCAAGGGACATTCTGAATATCTATGGGGACTATTGCACTTACACAGCTTGGAGAACAATCACTTCTTGTTTGTTCCTGAATCTCTGGTTTTATCTTTTATATAATTTTATATTATTATAGGAAAAACCAGAAACAAAGGAGGGTCAGGAACTCCCAGGACAGGGGAATAGGCCATAGAACATTCTCTACTACGAATCAAGGGTTGGGCAAAAGGAAAAGCATCTGCCAAACGCCTGACCTTTACAAGCTACTTTTCCTAGCCCTGTGGGTCTGGGAAAGCTTCAGGGTCACTGAGAGTCATTCATTCACGGGAGACAAAGCACAAGCCCATTTGTTTTATGCGTTAATGATGTAAATGCCACTGTCACTGATATGCTGAGTATTCGAGAGAGCTTCCAAATGCATGGAAAAGTCTTCCTGGGGAAGGTGTCTGGCCTAGTGGTCGAGTGCTGCTTGGGGCGCCTGCATCCCATACTGCAGTTTGGTCTGAGTCCGGGCTCTGCTCCTGATCGCAGCTTCCTGCGAATGTGCACCCCGGGAGGCAGCAGGTCATGGCTCAAGTCCTTGGGTCCCTGCCACCCATGGGGGATACCCCAACTGAGCTCTCAGCTCCTGACTTTGGCCTGGTCCAGCCCTGGCTGGTGCAGGCACATGAGGAGTGGACCAGTAGATGGAAGATCTACTCTGTCTCTGGTCTTTGTAGGTTTCAAAAAAAAAAAAAAAAAATTCAAGCTACCTTTAATTCCACTTCCCATGAACTTTCTGGACCCCTCTCACACGACTCAGTTTGTTCTAAGAAATCTGACAAGTCTGCAGCCCCGGATTTCACACCTGACCAGATATTTCTATGTCATTATTTTTCTTGTAAAGCTCTGGTTGCATTCCCAATGATCCAGGAAGTGAGCGCCAGTGGACGGCCCCGGCTACTTCATGAGAACAGCTACCTCGAGAGGAGTCTGGTCTGGCACGAAAGCCTGCCGCCTGGGTTTTCTGGATACACGTTTATTTTCAGTTCAAAGAGAAAGTAGAAAACTCCACCGTGGAAAATGTTACCTTTCGGCTCACACTCTCAATCCCTCAGTCCCCAGAAAATAAACACCCTCGAGTACAAGCAGCGGGAAACAACGCGCAGCTGGAGGAGCAGGAAAACTCGGTTCTTTCAGACGTGCGGCGGCCGCGGCCTGCGCTGCAGACGAATCCGGCATCCCGGGTCCGCTCCACTGTGGCCCCAGCGTTGCGTCCCACGTGTATTTCACCGCCGCCTTCTTCTCCAGCTGCAGCAAAGAGGCAGGCAGCGACTGTGCTGGAGGAGCCCTGGGAAGCAGAACACACACATTTCCAGTGGCTGAGGAGCAGCGCCCTCCTTCGGCACAGCGCGCTCGTGCATCCTAGCCCTGGAGCTGCAGGCCACAGGGACGGTCAGGAGTGCAGAGTGACCCCGAGGCCGCGGGCAGGCTGGGGTCACCAGGCTGATCGGCTTCTGAGGGCTGCAGAAGCACATGTGCTCCGCTCTGTGACCACGGCGTGCAGCACCCGGCACCGGTGGCTGAGCCCCTAGGGCCTCCAGATTTGGGACCTCCAGTCTGAGGAGCCTTTGGGGGGAACAGTGTTTAGGAAGGCTATAGTTTTGTGGTTGCCACATAAGACTTGTATAATGTATGGGATCCAGAGAGACAATTTGATACATGTATACTATGTGCAGCGATCAAGTCTGGGTAATCAGCAATTCCATCTCCACAACATTGATCGAATCTATCACCTCCCTCCCACCGGGATGGATTCCTCCCTTCTCAACGTGTTTCGGAGCCGTTTTAACCTCCCTCTTACAGCCTCTACCGAGCGCTGTTCTCTCTCCTATGGAATCAACTTTCTTAGCTTCTCCCTCAGAGTGAGAACATGCACTGGATTTGTTTCTACAGTAAGAGAGACAGAGGGAAAGGTCTTCCTTCCATTGGTTCACTCCCCAAATGGCCACAACGGCCCGAGCTGCGCTGATCCGAACCTAGGAGCCAGGTGCTTCCTCCTGGTCTCCCACGCGGGTGCAGGGGCCCAAGCACTTGGGCCATCTTCCACTGCTTTTCCAGGCCGTAGCAGAGAGCTGGATTGGAAGAGGAGCAGCCGGGACTAGAACCAGAGCCCACATGGGATGCCAGCGCCACAGGCGGAGGATTAACCTACTGCGCCACGGCGCCGGCCCCTCTTGTTGTTAAACCTTCACTACCTGAAAGATGATTAAGATTCCTTGCCGTTCTTGAATCCTGCAATCCCATAGAAAGAGAACTAATCAAACTTCATTGTAAAAAAACTACAAACACACACGCCATCCAAGTCTCTGAAAAAACTGTTCCCCATTCCGGGAAAGACGTACGCGCGAGCATGTGGCCTTTCCTCTGAGTTCATACGTGCAAGGATTTATCTGTTGGGCAAGAGGGCTCAGCTGCAGACGGCTGGCGGGCAGTGGAGGGCTGGAGCCAGAGGGGAGGCTCTAAACCAGAAGACGGGGATGAGGCGGGGTGAGGCACCACAAGCACTCCCTGAACATCTGATGCAAGTCAGCGGTGTCAGCAGGGGTAGAACAAGCAGCATAAAGAGGAACCGAATGAAAATATTTCAGACGTCACGAGGGGAGGTTTACCCAGTGCATCTCTCGCCCTCCACTGGTAGCCACAGCTGTTCCAACTTCAGTGGCTTGGGGGGGGGGGGGCGGTGCTCCGGGGGGGGGGTCAGTGACCCTGGGGACAGGAGAGGTGGGCTGGCGATGACCCTGGATGGCCAGGCAGAGCTGCAGAGTCTGTGGTGGCACATTTAAGGGAACGTGAAGGGCCGGCAACAGTCTGGAAGGTGTGATTACAGATGACAAAGGTCAGGTGCAATAGCTAAGGTGAGAACATCAGAGTGAGTTGTGGTGCCAGAGCTGTGGCGTAGTGGGTAAAGCTGCTGCCTGCAGTGCTGGCATCCCATATGGGTGCTGGTTCAAGTCCTGGCTGCTCCACTTCCAATCCAGCTCTCTGCTATGCCCTGGGAAAGCCGTGGAAGATGGCCTAAGTCCCTGGGCCCCTGTACCATGTGGGAGACCCAGAAGAGGCTCCTGGCTCCTGGCTTTGGATTGGTGCAGCTCTGGCTATTGTGGCCAATTGGGGAGTGAACCAGTGGAGAGAAGACCTCTCTCTCTCTCTCTGTCTTTCCTTCTCTCTGTGTAACTCTGACCTTCAAATAAATAAATAAATATATATTTTTAAAGAGTGAATTGTTTGTTCAGGGGGAAGCAAATTTCTGCTGTTTACTTCATGGGGAAATATTTGAGGCTAGCAAATATGAACATTTGATTTTTGGTATAGAAATGCTAAGAAATCAAAATGTGCCCAGAGAAGTTTCTTCTATGGGGAATTAAGGAATTTCACAATCGTTACCCAAGCTTCACAAGATTCCATTTTCATTAAGATAAATTCCCTTTCAGATGCCAAGGAGGATTATCCAAGTCGCTTGAACTTCCATCCTAGTTGGGTCCTGCCTAGAAACGGGAAAGGCAGAGGGGCAGGCTCTACTCCAAGGATGTCTCAGGGTGAAGACCAAGGCCCTTGTTCTTGAAGCACAATGGCAATGAACACGTTTTGAGCTGCTCTGATCAAGTTTCAAGGCCAAAGTCACAGAGCCCATTCACCCCGCCAGGGCACCTGGCAATGCTGGGGCTTGCACAGCCCTTGCCTGCAGAAGGGCAGCCTGGGACCACCCTGCTCAAGATCAACTTATGATCGTTCCATGTCTTTGAAAGTTTCTGCACTAAAGGCAGGGCAGGGAAGAAACAAACTGGCATTTTACTTCTTCCTGTGTGTGAATTAAATATAATAAGTCCAGGGTAAATCAGATTCCATTCAAAGTATAACTGCATATCAGAACGAAGTGAGGGAACTCTACAGGAAATTTGTCAGACTTTATTGTGCTTATGCCAAGGCTGGAAAATACTGTTACTTCAAAAAGTTCACATCGGGGCTGGCGCTGTGGCATAGCGGGTAAAGTTGCGCCTACAGTGCCAGCATCCCATATGGTTACTGGATTGAGTCCCGGCTGCTCCACTTGTGACCCAGCTCTCTGCTATGGCCTGGGAAAGCAGTGGAAGATGGCCCAGGTCCTTGGGCCCCTGCACTCCTGTGGGAGACCCAGAGAGGGATCCTGGCTTTGGATTGGTGCAGCTCCGGCCGTTGACCCATCTGGGGAGTGAACCAGCAGATGGAAGACTTCTCTCTCTCTGCTCTGCCTCTTTGTAACTCTGCCTTTCAAATAAATAAAATAAATCTTTTAAAAAAAGTCCATGGTGAAAGGAATCAAAAGATAAATTCATTTTGATGCAAAAGATGTTGAAATCTATCTATAGATGGGGTCTTCAAAAAGTTCATCAAAATGTGTGCGTGCCATGAAAAAACTGCACGAAAATAAACTCATCTTGGGGCCAGCACTGTTGCGCAGTGAGTTAAGCCACTGTTTACGATGCCAGCATCCCATATCAGAGTGCTACTTTGACTCTCAGCTGCTCCACTTGCAATCCAGCTCCCTGCTAATGCTCCTGGGAAGGCAGCAGAAGATGGCTCAAGTACTTGGGCCCCTGCCACCTACATGGGAGACCTGGATGGAGTTCTGGGCTCCTGGCTTCAGCCTGAACCAGCCTCTGCCATTGCGACTTTTTGAGGAGTGAAACAGCAGATGGAAGATCGATCTCTCTCTCTTCTAAATAAACAAATAAATCTAAAAAAAAAAAAGAACCTCCCCCCAAAACCCTATCTTTTTGTTCTATTTTTCCCATAACTGTTTGGAAGTTACCCTTTTATGATAAAGGTTCAGAATGAGAAATCAGAAGAGGGATCAAAAGAAAAAAAAAAAAAAAAAGTCCCCAAACTCAATCACCTTTAAATAAGAGACTGAACAGGAGGCTGGATTTCACTGGGACAAGCAAATTATTTGCATCCGTTCTATTCAGTAACATCTGAAAGAATGCCTCATGCCCTTATTCCAGCAGTTGGGAAAGCCTACAGGGTAGTTAGTGTTGGCATGAGGGAGCCGGGCATACATGCGGGTGCTCTGCTGGCACCTCTGGCTCACATCCAGCCTCACAGCTGGACTACAGGGTGAGGCAGGGAGGTGAGGAGGAGGAGGGCAGCAGCCAGCACTGGGCACCGTCTTCTCCCAGGGACAGGTCTCCGTGTGCCTCTAGGAAAGTGCACTGTGGCTGAGTGTATGCAGCAGCCTGTAGTCTGATCCCCACAGGAGCAAAGTAAGCAGACCAGACATTTCCACTTCCAGTGCCCAAATTGGTCGGCGCTGACTGTTGTCCAAGGTTTGACATTTCTCTTTTATGCATTTTTAATAGCCACAAACCTTTGGCTTTTAGAGGAGCTGGTCCCCGACAGGAAATAGAACGTTTGCTGGGTCATTAGACTGAGGAGTCACCGAGGGAGGACACTTGCTTTGTCCAGGGGCTTTATCTTGGCAGACTGCATCCATTTCTGATTGAGCAGCGGCCAACGATGGGTTCTGAACCACTGCCCACCGAGCCCAGGACGGTACTTAGCAGTGCATAAAGAAGAAAGCAGCCTTGGGTGAAGACGGGGAAAGTGCCAATGCCATGCAATTAGAGATAAGTAAGAGACAGTCTTATTTAACTTTGACTGAAAAAATTGACAGTCATAGCTTTTAATATACAAGTGATTTTTTTTTTTAAAGTCAC
This sequence comes from Lepus europaeus, assembly GCF_033115175.1. Taxonomy (NCBI): domain Eukaryota; kingdom Metazoa; phylum Chordata; class Mammalia; order Lagomorpha; family Leporidae; genus Lepus; species Lepus europaeus. The sequence continues at coordinate 152,118,275 of NC_084829.1, read as the reverse complement.
CCATTATCCCCGATACATATACATTCAGATAGCTGCTACCATTTTTCAGAATGGGCTGAAGGTCATTTTGCCTGTGATTGAAATTTATTAAAAGGGCATCCTTTGGTTTTGGGCATAAAGGATGGGAATGAGACAGAGAAGCAGATCTGGCTTGAATCTGGGCTTTTGTAGTTGCTTGCTGTGCCAACTTGAGCATGTTGTTAATCTCTCTGAGCTGGTCTTTTGCAGCTCTGAAATAAAAATACTACCCATTTCACTGGCTTGGTGCTAACATGATTGGACACAGGGAAGCAAAAAAACACCAGAGGCAGTGCAGCTCTGTAGTGCCAGGGATCAGGGCCGCCCGGAGCCACCACCTCTCAGTCAGAACGGGGAAGGACTGATTCTCTTGAAGCCTTTGTAGCCTCAGGGGACAACACGTGCCTATGGAGGCACTGCTGAACAAAGTGCCCAGTGGTGGAGCTGCCCCTTGGCATCCATGGGGCTTGCTTCCAGGACCACATGCATGGATGCTCAAATGCCTTAAATAAAACAGCCTGGTGCACATGCCTCTGTATGCTTCCAATGACTTCTAGGTTACTTGCACTGAACACGATGCGTGTGCATCACTTCATTCTCAGTGACTTAGTGCCATGCTCAGTATGTCATAAATGGAAATTTTGCTGTTTAGAACCTTCCAGAATTTTTTCCCAAATATTTTCAGACTCGGTGGGTCAAATTCCTGGAAGTGGAAACCCTGGACGCTAAAGGCTGCTTTGGTGCCACAGGCCAAGGTCCTGATCTGCAGCTCCTGGTCAATCTTGCAATAAATTGAGGGAACACAAATATCTTAAAGATTAAAATAATAAGTGAATAAATAAAAGCTAACTACACACCCCCTGGCATTACCTACATCTGGACTGCAATAATTAAGATATAACCAGGCTCATATGACCTACTTAGAAAGCAAATGAAAATTGACCAAAAGTTTGGAAAAATAATATCTAAGAGAGATGAGAGAATTTTTCTGGAGAAAAATGACAAATGGCAGAAGTTAAGCATAATGAGGTCTTGACATGAAGAGAGAGATTAGTTTGGACAAGGGTCAACTTTTGGTTTAAGGGGAATGATATTGTTATTTTCCCAAGGCTTAGCTGGGAAACACAAGACATTTGCAATGCACAAAGTCATTAGAACAGACCAAAATAATACTGCCAACGAAGCTCAAGTTTATGTATTTCTTTGTTAAATTAACCTCCTTTTTCCATTTTCTAGAGCTTTATTTTTCAGAAATGATGAAGGGGTAACCACATGGTCAAAACTTATTATAACTCAGCAAACACTGCATACACATAACCCAACACAAACGATTCCACACCTTGTTTTCACATAATTCCATTTAAGGGGGTCCTTAACCTTTCTCACTGTAGCCTAGGTCTTTAGTCACACACACACACACACATACACAATCTCACGTTGACTACTGGTAGTAAAACTAATGAGAGTGAGAATCTAACATGCCTGGCTTAGGGCCCTAACCTGGGAACGACTGGAGACAAGGACATTTAGGTCATTCACGCTCATCTGGAAGGCCCAGATTGTGCTCGCAAGAGGGAGGGGCTCCGGGCTAGGGCCATGGACCAGCAACAGGAGTGGTGGGGAGAAGGAACCGGAGGTGTTGCAAGAAGGGATGTATCTTGGGAACCTCGGAGGACATGTCTGATATATGTGGTGGTGAAGGCAGCCTAAGCCTTTAACTTCTGATTGGGAGTTTTCCAGGGATGTGGGCTGGGAGTGTGGTCATTTTTCTCTGTGATGAGGAGTTAGGACAGAAGCCAGCAGGTGCGGCTGCAGCTGAACGGGACACATGAGTAAGACCAGGAGTCCTGGCTCTGGGCTGTCTGAGACAGCTCTGAGTCAGGCTCAGCCTCTCAAACTGTACAGATCAAGAGTTGTCAAGTGGTCAGATTCTGTTGCCCTGTCCATCCTATGACTCATGGGGCCATCTGGGTTACAGGACCCATCGCATCTCTATGTGTCTTTCCAACGGCAGGAGAGCTCAATGCATTGATGGCACCAAGATGAATATTACAGGCTGAACTTTGTCCCACAAGGTATTAAAGTCCTAACTTTGGACCAGGGTCCAAAGGTTATCAGGGACCAGGTTATCAAGGTGAGATAAGATCATCGGCCTGCGCTCAAGTCCAGTCTGACCGGTGTCACAAGAACAGACACACAGGGAGGAAGTCGGGTGACCACAGAGGCAGAGGATACAGCCATGCAGCTGCAAGCTGGGCACGCTAAGAAGCCAGGATGGAGCTCCCCAGAGTCCCAAAGGGAACACAGCTCAGCCGACACCTTGACTTTGGACTTGTGGCCTTCACAACTGCAGGAGGACAAATTTCTGTTGGTTGAAGCCAACTCAGTTGATGATTAACTTTGCTTGGGGAAGTGGAAGAAACAAATACACTGAGATTGGCAGCAAGAGAGATGTGGTAGGAAGGACAAAGTGACTTTTTTGGAAATTATAGCAGATACTGGTTTTAATTCTGGAAACAGAAATAGTTGGTTTGCAGGGTCCTTGCTATGGCCAGAGCTGTTCTAAACAAATCCATATTCTGAGGTGATGTGATTTGACTCCCGCCGGATCAAGTTCAAGAACACTGAAAGCCTCTGCATGGACCATGGACCACCTAACTACAAGCCCACATGCGGGAGTGAGCCCCAAAATGAAGGCAGCCACTAGGTAAGAATTCATAGCACCCAGGGTGGAAATTACTTTCCAGATCACTTTTGTAGTAAGGACAAGCAAAACAAAACAGAACAGAAAGGAACTGATTAAAAGAAAAAGAAGTGGCTGACGCCATGGCTCACTAAGCTGATCCTCCGCCTGCGGCGTCGGCACCCCGGGTTCTAGTCCTGGTTGGGGCGCTGGATTCTGTCCCGGTTGCTCCTCTCCCAGTCCAGCTCTCTGCTGTGGCCCGGGAGTGCAGTGGAGTCCTTGGGCCCTGCACTCGCATGGGAGACCAGGAGGAAGCACCTGGCTCCTGGCTTTGGGCTTCGGATCGGCGCAGTGCACCAGCCACAACATGCCGGTCGTAGCGGCCACTTGGGGGGTGAACCAATGGAAAAAGGAAGAGCTTTCTCTCTGTCTCTCTCTCTCTCATTATGTAACTCTGTCCAAAAAAAAAAAAAAAGGAAAAGAAAAGAAAAGAAAAAGAAGTAAAAACCCCACAGCTTACCTGCTTTGGGACGTGTGGGAGTCTTGTCCACTTAGAACAAGCCTTGAACTTGCTCCGTTTCTGTATCAAGGTCTATATCATAAAAGCAGGGCCGAGTGGGCAGTCCTGGCATGGTGCTCATCTGGAGGAGAGGGCAAAGTAGTATATGTCAGCAAGTGTCAGTAAAGGATACAAAATTTGTTAATAAATATTGGATAATATAAAATATTACGTGTCCGTGTATGCTGATTACAGGACACCTGGTGACACAAATTAACCACATAACCACATTCAATACAGCCTTACATGACTACGTATCATACATATATAAATGTACTTCTTTAAATTTGCCATGTGCTATTCAAAGAAATGGAATAGAAAAGACAAATATCAACTTTCTAAAAATTTAGACCACTTATTTTCCCCCATGGTTCCATAATACACTATCAATATACAACAGTGATTTTCTAAGCCCTTCTTCTTAATAAAATCATCATGGTGAACGCCAACAAAGATGAGCCCGTGGGGTTGATGGCGGTGGCGAGCAGGGAGGAAGTGAACGAGGCCTCTTCACGTCTGGACGCGTTTTTGTACAAGCTGCAGCTCCCAGAGTGCTTTGTAAATTCCTGTTCTCCAGACACCAAGCACCCCTGCAAAATGGCCATATCCTGGGAGCTGGCTTTGGGCTGGGAGCTTTTCCTCCCCTTTTGAAAACAATTTATTCTGGCCAGCGCCACGGCTCACTAGGCTAATCCTCCACCTGTGGTGCCGGTACCCTGGGTTCAAGTCCCGGTTGCTCCTCTTCCAGTCCAGCTCTCTGCTGTGGCCCAGGAGTGCAGTGGAGGATGGCCCAAGCCCTTGGGCCCTGCACCCGCACTGGAGACCAGGAGGAAGCACCTGGCTCCTTGGCTTCAGATTGTAGCACCATTTGGGTGGTGAACAAACGGAAAAGGAAGACCTTTCTCTCTGTTTCTCTCTCTCTCACTGTCTAACTCTGCCTGTCAAAAAACAAACAAACAACAACAAAAAAAACCCCACAAAACTATTTATTCTACTTATTTGAAAGGCAGAGTCATGGAGAGAGAGAGACAGAGAAATCACCCATCTGCTGGCTCATTCCCCAAATGCTTGCCAAGGCCAGGACGAGGCCAGGCATAAGCCAGGAGCTTTTTTTTTTTTTAAGACAAAAATACAACACTTGGGGCCAGTGTAGTGGTGCAGTAGGTCACCCTGACATCCCATATGGGTACTGGTTCAATTCCTTGCAACTCCACTCCTGATCCAGCTGCCTGCTAATGTGCTTGGAAGGCCGTGTAAGATGGTCCAAGTACTTGGGCTCTTGACACCCATGTGGGAGACCTGGCTGAAGATCCTGGCCCCTGGCTCTGGCCTGGCCCAGCCCCAGTTAATGCAGCCATCTGGGTGATGAACTGGCAAATGGAAGAACTCTCCCCTTTTCTTTCTTTTAAATAAATAAATAAATAGTACATAAAATTTTAAAATCTAACTCTCCCCTATGAATCTTTAGATGATGAAAGACGAGGACTGATGGAGAGGGTGAGATGTGTGTGGTTCCAGGAGTCGCATCTCCTGGCTGCAGGGGGATCAGAACGTGCATCCTGGGGCCATCCTGACTGTCACCAAACTGAGAGTCAAAATCAGCTCAGATCTTAAACTCCAGGAAGTGTGAAATGGCTGTCCTCTATTTCCAATTTCTTGCTTTCAAATGGGAGAACAATGAGTTTACCCAGCAGATTCCCATGTCCCTTTCCCATGATGCACCAGCCACTTCCAAGAATTGTGGTTACTTATTTGGGATAAGCAGCAACAGGCCAGAAACCACACAGAAGCCCCCGAGCCCAGGGACTGCCTGACCTCTGTATAAACAAGTCTACTCTTCACACAAAACCCCTCCCGCTGAGCAAACACAATGTGGAATTCTGTTAACAAGACCTTATCCGTTCACATCCAATTCTCCCCCAATAAAGAACTGTAACTGTAGGCCCTGGACGGGAGTCAGCTCTATGTACAGGAGAAAAGAACGCAGGCAGCCTGGGCACTTGCCCTGTGGCTCTAGGCCAGGGTCAGTGGTGACCTCTGTTGACTCTGTGTGCCCTCCACGGAGGCCTCCTGCTAAAAATACCCAAGGAGGCATTAAACTGTACTTCCTCGTCCGTTGCACCAACGGATTCTTAAACAAAGGCTGAAAAGCACAGGCTTTTGCCCTTCAGGAAAACAATTCTTCCAGCTCATTTGTGATTTGGGGTAACCTGGAGTTAACTGTGAGTTCTCTCGAGAGCCTTTATGAACATGCACTGAAGACCAGTGAAGAGAAAACAGCTCCATGTTTAAAACCAGCCACTGGGAAGTAAGAGTATTCTTGGATGAGTAAAAGTTATTAAAAACTCTGCTTCACAAAGTAATAGAATTATGACTTAATCAAAAGATTAAGTGTAAGTTGTATTTGTGAAATGTCTTATTTTCTTATTTCTATTTGAATCCACTACTCCTTCCTATTGAATAAATCACCTATGTTTATCTAGGTTTGGAAAAGAAACAGCATTTTACGCACTTCCATTTTGTTCCTGCAGTTCACGATCTGGGGTGGAAAAGTTCTAGGCAGCTCCTCCTCCCCTAACGGCTGGTTTATATCATATCTTGTTTAAAAAACGCAACAGCCAAAGGAACCTGTATTGGTTAACAACTATAAGGCAAATTAAAATGGAGATCTGGACTGAAGAATCCCTGAGCAGACAAAGCTGGATAGGCCTCACCAGTGACCCGACCTTGCTTTTCAAAAAAGAAAAAAACTTCAAGAGCTATTTCTTTTAAATGTCTATATTAAAGAAAACAACCACAACAATAGAGCTTAAGGTCAAGCACTCGGAAGTAAACATTTTTAGAAACTTTCTAATGGGATAGATCAAATAGGGCAAGGTGGAATTGTAACCAAATATTTTCTGTATTCTACATCTGTGTTTATTCCACAACAGCCACCCCCTACCCTGTGTTCCATTGGCGGATCTTGTGAACCAATTATTTGTTTGCTCAAATAAGCTTTCTTTTTTTTTGGACAGGCAGAGTTAGACAGTGAGAGCAGAGTTAGACAGTGAGAGAGAGACACACAAAGGTCTTCCTTCTGTTGGTTCACCCCCCAAACGGCCACCACAGCTGGCGCTGTGCCGATCTGAAGCCAGGAGCCAGGTGCCCCCAACTGGTCTCCCATGCGGGAACAAGGGCCCAAGCACCTGGGCCATCCTCCACTGCCCTCCCGGGCCACGGCAGAGAGCTGGACTGGAAGAGGAGCAACCAGGACAGAACTGGGATTAGAAACCGCCCCGGCGCCGCAGGTGGAGGACCAGCCCAGTGAGCTGTGGTGCCTCAAATAAGCTCTTCATTACTTTGTTTCTTCCCTTCTCCTCTTTTGGATGTGAAAAGACAGAACTGTCTGTATTAAGTGTTCAGTCAGATAATTATATAAGTGACTCCAAAATGATACATGAGAAAAAAATGGCCTAGTATAAATGTCAAGTGATTGACGGGAAGGAGAGAGATGGAAAATCATTAAAATGAAAATAGACTGTATTGCCACAACTGGGATTTCTATTTGCTTGCTCTGTAGACACGGAATGTTTTGGAATTTTAAAAAACCTACCTGCACAGTATTCAAAAGGTATTTAAAAGGTGTATTTAAAAGGTGATTTCTGTTAGCAGTCAGGGATACTCCGGGAGCTGGGTGCTATGTCCTTCTCAGAGGACACACCTTGATGGTTCTGATTCCCCCAGAGCGTGGACTTCTTGAGTGCCTATTACCAAGATGTTTCAGTCAACTTGGCAACCTTGGTTATGGGCTCACAATAAGGACACCAGGTGACCAGGACCTGGTCCTTACTTCCAGAGGGGCAGCCCACATACAGTAGACAACTGAGACATTTGGGTCAAATAGTTTTTTATTCTTTAGCTTAAAAAAAAATGTTTTTCAATCTTTTTTATATCAAAAGAATGAACTGAAAAAAATTTCTAACTTATGACTTTCTAAGATGGAAGTCATGTTCAATTACCATAAAAATTACCACATTGTGTTCACATACTGTGCCAGTAGTAGACAGCTCAAATTATTCCAATTTGTTTCGGTGGCCTTGAATGGAAGACTAAATACAGTTATTTCTTCTTTTGTAAAAGACAGTATAAATGTCTCTTAGTGATAGGATGCCTGTCCTTGACTAACTTGTTACTTCTTTTATAAAAAGTAAAAACTCCTAATACTGCTTCCCAGGGGTGACTGCCATAAATCATTTCTTGTATGAACTCCCAGGGAGGGGCTGGCATTTGGCTGGTCATTAAGATTCCTATGTCTGATAATGGGGTGTCAGGGTCTAACATCTGCTCTGGCTCCTCACCCCAGCTTCCTGCTCATATAGATCCTGTGTGTGTGTGTGTGTGTGTGGGGGGGGGGTGACAGTAAATAGCTCAAGTAATTGGGCACTTGCCATCCAGGTGGGAGACCTAGATTGAATTTCAGCCTCCTGGCTTTTGGTGGCTCTAGTCCTGGCCATTGCAAGCAGTTGAGGAGTGAGCCAGTGGATGGGAGTGCTCTTGCTCTCTCTCCAGAACCAAACCAGAACACCAACCTCCCACCCTCACCCAAGGCAGTTTTCTATTTTTATATAAGCTATGCATCTACATGAGGGGTCTTCAAATGTTCATGGAAAATGCATATCATGAAAAACCTGTCTGGACTTCAAAACTTTTTCAGAAAATTATTTTGCGATTTCATTTCCATTAAGTCTTTGAAGTGGCCTTCTAGAATCAGGTACAACTCAGATAATTCTCCATGTATAGTTCTGGAATTTGTTTTTCAGGGAGACTAATATTTAAAATTGGCAACGGGGGCGGGCATTATGGTGCAGTGGTTAAGCCGCCTACAAAGCCAGCATCCCATCTGAGACAGGTGTGGTGGGAGAGGTTGTCCTTCTCCAACAACAGGTGCACAAACAGGCTCAGCACAGCTGTGTGACTTACCCAAGTGCAAAGGCTTCTGGAGGATCCATGAAGCCTAGAGGTTAAGAGGAACCATGGATCCTCCACATTCTAGATGTATAGTTCTGGAGCTGTCTCCAGTCCCATCGCACCTGCACCTTCCTGGGCAAGCTCCCCTGAACCTCGGTCTGTCTGTAAATGCGCTATGAGCATAGCAATTTCTGTATTATGCAGTCGACTTCAAAATTAAAATGAAAGCAAGAAAAGACCCTCGCTTTGCATTTAATACACAACACTATTATTTTGAGAACGTACAATTATCTGTATGAAATGAGAGCTGTGTGTTATTTGTGATAGAAAACAGAACAAGGAAACTTTAAACAAATCTATTCTGTGACTAATTATATGCATCTTTTATAGGAAAATAAAGGGGCTCATCAGTTTTATCATACTGCTCTCTAATTTTTCTGACTCTGTGTCTTCAAAGCCACACTTTCTCCAGTTCCTATTCGTGGCAATCAAGTGTGAAGTTAAACGCAAGAGCCAAGACCTACAGCATTCAAGGGAACAGGGGCCTCACTGCTGGAGGACAGACACTGCTGTGAGAGAAGAAAACTCCAGAAATGGGACTGTAAGGCAGGATCCTACGCTGCCCACTGGTCCCCAGGTGACGACGAGAGTCCTGTCCTGGGCAGGACAAAGAGCAGAGGCGTGGATCCCATTCTTTGTGCTAGGGTGGCTGCAGCACCTTCGTTTCCCAGCTGCCTGACCCACCGGCAGGTGGCAATGCCGGGAGACCTCCCTGCACTGGCTCTGGTGGAGCAACACCAATTTTGGAACAGGTTATATAGTTAGCAAACTCAGCGTGGAGTAAGTGAATTCTGGTTTCAGAGCAGCTCACCTCCAGCAAACTGTGATGTTCTGTGCCTGGGTCCCACCCCCGGGTCCCACTGGCTATGACACTGTTATTCTGTGACCCCTTAAAGGGACCCGGGAGAAGGATCATAAGGGAGCAGGAGACTAGCGTTGCTTTTACCCAGCCCATGGGGGTCTTTCTCTTCCAGGAGCTTTTTAGCGAGGACGTGCTGCCCCGACTGCCTTGGGCCCAGCACTGAGGCCACTGAGAGGTTGTTTCTCTTTGGTTTTCACCCGCCCTGCCTGGGCTTGCAAAGCTCCTCCCCAGAGATGCTGAATCAGCGCAACAGGCAAACCCACGAAGATGTCCGGAACATGACTTCAAACTCCCCTTCAGCTTCTCTTGGGACAGTGGCGAAGCAGCAGTCTGGGGAAGCCTGGGGAGGAGGGGGTGGGTGGGTGTGGTCTCAAGTTCACTAGCCAGACACCTGGCTTGGCCAAGACTTGCTGAACTAGGAAAGAATTCAGGACCACCCTGTGACCTAATTGAACTCTTCCAAATACTAGAGGCCTAAATGGTGCTACAACCCTGTAAACATTTTAAAAAGATTTATTTAAGAATCAGGGAAATGTGGAGAGGGAGTGATAGGGTTAGATAATTAGCTAGTTAACTACCTAAACCCTTAATGGTCAGAGCTGGGCCAGACACAAGCCAGGAGCCCAGAACTCAATCTGGGTCTCCCATGTGGTAGCAGGAACCCAACTACTTAGGCCATCACATGCTGCCTGCCAAGGGTACACATTAGAGGAAGCCGGAATCAGGAGAGCAGGCAGGACTGAACCCAGGCATTGGGAAATGGGATGCGGGTGCCTCAAGCACTAGTCCAGATGCCTGCCCCATGGCCATCTTTACTTCAGGTGATCCAGACCAGCTTCCACTTGAATGCTCAGGGTTTCAGCCAGGGTGCAGCAGTGATTTACCGTATGTTATGGACTAAATCGGGTTCACCCTGAAATTCCTATGTAGAAGCCCTAACCTTGACCCTTCTTCCTGGACCCCACCTCTCCCTGTGGATCTGGAGATAGGGCATTTAAACAGGTGACTGAGTAAATGAGTCATAAGGGTGGGCCGGTCCAATAGGACTGGTGTTAAGAAGAGGAAGTGACACGAAGAGCATTTGGCACAGAAAAAAAGCCACGTGCAAGCGAACTTCCACTCTGTGAAAATAAACATCCGTAGTGAGCCACCGGCTCTGTGGGATTCAGTTACGGCAGCCCCAGCAGACATGCACGGTACTTAAGGTGGCTGCTTCCTGCCCTCCAGATAATCTCACGACCATCAACAATTGCTTTCCTCTAACTTTCTCCAGTCCTGGGTTGCCTGTAAAGGCCTCTATGAGAAAAAATGCCTTCTCCTTGCCAAGCTCGGAAGGATCAGCGGGCAGCCCTTGGCTGAAGGAGGTGCACCTGCTGTCCGCCAACTCGGTGCTTCCGTGGGTTCCTTGCTCTCTTCCCTCACGGGCGCCCCGTCGCTCCAACACTCCTGGGACACAGCAGTGCCCAGACTGCCTTTTCTGGGTTAACCCCCGAGGTGGGTGCCGAAGAAAACCAAGCATCCCTAATTCATTCAAAAATCACCTCTCTTCCCTCTTTTTTACAAGCACACATATATTAGAAAATCAGAAAAAACTCTCAAAGAGCAAATGACAGATTCCTTTTTGTTTCTAAATTTAATTTTTACCAAAGTAAATCATGGCTTAAAAGGTCACATTGTTCCTCAAGGCTTACCATGAAAAATGACAGTTTCCTGCCCACTGTGTCTGTCTCACCCCCCCTCACCCAATCTTCCAGCACCTACTTTTGACAGGTGATCACTACCAACTCCTGTCTGTTTACTCTCCCCATCCATCATGTCCTGTCTTGATCTTGCAGTTTCTGATATTATCCATTGACTTTCCTATATAGAAGACAAAGATTTAGCTTTCATTTTATTTAATTTTGAGAGATGGAGAGACAGACACAGGCACACACAGACACACGCCCAGAGGGAGGGAGAGAGCAAGAGAGAGATCCCATCTGCTGATTCATGCCACAATTGTCCAGCATAAACGGAGACCAGGGCGAGGCCAGGCTGAAGCCAGGAGCTGGAAATCCAGCCTGGGTCCCCCACTGCCTGGCCTTGTTTTAGGTCTTTTACAGCCTACCCTATTTCCTGTCCCATTCCATTTCTCGAATGTAGAGCTATGAGGCTTTTGGTCAGAGCAGGATTTATTAAGATGGTGTGACCAGCTTGCATACTGTTTGTTCCCATTAATATCCAATGCCTGCCTCTCCTGGAGTTACCAATTGTCTGACTCTCCCTTTGCTTAGCTTCTGATGCACCTGCCATTCACATACCAGCACGCTCTGTACGACAGAAAAGTTCAAGTATAGATTCAAGGATAGATCACTTTTCCGTGGACTCCATGTGGAGTCCGCCATCCTGTAGCCTTCCAAGCAAACTGTTAGGTGAGCTCCTCTCTCACAATCCTGGGGAGTCCCTCCCCTTCCCAGGGACCACGCTGTGTGAGGTAAGTCCTCCCCGAGATCCGTGCCTCACTTCTTTCTTTCTTGACAGGAAGAGTGGACAGTGAGAGACAGAGAGAAAGCTCTTCCTTCCGTTGGTTCACCCCCTAAATGGCCGCTATGGCCAGCGTGCTGCGGCCAGCGCACCGCGCTGATCCGAAGCCAGGAGCCAGGTGATTCTCCTGGTCTCCCATACGGGTGCAGGGCCCAAGGACCTGGGCCATCCTCCACTGCCCTCCCGGGCCATAGCAGAGAGCTGGCCTGGAAGAGGAGCAACCCGGACAGAATCCGGCGCCCCAACCGGGACTAGCACCTGGTGTGCCGGCGCTGCAGGCGGAGGATTAGCCAAGTGAGCCGCGGCGCCAGCCTTGTGTCTCACTTCTAACCCAAAGAACATGGCACAGTGATGGAATGACATTCTGCCTTAGCAGTTTTGAGAGAAAAATTTTTTTCCCTTTGATGGCTTTCAGGGAATACGCTGCCGTGTTGTGAGTGGGCCTAAGGAGAGGGTCACATAGCAAAGATACCATGTGTGCACTCCAGGACTTGAACGCAGCTGATGGCCAGCAGGATGCTGGGCCCTCAGTCCTACAACCTCAAGGAACCAAATTCCGCACATAACCCCGTAAACTGCCAAGAGGCCCCAGCCTCAGTTATGAGGCCGCCCAGAGGCTGAGAACTCAGCCAAGCTGGGAACAGACGCCAGACCTGTAGAAATTCTGAGATAATAAACCTGCATTGTTTGAAGCAAGTAAATTTGTAATCATTTGTTACATGGCAGAGAAAAGAAAAAAGTAATAGACACATTCCCTCTTTGATGATTTGCTCATTCGTGTGAAATATCTCCTCTAGCGCTTCTTCAGAAGAAGGCCATCAGAGGTCAGTTCTAAAGTGTCTGGCCCTGGAGCTGGATCCCAGGATCCCATACTGGAGTAGGGTTCGAGTCCCGGCTGCTCTGCTTCCAATCCAGCTCCCTGATAATGCACCTGGAAAAGCAGTGGAAGATGGTCCAAGTGCTTGAGCCCCTGCCACCCATGTAGGAGACCTGGATGGAGTTCCAGGCTCCTGGCTTCTGTTTGGCCCAGTCTTGGCTGTTAGGGTCATTTGGGGAGTGAACCACCATACAGAAGATTCTCTCTGTCTCTCTGGCTTTCAAATAAAGGAAGAAATAAAATATAAAACAAGTAAAAAAATAAATCACCTAGCCCCGCGATTACTCTTAGCTCACCCTAGCCATGGTTTCTCTGGGTACATCATTTTATATGAATTTTGAAGAGACTGTTGTATTACAGTCTAGCCTCTAGCGGCTGCTAAGTACGACGCCATTCTCAGTCTGGATGAGTTGTATGTCAACATCTTTATTTTTCCCTCTCTGAAAGCTTTTAGTTTCTTCTTTTGATCCCTAGTGTTCTCTTCTGTTTTATGATGGAGGGTACTGGTGTGAGTCTATGAATCCATTCTGTGGGTCCTTCTGATTCGGAATTCGTCAGTTCTAAGGATAAAGATGATTTGGGCAGTGGGGTAATTTCTTCCCCTCTGGTTTCTTCTGTCTTATTGGGACTCTAATTATTTGGACACTAAATCCCCAGGGCTGCCCCTCTTATCTTTTCAAACTTTTTCCTTCTGTTTTTCTACTTTTTTGTAACTTTCTTTTGGAACACATTGAGTTACTTAACAGTGTTACTGAGGTAAACTTGGCATACTGCACATGTCAAAGTGCAAGGCTTAAAACTGCTATGTAAGTCCACGTGTAGATCTTTATACGGACGTGTGCATCACTTCTCTTGGGTAAATACTCAGGAATAGAATGACTTGGTTCTATGCTGGCGAGATGCTACACCGAAGTAAGTACACCAAACTGTTTTTCAAAGGGGTTGTACTATTATATATTCTCACTCACATCCTCATCAATATTTGGCATGATCCGCCTTTTTAATGTTCGACACTCTAATAGCTATGTTGTATCCACTGCAGTTTCATTTCGCATTTTCTTAATGACTGACTGGTGATAGTAAGCATATTTTTATGTGATGATCACCCATATATTTAATTGGGTGCCATGTCTACTCAAATCTTTTACTTGCCTTTTTTTTTTTTTAATAAGAGTTGTTTATTTTCTTGTTATTGAATTTTGAGTGTCCTTTTTCTATTCTCAACACAAGTCCTTATCAGACAGATGATTTGCAAATACTTTCTCCATTCTGAAGCTTATTTAATTTCCAAATGTTTGGAGTTTTTTCAGATATCTTTCAGTGCTGATTTCTTACTTAATTCCACTGTGGTTAGAGAACATATTTTGTATGATTTGAATCCTTTAAGATTTATTGAGATCTGTTTTGTGGCCCAGAATATGGTCTGTCTTGGCAAACATTCTGTGTGCATTTGCACAGCATGTGTGCTCTGCTGTTGTTGGGTGGAGTGTTCTACTCACGCCAATCAGGTCAAGCTGGATTGTAGTTTCCCTCAAGCATCCTACAAGGGGCTTCAAAAAGTTCGTGGAAAATGGAATGAAAAGATAACATGATTTTGATGCAAAAAAATTTTGGAGCCCGAGCATTGTTTTGTCGTAATACACATTTTCCATAAACTTTACGAAGGTTACTTGTGTATACGTATTGATTTCCAGTTGATTTTTTCTGAGTTTTAAAATCTCTGATGACTGTCATGGATACGTCCATTCTTCCTTGCAGCTGATCTTTTTTTGTTGTTGATTTGCTTCCTGCAACTTGAAAGTCTATGTTTGAACCATGTTGAAGGGTTGGTAAATTATATGTAAACCCTTAGGATTGTTATACCTGTTGATGAAATGTCTCTTTTATTATTATGAAACAACCCTCTTTATCCTTGCTCTACCTCTACTTAAAAAAAATTTTTTTTTAAATTCGAGAGAGAACTATAGAGAGCACTCTTCCATCCACTGGTTCACGCCCCAAATTCCCACAATGGTTGGGGCTGCACGAAGGCTGAACCCGAATCAGGGAATGCAATCCAGAGCCAGGACTGTTCTGCCTTAACAGGATGCTGGAGTCAGGAGCCAAAGCCAGGAATCAAACGCAGGTGCTCCAATGTAGGTACCTTACCCACTAGGGTAAATGCCAACTCCTCTACTTCTATTGTGGCATTAATATACCAGTCTACTTTTCTTTTGATTAGTGTTAACATTTTTCTATCCTTTTACCTTTCATCTATGGTAGTCTTCCTTTATCCATTTTTTTTTTAAAGATTTATTTATTTATTTGAAAGTCAGAGTTACACGAGAGAGGAGAAGCAGAGAGAGAGAGAGGTCTTCCATCCGATGGTTCACTCCCCAATTGGTCGCATCGGCTGGAGCTATGCAATCCGAAGCCTAGAGCCAGGAGCCTCCTCTGGGTCTCCCACGTAGGTGCAGGGGCCCAAGCACTTGGGCCATCCCCTTACTGCTTTCCCAGGCCATAGCAGAGAGCTGGATTGGAAGAGGAGCAGCCAGGACTTGAACTGGCGCCCATATGGGATGTCAGCACTTCAGGCTGGGGTGTTAACCCACTGTACCACAGTGCCAGCTCCCTATCCAAGGTTTTGTCTTCCAAGCTTCAGTTACCCTTGGTCTAACACAGTTTGAAAACACAATACAGTTGACATTCTCAGAGACAGACTATATGCCTATGCTTTATTATAATATATTGCTATAATTGATAATTATTTTAATTAATTTCTTACTGTTCTAATTTATAAGTAAAACTCCGTCATAGGTATACATGTATAGGAAACAACATAGTCAACATAGGGTCCTGCACAATCTGCAGTTTCTGCTATCTGTATTTCCTGAAGATAAGGACAGACTATTGTACTTTTGTCTTTGAAGTGGGTTTCTTGTGGACAGCATATAGCTGAGCCTTGCATTTGTTATTTTGGTTGGTCTTAATCTGCATTTTAATAGGGTGGGAGGGGATATTTAGAATATTTACATTTAATGAGATTATTGATATAGCTTCATTTCGGTCTTTCACGTGGGTACAGGGCCCAAGGACTTGGGCCATCTTCTGATGCTTTCCTAGGTACATTAGCAGGGAGCTCGATTGGAAGTGGAGCAACCAGGATTTGAACTGGTGCCCATATGGGATGCTGCAGGCTGTGGCTTAACTTGCTGTGGCTTCTTCCCTTTTCTGTCTTCTTCAGATTAATGATACAATTTTATTTCCTTCGTTGACTTATTAACTATAACTCCTCGTGCACTGAATAGTTTTCTTAGTATTATATTTTTAACTTTTCACAGTCTACCTTCAAGTAACATGTTAAAGCACATGTAGTATAAGAATCTTATAACAGCATACTTCCACTTTTATTCTCCTAGATTTTGTGCTTTTGTTGTCATATATTTTTCCTCTACAGGTTGCCAACCCCAAACATTTCTAATATTTTTGCTTTATATGGTGATTTAACTTTTAGAGACTTAAGTAAGAACAAATTTTTTAAAAATTATTTTTCAATTTCCTGTTATATTTGATAAATCCTAATACACTGGGTATAATTATAGGGCACTGGGTATGATTCCAAACACCAAATCATGAGACTGAGTCAACAAGTCATACCTTGCCCACAGCACAGACACACAAGCAGTCGGTGGTGGGATTTCTCATAGCTTCTGCCTTCATTTGGAAAACCATCCATTTTATTCCAGAATACATCATCTTAATGAGACTAAAAAGCTTCTGTATGCACACACTGCCAATATATTTTAAAAAGTCTTGAATTTTAACAAGCAGAAGAGACAAATTCATCAGAATTATTTTGGCTTAAAAAAGAAAAAAACTAAAAAAAGAATCAGGTTCAACAGTCTGTCTGCAGGTTTCTACATACACCACGTATCTGGTGAGTGTGAGTGTGTGGATGCATGCTTATAGAAAGAGCTTTATTTTTTTTAAGGACATGGAACATGGTCTGGCCCCTCAGCTGCTCTTTCTGAGCGACACCTAACTTGTTCAGATGTAACTGCTGAAGCTGCTTTACTGCTAACGACCAAACAACAACAGATCTTTCTATTCACCTAAGTGGTTAACACTTCTGGGGCTTCCCATTGTTTTTGATTGATTTAGGTTTCTTACTGGTATCATTTTCTTTGTATCTGAAGGGCTTTCTTTAACATTTTTTATACTTCAGGCTGGCTACTGATGAATTCTCTCAGCTTTTGCTTGCTTAAAAATGTCTTTATTTCCCTTTTGTTTCTGGGAGACACTTTAAGACACTTTAACTGGGTGAGGAATCTCAGGCTGAGATCACTTTAACCATGTTGACCTGCCGTCTCCTGATTCAGTGTTATTTCCAACAAAGCAATCACTTTATCTTTGTTCTGCACATAGCATATCTTTTATCCTCTGCCCCTTTTAACATTTTCTTTTTATCCCTGGCTTTAAACAATTTGGATTTAGATGTGCTGTGGTGATTTTCGTTATGTTTCTTTTACTTCGTGTTAAGCTTCTTGAATCTATGTATTTATAATTCACCTCAAATTTGGAAAAATGCTTGCTATTTCTTCAAGCACTTTTCAATTGCTTTCTTCCTCTTATTATACTCGTACGTATTTTTGACTGTTTGACAAGGTTCCAAAGCTCACTGATGCTCTCTTTATTCTTTTCAGTCTTTAAAAAAAAAAAAAATTGGAGAGTTGCTGTTGCTGTGTCTTCAGATTAACTAATCTTTCCAAACGCAAGGACTAATATGCCATTAGAATATTTTTTAATTGCAGATAGAAGTTTTCATCTTCAGAAATGTTTTTGAAAAATCTTTTTTAGCTCTATTTAACCTGTTACATTTTCCCTGCAGTTTCTTGATCACATGGACTACTGCCACCATGAACTGTTTTAATGTCCCTGTCCACGGATTCTATCATCTTTAAAATTAACAATTAATTTTTTTTTTTGACAGGCAGAGTGGACAGTGAGAGAGAGAGAGAAAGAGAGAGAGAGAGAGAGGTCTTCCTTTTGCCGTTGGTTCACCCTCCAATGGCCGCCGCGGTTGGCGCGCTGCGGCCGGCGCACCGCGCTGATCCGATGGCAGGAGCCAGGTGCTTATCCTGGTCTCCCATGGGGTGCAGCACCCAAGCACTTGGGCCATCCTCCACTGCACTAATTTTGATTGGTTATTCTACATGGCGTTTTCCTATTTTTTGCATTCCGGGAAATTCTGGATTGGATGTCAGGCATTTTAATCTTGTTGAGCTCTGGATATTTGTATATCATCTTGTTCTGGGATACAGTTTAGTTACTTAGAAATGATTACTTTTTCTTGTGTTTTCCTTTTAAACTTCATTGGGTGGGATGAGAGCTACGTCTAGTCTAGGGTGAACTTTCTCTCGACTTCCAAGGCGAGACTCGTCAGTCTTTCTAACCAGTGCCCGGGATCATGAGATTTTTTAGCGCTGCTGTTAGAAACAGGAAACTTCTCCTGGCTCTGTGCGGAAGCTACACACTCTTCCTTCTCGTTCTTCCTCGCGATTCCCTTCCCTGACTTCAGCTATTTCTTAACTCACGCATTGGCCAGCACTCACCTGAACGCTTGAGGAAGACCCTCTACGGCTTGGCACATTTTCTCTGTCTCTCCTCGGATACTTTGCCCTGGAAACTCAGGCTGCGTCAGTTTCCCTGGATGGAGCCCCGGCTCCACGTCTTCCACTCATGGGGACGGCTGAACCGGCTCCTTCTGAATTCCCTCTTCCTACGCAGCAGCCTGGAACCTGTTCCTGGGCAGCAGGCCAGGTCAACCGTGGGCTCACCGCGTCTGCTTCTACTTCTCAGGGACCACCACCCTCTCAGACCTGATGTCCAAAGGCTAGCGGAAGGATTTGCAGGCTTTGGGTTTTTATTTTGCTTTATTTTTTTAAAAAATTATTTATTTGAAAGATTGGTAGAAAGAGAGAGAGTTTCCTTGCACTGGTTCGTTCACTCAGACGGCTGCAGTGGCTGGGGCTTGGCCAAACTGAAGTCAGGAGCCTGGAACTCTATCCAGGTCTCCGATAGTGATGGCTGGAGCCCTGGTACTTTTGCTTTTGCAAGGAGTTGGATGGGAAGTGGAGCAGGTGCTCCAAGGAGATGCTTGCGTTGCAGGCAGCGGCTTAACCCGGTGCATGACAATGGTGGCCCTCATCCAGTTTTTCAGTTGTTTCAAGTGGGAGGGTAAATCCCGTCCTTCTGAGTCCACCTCACTCGAATGTAATTTACTTTCAAAACTGTTACACAACGTACTTTGAAGCATGCTCTGCAGGTGGGTGTTTGGCACTTGGGATGCCCACATTCCATAACGTGGTGCCTGGGTTTCCCGCTAATGTGTGCTCCGGGAGGCAGCAGGTGATGGCTCAAGTCGTTAGGTCCCTGCCATCCCCGTGGGAGGCCTGGACTGAGTCCCTGGCTTGAGCATTTGGCCTACTCCAGTTCTGGTTGTTGTGGGATTTGGGAAGTAAACCAGCGTATGGGAGATCTCTGCCTGTATCCGCCATTCAAATAAGTAAAAGGAGCTCAGAAGTAAATGACTCTCTTAAACCCAGAGAACTCAAAGCACAATACAGCGAGCTTAAAACAAAACCACGTTCTTAAATCTAGGGCCAAAATTTCTTTCATTTACTAACATGTAAAATAAATACAGGAAGAAATATAAAAAAGTTTGCAATCTTAGTAACACAGATTTTTCTGTTTAGGTTTACAAACTGAACACCAATAACGAGAAGAAGATTGTTTAGCTCCTGCTTCGTTATCTGCCTTTTTCAAACAAGTCAGTTTTCCCTAAACTTTTATTTTTTTGGCAAGTCAGCTCCTCACTCATTGCTTTGCTACAGAGGGATGCAAGCAGCAAGAAGCATTTAAAGTTCAATGTGCCTCCCTCTGCTGCCCTCCCGGTGACCTTGGTGAGTGAAAGCTTCCCAGGATGGCACATTCTCAAATAAATATGTGGTTCAGGCATCTGACAAGTGTTTGAGTAATTCTGTAGCATGCTGAAGTAGAGCGATACCATCAGCCCATTAGCTATTTTCCCACAGAAACGAAGCCTATAACGCCCACGTTTTTCTTAGGTACATAAAACACAAGCAATCAATGCAGATGCGCTGTGCAACGGTAAACATCTCCACCATGCCACTCATCTCCCGGGGTGCTACGGTGGCGACAAATCTGAACGAACATTTCACTTTCCTTCCTCCTCATCCCCCACAACCACTCTGCCCACTGCAATGTAATTTCCTGTAAATCTGATGCTGGCATAAAAACTTTATTTCCAAACACATACATCTACTACTAAATGTGGCCAGACTATAAACATTCATTTCATGTGAGTATTTTAGAGTTGAGGTAAAGTGATCTGGAGCAGAGTTTTGGAATATCCTAAGTAAGCTGGGACTGGCTGCTTCCCCTCTCTGTAGCCAATGGGGGAAGAAAGCAGGGTCAGTTACCTGTCTTAGAGAAAGGCATTCTTGGCTGGCGCCGTGGTTCAATAGGTTAATCCTCCGCCTTGTGGCGCCAGCACACCGGGTTCTAGTCCCGGTCGGGGCACCGGATTCTGTCCCGGTGGCCCCTCTTCCAGGCCAGCTCTCTGCTATGGCCCGGGAAGGCAGTGAAGGACGGCCCAAGTGCTTGGGCCCTGCACCCCATGGGAGACCAGGAGAAGCACCTGGCTCCTGGCTTCGGATCAGCGCGGTGTGCCTACCGCGGCGGCCATTGGAGGGTGAACCAACGGCAAAGGAAGACCTTTCTGTCTCTCTCTCTCACTGTCCACTCTGCCTGTCAAAAAAAAAAAAAAAAAAAAAAAAAAAAAAAAGAAGAGAAAGGCATTCTTGGCACTTGTTTTCCCATCAGCACTTGGGGACATGGAGAAAGCCAAAGCAGTTCCCAATGAGGAGACTGGGGACCTCCTGAGAGAGGTCTGTGGGTCTATTACAGAAACACGGAATTGCACGAATCCCCCTTTTCTTCTAAATTGGGGATTGGCAAACTAGGATCTACGTGCCACATCGGGCTGGCTGCCTGTTTTCACATGAAATCTCACTGGGACGCAGGTGCAGTCGTCTGTTTCCACTTGACTGCACCAGGCTGCTTTTCCGCTTTCGCTGCAGAGTTGAGCAGTGAGGACAGAGACCGTGAACTCGGCAAGACCTGAAATACCTACCCTCTGGTCCCTCGCAAAAATGTTGATCTCTGTTCCAAAGAAAAGACTTGACTGAAAACCAAGAAAATTGTATTTAAATGTGGATATTCCACAGCTTTCCCTAGAAGCACCAAAAATGCTTCCGACCTAGCACGGCACAGAAGTCAGCTGAGAGAGGCAGGTGAGGTTGTTTGAATTTGGATTACTGGTTCGACGAGACACACATTTCCCCAAATGAGAGGCCAAGCCTATTAACCTGGCGCGGCCTCAATATTCTTGGGGATCCGTGATGGACAGCTATTCTCAGGTTAAAGTAAGCAACAGTAGTTCTACAGTACTTTTACTTGGAATCTAATTCTTTATGATTACCAAAAAAAATCCCCAAATTCTTAGAGATGTAGTTTACTGCACCAAAGGGTTCCACGAGGGGCAGAGGTGGGGACCCCAGCACTTTGTGTCAGCTGGAGGCTGAAAGAATGAAACTCTTCAATGAACACAGAACCAGGTCCTTGGTGTCCACGTAAGAGCAGCACTGGCTCAGCTGTTCAGGGAGCAGTGTTTGACCACTGGCAGAACAGGAAACAGGCTCTGTGGCACCAGCAGGGCTTGCTGTATAAGTTGAGAACTCTGGAAGGCTAGGGAGATGAGCTAGAACTTGCTAATACTGTCCCTTGGACCCAGGCCTTTGTGGCATGTGATTGTGTGGCCAAGTAGTGCTCAAAGCACTGCTGATGTCTGAGCCAGGAGTGTCACCAAGGAGACTGCAACACGGAAGGGATCGCGGGACAGGGAGGTCAATGACACACAATGCTATCTAGGGAAACCTTGATGAAGGGACATGGCGACAGCAATGTGATTTTGCTACTTATGGGTTGGGCACTTCCCTAAGGTGCAAATACAGGGGAGAGGACTGCCCTAGAAAGTGTCATGGAGAATGGGTCCAGGGTTAGCAAAAGCACAGAGTAGTGAGAATCTCCTGTGTGGATTCTGTGTGCAGTCTGTGTCCTGACAACCAGTATCCAAAGGTCTTCTGGCCCACTGAGCCAGCAAGAGAGGGACACACTTGTTCTTAACTGTACCTCCCCCTTCCTGGCTGTACAACCTGGGACATCAAGGGGCTCCCCAAGGAGAGGAGGAATGCGGGGGAGAGAAGGAGAAAAGATAAGCCGCTAATTAAGAGTTGTGTGGTCTCCATGCACCTACGCACAGAGCTTTGCGCTTCATGGCTGTAGGCACTCTGGAATGAAGCTACAGCTCAGAAAATCACAAGACTGAGGTGGATGTACTTACAATATGAAGCAAGTACTCACTGCCTCCCACTCCCCTGCCCCCAGACCTGTCTCCCCCAAACCTCCCCCAGTTAGAATTCCTCATCTTTCACCAAGACTGCCCTAAATTATGATTGATGCGAAGACTGCAATGAAATGATACCGTAGTTTTAGCCCTTTCCAAAAATTTAATGAAATCAGGCAAACTGGCACAAGTCCACAGAAAAGGAATCAAAGCCGGATATCATGATCCATGCTTCAAAGACGCGGAGCTGTGTTCAAAAGAAATAAGGCTGTGGACAAGTATTGATGAGATTCTTAAGGATGTCGATGATCCCTTCAATGAATGTCTCATTGTTGACCATGCTACGCGTGGAGGAAGCGGTGCCGTTCTTGCCTACTTAAGAAAGTTCTTGGATTTACGAGCTTTTATATACTGTCAAGTTTAACCGTCTTAGGTTGTAAGTAAATGATTTTTAAGTTAAAAAAATATCCAATGTATATGAAGCTTCAGAAGTTACTACTGAGTTAGCTTTGGCAAAATAACTGGACTGTGTCCTCAGAATGTTTCAGAGGGTCTCCTGGGATGAGGGGAGGGAAACATGAAAAGCCTGAGGAAGGAGGAAGGTCAGAGAGTGGGCTGGGAAGCATATGGATGCTGTAACCAAACCCTCGGTTCAAGAAGCTGACCCGGAGCAGCTACTTGGAGCCATGAGGAAATGCCTCAGATCTGAAAGATCTGGTAGCTTTATTAACCACGTCCCAGAACAAAAAGGGAAAACTGACCCTGGAAAATCCTGAGGTGTCTCCATCTCCATCACTGATAAGATCTTGGCTCAAGTTCCTCTTACTGGGTCACTGGGCAAAAGGCATCAGGGCCACAAGTCACAAAGTGGCTTTTCTCCTTCAGTGTGGTCGGGCAGCCTGGCCTGAGCTGCTAGCATAAACTTTCCTTTGTCATTCTTAGGTTTGAGCAAAACACAGGGCTGTTATCAGATCTGCATTCTAGCTCTTAGTTTGGTGTGTTTACCCAGAAGTCTCCTCTGTTGCCAGTGGCGTGAATCAGAATTTCGTTATCTGTCTAGCATTACTTACTCATCTCTTTTATGTAGCCCTGCCTGAGAATAAACTTGTTATTCAAAAGCGACTTTCAAGTCCTCCTGGTAAGTTATAAATGTGCTATCCAGAGTAACCATCCACTGTTTATATGTACTCCAGCTCCGTGTACAATGCAGGGGATATACCACAGGCCATTTGGCTGGCGAACCCACAACGTCAGCAGAAAAAAGAGGAATTAATGTTGATGGCAAGCTGGCAGGCTGCCACCACGTTCCAGTTCCTGGAGAAGAAACAACCACACAGCAAGCCAGGAGTTTCTCAGTTAGGGAGATTTCCCTCCATGAATGTGGAGACACGTGTTTACAGATGAAGTTAGCTCTGTACATCCAAGCTGAGCTCAAAGTCTTATCTCATGGTTTTTCAGACAATATGCTAGACTCTATTACCTATGAATTAAAAAAATTTGTGATCTAGAACATGATAAAATAATTTGTGATTTTTTAAAACTGCTCAAACTAGTATTGTTTGATTTTATAATATAATTGAATTGTCTTTAACATTTTATAATAATCCAAGTGATGTTTTTAATATTTGCTGATATGGAATGCAAAGATCTACATACACTACCCTAGAGAACTGAAGAGGAAACAAGTAAGATGACGAACTGTAGGAATTTTGTGGGAATGAAAGATAAGATTGAGTTTGAAAGGTCCTAGGACACACAGACAACTAAGGCAGCACAGAGGGACTGAATGGGAGCCAATGACCCTTCGGAAGAGCCAATTATAGACTAAGGGCACTTCTCATGTGGTTCTTTTTGAGCCCAAACATTATCAAAACAAAGCACTGCTAACCAACTTTTTTGAGCTTGGTGACCTCTTTTTCAAGTAGAAACTTAGTTCTCATGGGGGCAGAATCCACTTGGCACAGAAATACACAAAAAGAAGCTACTGCAAATTTAGTTACGCCTTCAAATGCTGTTGGATTTCATGTATTCCACCATCCACCTGAGTAGTTTCTGCCTGTGAGAAATCTCTGTTCCCACCCTCCATAGACCAGAAACGGCCTGGCCTGAGCATGGCCATCGTGGTCTTGTGACTATGGGGGTCATTTCATGTGGTCATGCAGGTGGGCATGTGTCAGTCAGACCCTGGCTAGCCACAGGGATGGGGCAGGACAAGGTGCACGAGGCCAAGAGGGTCCTCTGGGGGATTCTTGATTACTGTTATGCAGATGGTAGGGGAGGGGAAATTCCTCTTCCTTTGGGACAGGGAAGGGAGCTTTGAGCCTGAACTTAGCCAACAGGAACCAGGACTCTGGAATTGGGGGAGAAAGCCAGAGCCTGAATCCAGGGGTGGCTAGGGCTAGACCAGCCCCAGAACTTCTTCATTACCGGGTCAACTCAATCCCTCTTTTGGTCTAAGTTTAGATGAGCTTCTCTTCCTTGCAACCACAAGAGAGTTCTACAACAGTGTGCATAAGGCCTCACGGGCCGGGAATGTCTGTTGCAGATCCTTTTTCAGGGCCCTCAGCCTGCGGAAGCGAAGTGCTGGTGGAGGCCTGGAAGCAGGCAGGAGAGCTCTGCGAGGCAGCATGGGGATGGGGGCTAGGACCGGTCTGAGTCCCATCAGACCTTCCCTGTGGACAGAAAACCAATCAGTGCCGCCATGCTCGCCGGCTCACCTCCCCGGCCTCCCACTTCCTTGCTCATCTGATCTTGGCTGTTGGGCTGCGCTGGCACTTCAGGTAACTCTACATTAAATGACACTACAGACACAAGGCCGTGAAGCGAGGTGTGAGAGCTCACTTACGAATAGTAACGCCCTTTCCAACATGAGTTGATATTTGCCATCTTGAGAAGCTCTAAGCCATGATCTGGTTTAAGAGGATTTTTGAACAATAGTAAATTTTTTTTTTTTTTTTGACAGGCAGAGTGGACAGTGAGAGAGAGACAGAGAGAAAGGTCTTCCTTTTGCCGTTGGTTCACCCTCCAATGGCCGCCGCGGTAGCGTGCTGCGGCCAGCACACTGCGCTGATCCGATGGCAGGAGCCAGGTGCTTCTCCTAGTCTCACATGGGGTGTAGGGCCCAAGCACTTGGGCCATCCTCCACTGCACTCCCTGGCCACAGCAGAGAGCTGGCCTGGAAGAGGGGCAACCGGGACAGGATCGGTGCCCCGACCGGGACTAGAACCCGGTGTGCCGGCGCCGCAAGGCGGAGGATTAGCCTAGTGAGCCGCAGCGCCGGCTGAACAATAGTAAATATTAAGCCAAACTTCACTAAGCTGTGGGAAAAATATACTGATTTCCAACAAGTTAAAAATAATTTAACACCTCAAGGATATTTATCAGGAATGAAGAAAACATAATAAGGAGAAAATTTTAGATTTCTAACATTTAGATTTCTAAAAACATAAATTTCTTTGGAAATGAGCTTGAGAAATGAAACCAGAGTTTTTCAAGAGACAACTCCTCACATTGAGTATTTCTGCCAAGTATTAGTGTATTTTCATTCTTTGATTTTTCAGGACGTTAAAATAGCATATTTTTAAGACAAACAATTTGATTTTGTGTTTTGAGAAGCTCAATGTGTGAGTTCATCCAGGAGTGGCCTGGTCCCAGAGGAAAGATTCATGACAAAGACACAAGCATGTCCTCTGAAATTCTGAGTAGCATGTGCCGAAAATGAGCACGCCCAACAATGCTTCAGACTTCCTGCTGCAGGGATGAATTTATGCTGCACTTTACGAAAATCTGAGAAACAAAACCCAAGCACAATTCTGATCTCTGGTGTCCAAGGTGTATTTTCCAACACTTCAAGGCTGGATAATGTAGTATGACAGCTGGCGTTACTGCCCCCATCCCATTCTTGACATTGGGATGTTTAATTATCCTATTCACTTAACTGTCTAAATATATTTGCATAAGTTTGCAACGGTATCAGATGGAAGCTTTCATGAATTTGTCAATATTATTTTTGGCAAGCTTAATGGAAAGGCAGCATGTTATGCTAAAAGCACACAATTCTGAACAGGGAAATAAACAAGCTGCCCTTACATCTGCATGAGCCATATTTATGGGTCAAGTTGAGAAGAAGAGAAAGATGGGCGTTTAGCTAGATTACTCATCTTACAAAATATGCAGCCTTTCCCTGTGCTGTGCTGCACAACATCCATGAATCATGTTTGAAAGCCCAAAGAACAAAGACTGGATGACAAATGAGGCAGTAGTGAAGCCGAGATAGGAATAAAGATGAAGGAGGGGAAAATTTTGTTTCTTTTTAATATACATTTTGAAACCATACAAATGATCCGCAACTTGTTTTAAAATTTACATTCCACCACTACGTTTGACGTGGCACATATTTCACGATATCCCCTGAGACAACTTAGAATAATACAAAATTGCCTATTATTATTCCAGGAGGAATGCATGGCCCCACAAAAAGCAGCAGCAGATCCATGTGAAATGTGTGCAACCCAGCCCTAAAAAGGCTGGAGTGGGCATCGGAGGAGGTCACTTCTGTAGGCCAAAAAGAGTAAACTCCAAAGACCAAAGCCAAATTGCAAGTGAGAAGTGAATATGACGTCTCAGAGTACAACAGCCACACGGCTTCCTCGTACTCCCCTTCCCATCCTAGTTAGAGGCCACCCATGAACGAAATCCAAAACTGGATACACACGCAGCAGCTTCATTTGACAGTTTTCGGGTTCCATTGTATTTTTTAACAGTGCTTCAAGGAAAAAGTTAACTTGTTTTGAATTCATTTTCTTTTCCCACATCCAAGGGGTCACTCTGCTTACTCCTGCCCCCAACACACTCCCAGAATCCAAGTTGTGTTCACCTATCTCTTTCCTCGCCTGATGGAATTGAGGGCAAAGACATTGCCACATTTATTGTTTTATTCCTAGTAGCTACCAGAGTGCCTGGGAACATAAAAATCTATAGAAAAGACCCAAGAGGAAAGAGGAGAGAAAGGTGTTCATAATATGTCACACTTTGATAATCAAGGCTGACTGAACACGAATGGTTGACTTAGAACTGATGGGAGCTTTCCTTCCAGGACAGGTGGAAACCTTGATGTGAACAAGAATCAGGCTCTTTGGGGAATAACTTGCATTGACCAAACGCGGATGGGTTGAATAGCACTCCATTCACCTGCAGACAATTTATGACTGATGTTTGGAGAGGCAGCTGTCAGAAAGGCATACAGGCCGTGCGGCACCGCGGCTCAATAGGCTAATCATCCACCTGCAGCGCTGGCACACCGGGTTCTAGTCCCGGTCGGGGCGCTGGATTCTGTCCCAGTTGCCCTTCTTCCAGGCCAGCTCTCTGCTGTGGCCCAGGAGTGCAGTGGAGGATGGCCCAAGTGCTTGGGCCCTGCACCCCATGGGAGACCAGGAGAAGCACCTGGCTCCTGGCTTCGGATCAGCGCGGTACGCTGTCCGCGGCAGCCATTGGGGGGTGAACCAACGGCAAAGGAAGACCTTTCTCTCTGTCTCTCTCTCTCACTATCCACTCTGCCTGTAAAAAAAAAAAAAAAAAAAAAAGGCATGCAGCCGGGCCACGTGGTTGGGGCCTTCACCTTCTTAGTTATGTGAAGACAGAGTTGAACCTGGTGGTCTTAGCACAGTGATTTCAGGACCTACAGAGTTGGATCTTTGAGGTCCGACTCCAGGAAATTTAATTTATTGCAAGCACCTTAGCTCAATACGCAATTGTTCAATGGGCTTCTTCACTTAACTTAAAACAAATGCTTCAGTCAGTCTCAATACATGCATAACCAAAGTCATTATCATGCAGAAAAGGAGTCATGCCTCAGGTCTATGAGTGCTGCTCTTAGAAGGACCTGCTTGCAAGGGTGGTGTCTGGGAGGTGGGGAGGACTCCCACCTTTCCTTCAATGCTGAGGGGCTCACTGCACTTAAAGGGTTTGCATAAGCAACCGGGTTTATGCTGAACACCTGCGTTCCTTCTGGAAGTCTCGAATGTGGACTGTGCCAGGCAGAGGGTGCCTATGTGACCAGCCCCCAGGGAAACCTTGGGCACTGAGGGCCTAATGAGCCTTCCTGGTGGACAGCATTTCAGGCGCTGTCACAATGGATGCTGGGGGGATTCGGTGGATCCTTTGCGACTCCACAGGAAGAGGATGCACTGGAATCTCATGCCTGGTTTCATCTGCCTTTCACCCCTGTGCTTTGTGTCCTGCTGGAACCATGCGTAGCTAGAAGTCTGTGAGTCCTCCTAGTCCATCAGTGACCATGATCTTCCTTCTAAAACTGGTTCTGCTCCCTCTGTTGCTTACCTAAGTAAACGACACCTCCACTCACCAAGGGAACACATCAGAAACTTGACAGCCATTTCTAAATTCTCTCTTCCTCCCCTGTTCTGAGTCCGGTTCATCAGACCTCTGCTACTGGACTTGCTTGGTGACATCTCATTCTCCAGTGCCCCCTCTTCTCTCTCTCTTTTTCCAAAGACTTACTTATTGGAAATGCAGAGTTACAGAAACAGAGAAAGAGAGATCCAGAGATCGAGAGATCGAGAGACAGAGAGACAGAGATCTTCCATCCACTGGTTCACTCCCCAAATGGCAGCAACAGCCAGAGCTGGGCCAGGCCGAAGCCAGCAGCCAGGAGCTTCTTCTGAGTCTCCCAAACACTAGGGCCTTTTTCTGTTGCTTTCCCAGGCATATTAGCAGGAAGCTGGATTGGAAGTGGAGTAGCGAGGACTTGAAGCAGCATCCTCACGGGATGCTGGCACTGCAGGCAGTGGCTTTACCATCTACACACCAGTGCTGCCCCTGAGCTCCCTTTTCTAAATTCCACATTGTCCTAAATCTGCTGGTGGCTGGACTCTACCCCAAAATGATGCAGTAATTTTTTTTTACTATGAAAACATTAAATGATTTGCTTCCAATTCATTTTTTTCTACATTACTTCCCACAAATTCTGGGCTGCTCAGCTTAGAAATGCCCCTTGCTGACCTTGGCCCTCCCCTGGAACTTGAACATTCTTCAAGTCCCTGTTGTACCCCACCTACACTACAGGCATGATTTGAGTGTGCAATCCAGCCAAGCCAAAATCCACGGAAAGCATCGACTTACTTATACATAAAATGGATGGCTCTCCAGTGCATTATGTAACATACGAAGGAAGCACCCTCCCTAAGCACCCTATCACAGAGCTGTGCGTACCCACTGGGCAGAGCGCAGCCAGGCTCCAGGCTGCGGGGTGGAACGCAGTGTCAGGGATGCTTGGGAAGGTGTGCTGGGAAATGCCAGTTTCCTGGAGCCTGGTTGGCAAGAACACCTAACATCTGACAGGGTTTGCAGGAAGAAACCTGGGTAGAGCAGAGCCGCAATGCTCAGGGAAGTTCCTGATGGCTTTCATAGCAACTGATCCTTCAGTAGCCACCATTTCTCCTTGGAAAAGAACACTTTCAAACTTTACAGCCTGATGTTACAGACACAACAGTGGCATCCAGTTTAGGATTTAGAAGCTTGGACGTCATCCCACTGTGGGGGAGTGGGGGGTGGGGAGTGGGTGAAGACAGGCGCCCTGCAGCAGGGGCAGGATGTTAAGCCCAGGTGCACTGTGGCTCTGCTGTCCTCCCTGGTGTGCTCACCACGCCACCCTGCCTTTCTATAGGGTGCTGGCTCACTTTGAGTAAAGAAAAGATCCTGTACATGCTCTATGAGATGCATAATATTGGTGAGGTGCTACCAAGCACGTTCAAACAGTACAAAAAGACCCCTTGGTCCACACCCGCAGGTGCCCCAGGTGACAGTGCGCCCGTGCACACGGCTCACTGGGCCAGGCCAGGCTGAGCCCAGCTCTTGCTTCACACGATGCACTCCCGTACATCAGCATGTTCACGACACGGTGCTGATCTGAGGGGTAAATGCGCCTCTGTCAGCTAATTATCAACCGTCATTCTAAAAACTCTGCAGATGCAAGATGGAATTAATGATTCTGGCTGGCTGTCAGCGGCAGGTCTTCCTACAGAGGAGGCAGACCAGAACACATACCTGCAAAGTGTACGAACACGCTTTCTGTAAGATCAGAAATGCAGACCTTTTCAGTACAAAGGCCAAGAACAGCTGTGACAAAAAGCTGTGAGCACCAGGGTCCCCATGTTCCCTGCTCTGCCCCGAGCCCCAGCACAGCCCTGACGTGCCTGGAGGATCTTGGGCTCTGAACACCAAACTTCCATGGGGGTCCATCAGCCAAAGCTCTTAGAAGCTGTGGAAATGAAGCAGGAGAAGAGATAACTTGGATACATCAGCCCAGGACATCTCTGAGTGCAATGAAAAATAGATTCTGTGTTCCACCTTCCTCCAAGGTAAGAGGAACGTGCATGAATGGAGAAAGAAACGGTAGCGGGGCCATGCCACTGTGTGTGCGTAGATTTCCTGCGGGGAGGCCAGGGCAGCAGCATCATTTACACTTTGTCTCCTGTTCTCCTGTGTGTTTGCTCCAGAAGAAGGAAGGGCTCAGCAAAGAAGTCGAGGAGCCTTAGCGCTGAATCAAATCTAAACGTAAGACTGTTGGGCTCAGGATCACAGAAGACATAAATGGAATAGAAGCCAAGATCCAGGCAGAGAGTAGGCAAGGGGTCCAGGCATTGTGCAGTCATTTGAGCTGAGCTGCTTATTCAGTACAGAGCTTCCTGCTCATCAGTGCAAACCCTGAGAAAAGCAGCCAGCCCCAGGATGTACCCTCTTCACAGAGAAAAAGCACTTTCATTTGCCGAGGAAAGCAAAGACAACCCAGTAAAACACCCCAAAACCTCAAAACCTTACAGTTCATTCAGCAACTGGAACCTACTGTGTGCCGGGTGATGGGCCTGGCATCTGGGTCTCAGAGATGGGAACAGGATTCAGACCCTGTACTCCCAGGACTGAGCACAGTGGGAGAAACAGGAAAGCACACAGCTCCAGAACCCGGAGCCCAGCTAGCTCAGGGAACCCTCCTCTGTGGGCTGTCCAGGGGACACCAGCGCCCTAGGGCAGCACATTCCTAAAGACTTCCTTGTCGCACTGCTGTCCCTCGAAAGATGACAAGGACACTCTGCTGGAGGGGTGGGCGCTGGGTGCCGTGGCTAAGATGCTACTTGGGATGCTTAGATCTCCTACCAGAGCGCCTAGCTTTGAGTCCCGGTTTTCGATTCCAGTTTCCTGTGAATGCGCTCCCTAAGAGGCAGCAGGTGCTGGCTCAGACACCTGGGTCCTCAGTTCCCAGGCTTGGTCTGGCCCAGCCCCAGACGTTAGGGAAACTTGGGGAGTGAGCCAGTGGATGGAAGATCTTGTCTTTCTGTCTCTCTGCCTTTCAAATTAACTAATAAGTAAGTACTTTAAAAAGGCCACGTGGCTGACAGCGATACTATGTTATACTATGTAAGTGCACAGCACCTTGAGGTTCATCCTGGGCTGGGGACAAAGTGAGGCCACGTCCAGAGGAACAGACAGACGGCAGACTCTTGGGCAGTTCTGCACAAACACCGTTTCGCAAGCAGGTCTTTGATGGAAAGCCCAGGCACTGACGGCTCCCGGTTACATTTTCTGGTGATGGCATGGGTGAATCTATCCACCAGGCTGAGGGGGTATGTGCCTCTGTCTGGCAGATCAATCACTTGGCAGGGAGAGTTGACAATATTTTTGTGAAATCAAGGAACCACATCAAGTTTCTCACCTAAAGAGATGATTAGGCTGCTCCAAACAGAGAGAGCAGCCAGGGTTTCTCTTAGAAAACAGTTCTAGCCCTGCCCAGAGCACATTAACTAATGGGTGACAGAAACTCCAAAATCTGCCTGGTGTCTTGGCTTGGAAGAGCCGCAAAGCAAGAGTCACTGGCCAACCAGAAAAGCTGCAAGAAAATCTCAACGAGGCATAATTAAAATTTTCCCTTTTGGGCAAGAAATTTTTTGATAACTGACAGTAAAAACAGGGAAAATTTATGCTGGAACTAAAACTTTAAAGACCATGGGGAAATAATGGCTATTAAGCAATACGGCTCTGGATGCCAGCTGCCAATGTATTGGCATTGATTTTATAGCCCCTCATTTGAAGCTGCCCTTTCTAACGAGCTGGTTGGCAGAGTCGCAGGATGGGAAAGACCAGACAGTTCGTACAAAGACGTTATGATATTTCTGGGGAGGCAATGCTGGGACTGACTCCTGGTTTTGCCATTCACTCTCTCTATGACCAGGGCAGGTTACCAAACCCTCTGTGCCTTAGATTCCTTACGTGGAAACAGGGACACTGAGATGACCTGTTTGGAAAGGGTGCTGTGAGCATCAAATGAGTTAATACAAAGTGCTGACAGTACCACCTGCCACCAAGCGAGTGCTCCATAGACCTTAACTCTGCTTCAGGTTTCAATTCTCAATGATCGTTTTTACTTATTTAAACACCCCTTTATTCCTGCTTGCTTTCCTATGCACCTTCACCCTGTTGACATTATGCTCCTGCCAGGTATTGCTCCAAGCTATTAAGCTCTGTGGATACAGAATGACTGTATATATTTAGAGACAGTCATTCCAGACTGAAACTATCTAGACATTCCTATCTTTAACCCTCCTTGCCACGGGTCTTTTTTTTTTTTTTTTTTTTTTTGATTTCCAATTCCATTTAGGGGAAAAGCACTGATTAGTTGGGGCTAAAGAGATGTCAGTTCTTCTGCTCATAGAAGACGGGTCCTGGAAGGTTAGTAGAGCTTTTGTTTTCAGAGTAATGACTTCGAGGGCAGTGCCTGTGTGTTGACAACACTCAGGAGGGAGCTAGGATGTCAGAGCGGGCTGCAAGGAGACGCGTGCACTTGGGATGAACTGGAACGTTCCATCTCTGTCCGCAGCCTGAGTCTGTGATCGCACGGACGGGCTAGGGGAGGATTTATGGGCAGGCGAGTTGTTCAGGGCTGTAGCTTCCCTGCTGTGGTTTCTATGTATCATTAACTGCTGACTGTCCAAATCAAAGAAAAATTCCGTCTGAAGTTCAAATTCACAAACTTCATTGTGTTATTCTTCAGGAAACTTTTTCTGCTCTTTTTCCAGTGATGTGGTTGTGTATATATATATATATATATATATATATTCTGTCTGAAATACTTCCTACTCCAAATAAAGATTAAGGTCAAATGAAAACGAAAGGTACATTTAAAAAGCTGCATGGTTCTCCTGGTTGAACCCCCTGGAGAGGTGGCTTCGTGTCTTTGCTCACTCCCTAACAAACAGGAGCACATTCCACTCTCTATGAGAAACTTAGCAAAAATTAAGGCCACAATGCCCAGCTGTCCTGACTGCGTTAGGAACCAGTCAGTTGAGGTGATCACAAATCATAAAGAACTTGCAGCTATCAATGGATGATGTTTATCTACTTGAAAGGCATTTTAACCAACTTGTCTTTAAATGGCTTGAAGGATCACAAAAGAGCAATATGCTGAGTTCGCTCTGTATAATCTTGGGAGGGAACGCCAGCTACATCCATCACAGACTGGGAGCTGCACATGGCCCTCCAGTTCCAGGAACTGGGTTTTGCAGAAAAGTCCTCAAGAGAGGCAGGAGAAGCATTTCCAGGCCCCAATGAAGAACTGTCTCTTAATACAAGCATCATGCGCGGGATTTACACTTTTCACGGACACAAAGCTACAAAGGAGAATATTTCACATATCACTAGGGTTTTATAGCTTTGATGACAAGTTAACTCTCTGCCACTTGGAAGTAGCATCAACCATGCCATAAAAAAGAGAGAGCAGAGATGGTGGAAACCCAGGTTACCGGTCCCAGTGGCCTCACAACAGCTGAGATACAGCAGCAAGGATGCTGAAAGCAGAGGACTGTAACAGCCCAGAAAAATCTGTACAAGGCAGACAAATAATGCAGGCAGTCTCAAGAGACAAGAGATTTCTTCCCTGGCGTGCAGGGTAATTCTATTTCTTTACATGATGCAGTGTGAAACAACTTCAACAGCCCATGCAGAAACCACATTATTTAAACTTAGTCTTCAGCATTCCTCTCCCCGACAGGTGATCCCAGTGTCCCCAGACTGCTTTAATGGCTGAGCTCACATCTGTGCAATGCTGTGATCCCATCATTCCCTTGGTTAGGAGCTTCTTAGGCTCACCCCGCTGTCTTCAGGGTCAAGCTCAACTCTCAGCTACAGCCTTTCAATGTGCTCTGGGGTCAGGCTCTTGCCCACTGCCCCTTCTGGAATGTGTCACCCCTGTCCCCTCATCCCCAATAAACACCATTCTTTCTAAGGACACCTTGGGGGTGAGGGTCAGGGCACAGGAGAATCAATGCTCCCTTCTGTGTGCCTCTGCATCTGGAAGCATTTTGTGTGCTTAGATCAGTCCCCGGTCCCCTCTTCCCTTTCACCCTCCCACCTGCCATACTCAGCCTTCAAGGCAAGGACTGGGTCTTTCAGTCTCAAAACCCTTCAGTCCACATTTAACATTCTGAACCGGAGGAAGGGAAAATTAGAGACTGTGTATCACCCCAATGCAAATAAGCCTCCTCCTTTTGGACCTGGCCTCCTTCATGAACTCCAGAAACAAATTTCTCTTTGTTGGATACATGGACATGGCAGTCAAAGATGGCACCTGACTGCCAATCACATCACTACAAGGCCAGTTGGCTGCCGCAGCTCTTCCAGCTCCAACCCTGGGCTCTCTCCTCACATGCTGTCAATGGTCAGTTCTGCTGAATTACACTTGGCCGAGTCTCCAGAACACATATAACCTCCTCGCCCCCTTCCTCCACTCCCCCCACAGGTCATGGCAGTCAAAGGTCTCGACCTCTGTCCCTCCTTCCTGCTGGAGGTCACTGCCAGGCAGTCCTCCCCTCCAGGTTGTCTCCAAAGCCCCAACCTCCTTGGCCAACCTCACCCAGGTGGTCTTCGCCATTTTGGAATGTCTACTGCACTTCTTATTTATACCTCCCTTTCAGCAAGCAAACTGCTCTGACTGTATTTGCTTGGAAATTCCTGGTGTTCGCGTTTTATCTATCTACCGTCCTGCTGCCTCTTGAAGGTGACATCAGCTTTTGGGTTTCACCATGGGTCTCAGAGCTCACACACACAGCCCTGTGATGATCCATGCTGACCAGCCTGCAGAAAAATACACAGGCCTTAACAGTCACAGAATACCCTGTGACCCTTTGTACTGATCGCTGACTGAGCTCACGGTGCTGGCAGTAGGAGCAATGAGCTCATCTATGTAACACATTTGGGAGTCTGGCCTTCGGCAGGAAGAGGCCACAATGATGATGGTGCCGTCACCTAAAATGAGGACTGTGATACACTGGCACACAAGGGGACAATGGACACAAAAATGGCTGCACCAACAAGTCATCCAATTGGCTGGTTGTGACATGGTGTGAAATATATTTGGTCTTGATGGATGTCTCTTGGGATTCACAATGAGTTCCTCAGATAACCATGAATGTCTACAAAGCTGAGCCCCTAGAAATCAACAAGATGGGGCCAGTCACCAGGGAGACCAGTGACCCCATGATGAGAGGGCTGGCACCTGGAACCCCTCCCACCAACCTCCAAGCAAGGGGATGGGGCTGGAGATAAGCTCTACTAAACTCCTGAACAAGATCTGATGAGCACCCATCTCCCCAGGGACAGATCTTGCACTTGGGACCCTTCCCAACCCTCTCTGACCCTAGGCACCTCTCCATCCATATCCTTTAGAATAAATCAGTAAACGTCAGTGTGCCCATATATAAGTCTACAATAATAATTAAAAAAAGACTGGACTCTGATTTATAGTCCTGCTGGCCAGTTGCTGGTTCAGCAGGAAGGGCCAGGGAACTGGCCTTAAGAGCAGGCAGGAAGTGTGAGCGTTTGAGTCTCCTCAATCAGCTTTTAAAATACCTACTTTTCTAGCCTGCTTTGGAGCCTGTGATCCTAGCAGCGGTGAACTCACACTGGCAGCAGATCCTTAAAAAAATCTCTTCCTGCTGTAGAGGTGACAGGCCACCAGTACTGTTAGTCAGCTCCTACGGTAGGTTCTGGGGAAGGTGGCCCTAGGGAACCCAAAAAAGAAAATCCCGAAGCTAAGGGCGGTACAGGCTCCTCAGCTCCACCCAGAAATGCAAATCATCTACCTGGGAAAACCTGCTGGGTCATGGGAAAAACTCACCCTAACTAACTGCAGCTATAAGCATGGCATGCTTCCTTAGGTTGTAGTCTCTGTGCTGTGTACCAAATGATCTCTGGCTGAACTGCCTACTGTTCCCTTGCAGCATGTTCAATAAATTTAACTGCTCACTCCATCTGACTGTGCTAGTCAATTCTTAGACCACCCGTGAGGCTGGCCTCAATTGGTCACATCTTGTGAAAGGTTCTACACTACATTTCCAACTAAGATAACTTTCGTATAAGAACTGAAGACCTTATCCTCATTCTGGGGGTCCTGGATTAGCATGAGATGCTAGGTAAGATGACTCCATAAAGTAAGAGGACACTAGGTGGGCTACAGCTGGTGGCAGAGTGCTTGAGGTCGGTAAGGATATTCTAGAGTCTGTGACGGGGCACCATCCCCTACCTGCAGGCCTGGAAAGGGCTGGGAGTTTGAGTAACTACACCGAGGGGGAAGACAGCGAAGTTTGGGAAGTGGAAGATGGATTGTGGAAGCTGCAGGGAAGCGCGGTAGGTGAAGTCCATGGGTCCTATACATAACTGCCTCTTGGGGTTGGGATGGATTTTAGGAGACTAACGTGCAGGATGGACTCAGCTCCTTAGGTTCCAAGTATTCCTCAGCATTTTGTAGAACTGTTACGACAAGTGGCCTGGGAGTCACTTAACGCAGTCACTCAGAACATTCCTGTACGGGTTCTGCAATGTGGTTATGAAGTTTCAACCTGTGTCTTACAGATATCACAAAAAATTCCTTCACTTGATCACTTAAACCAACATAAATGACTTCCCTAAACCTAACTTGCACTTGCTCCCTGATTCTGTATCAGAGGGTATATATCCGGATCTAATAAAACAGTCTGAATTGTCAGTGACACCCAGAAAAGAGGATGTGAAAACCAAGTCGCTCAAAAGCATCTGCTGCAAACATTTTCATGTAAGCTGATATCCATGGGTGGCTAATTTAAGGAACATATATACGGTTTTAACCTGCAAACTGGCATGAGTTCCAGATAGGATCAATTGTATGTCCTCCGAAGTTATAAGTCCAGTTTTAAAGGACGCCGTTTTTCTTAGAAGTTTAGTTTCTTGTTTCATGCATCTTCCTCCACTAAACCCTGAAACGGACACTGAGGGTGGCTTGGATATTATTGTGTAAGACTGGCGTTTCGATTTGTATTAATTTTATTTCCCTCGCATAAACTGCTTAGCTGCCTCACTATGGGCCTCCTGGCAAACACTGGGATATCCAAAGTATAAACAGGCGTAGAAGAAGGAGGAATTCTATGCGTGCCAGACCATTTTCAGAAGTTCTGAACTGGGGTGTGGCTCTGTTATCAGTTTCATATGATGGATCCAAACCAAAAATGGGAGAAAGAAAACAAATTGGCTACAAATGGAAGTAGAGTGGGAATGAGTCAATATTCCGGCAATCCCTAGAAAAAAGAAGAGATTAGTGTGCCGACTGTAGGGCCGGGTGCAAGAGGATTGCAAGCATCCTTTCCTATACATGCTGAGAGGAAGAATGGCCAACACACAGGGGTTAGCAGCCGTGGGTTAAACCCTCAGCTCCACGCCATTATTACTCAGCGTATTTCCCCGACTGAGGCTGACTTCATTTCAAGTCACTTTATATTTATCCTGAAAACAAATGTGCAGTGAAAGATCTTCCACATGGATGGACTGCACCTAGATGACCCGTGTGCCGGAGAGGAGAACGTCATGAGTCACGGGGCTCTGCTTCTCTCGTTCAGTATGATACACGGCTTCTGGAAATCGAGTCTGAGGCTGGCCCCTGCCTTTCGCTGCACACGCAGTAAGGCAGAGGGAGGAAGGCGCCCCTCCTGCTGGGTGGACACACGTGACTGTGCTCCGGAGCAAGGTGCGGCCACAAGACAGCCAGGAAACCTGCTGGGGGAACCTGGAGGGAGCGGAAGTGCTGGATCCAGGGCGAGAAAGCAGGAAATTCTGATGCGGAGATAAGGAGCTGTAGGGAAAGGCACCTCGCTGGATGGGGGAGAGGAAACCCACGGGCTCCCAGGAGCGAAGCCCAGGGCTGCAGACAGTGACGGCCACGCCCATGCTGGCTGATGTCAGAGCCCTCAGAGACAGCACGGCTACATCCAGATCAGGACCCAGGAGTCCCAAGGTGGGGAGGCTACCTGCAGAAGCAGCTGAAAGTCTGTTAATTTTGGGGGACGAGAGGGAGGGAGAGAAGGGGAGGAGCAGGTGATTTCGTATAAACCCCCTGCCCCTGGACTCCCCACGGACATCCCGGACCCACAGAGCTCCACACAGACTCACGCCATGGCGGGGCCTTACCACGTCACTGCTTGTACATCTCACCGGAGGGGCTGTGTGGGAAGTGAGTGTTCTCACTACGTAACTGGCTGGAAATGCAGTCCAGGGGAAGTGCACGCGTAACCTCGCGTCCCCAGCACGGCGGGTCCCCACAGGAGACCCCGTCACCCCTGAGCCTGGAGCCACCCTCTCCCGGCTGACCTGAGTCAGACCCGGCAGGAAGCTTGACCCGCGGCCCGTACTTAACGGTGGAGGGAGAACGGAAAGCAAAGTGAGCGTGAAGTGAAACGGCCAAGTCGTGGCCCGGCTGGCCCAGCTTTGCTTTATCACCAGCTCCCTTTAGCACCCCATCCGGGAACTCTCGCTGGCCAGTGCTAGCTGTGAGTGACATCACTGACTTCCTCAAACACATTCCAGCAGTTTCCTGCTTTCCACAGTCTGGCAATGACATCAGGGGTGCACCTGGGTAGAGATGTGGCCAGGGTCAGGTCATCCAGAGTGGACACAAAGGCCACGCTGGTTACAAAATCTGCATGACTGACGGCTGACCGTTCGGTCCCTTGCTCCTGGACAGACTTCCACACTGTGATGGGTGCAGCCCAGGTCAACCCTGACAGCAGGCAAAATGGGGGAGCACTCATGTGGTGCCTTCTTATCGCCCTGTGCCCCAGAAAAGGCACAGGGACCAAAGCGGAGGGGCTGCAGGAAGACAGAGGGAAGGAAATTGGGAAGAGGTGACCATAGCATGGACAGGCCCCAGGGTTCTGACCTGCAGGGCCAGCCACGGTAGCTTTCTCTCCCGAACTCTCAGGGAGTTGGATACACCAACAGACTATTATCTCTGCGGACCCAGGAGCCACCCTGCAGTCCACACACACTGATCACCTTATGAATACCGCAGGACAGGTGACCGCGACCCCGGTTAAGCCCAACATTCCAGCTCAGATTATTGTCAGAAATAGCTACTACAGCCTAACATTATCTCGCATGTTGGCGCCAAAAAACAAACAAACAAACAAACAAACTCGTACTTTAAGTTCCACAGGACCTCACTCAGTATCTCAATGAGATGTCAAAGCAAAGAGTGAATTGTACCAAAAACCAATTTCAAATGGACATCTGCTAAGAATTCAAGCTTGGGTCGGATGCCTCTCCAGGCCAAGTGTTTTGGGAGACACATTATCCCACCCCCAACCCAAAACAGTGGGCAGGGAAGACTCGGGGTGCATTAAATTTCACAGGTCCAGACCAACCATTCTCAAGAGGCACTTCCTTGCTAAGGAATGCTCTAGCTCTTTCACTCCTCCTTCCGGGTCCTAAGTGTTCAGGTATTGAAACACTGCAAGACAAGCCAGGATATATTGGGAAATGGCATGGAGTAGAGCCTGACTCCATGTGTGTTCTGAATCTTTTCTTTTTTTTTTCAAAGATTTATTTATTCGAGAGCTAGAATTACTGACAGAGGAAGAGACAGAGAGAAAGGTCCTCCACCTGCTGGCTCACTCCCCAAATGGCTGGAATGGCCAGAGCTGGGCCAATCTGAGGAAGTAGGAGCTTCCTCCGGGTGTCCCACACGGGAATAGAGGCACAAGCACTTGGGCCATCTTCCACTGCTTTCCCAGGGCATAGCAGAGAGCTGGGTCAGAAGAGGAGCAGCTGGGATATGAACCCGTGCCAATATGGGATGCCAGCACCACACGCAGAGGTCTAGCCTACTGTGCCACAGAGCCGGCCCCCTATTCTGATTCGTGAAACCATCTGGCCCCAGGTGAACATCTCCCCCCAAGTACTTAGAGCTTGTTGCCCACCCCTTCCGTAACTGACTGTATTTGTTTTTATAAAAGACAGGTGTCCAGTGTAGT
This sequence comes from Lepus europaeus, assembly GCF_033115175.1. NCBI lineage: Eukaryota > Metazoa > Chordata > Mammalia > Lagomorpha > Leporidae > Lepus > Lepus europaeus. Next base: position 152,077,939 of record NC_084829.1, on the reverse strand, counting down.
ACTTTGGACTAGCGAAGTAGAGAGAAGACAATCCTCATCACATCACAGCCCAACGTTAAGGTTTTGGAAATGTAACTGACTTCTCAACAATATCACCTTACACACTTTGCTGTCACATTAGTATTTTTACACCATGAAATGTATGTCAATTGATTAAAGAGTCCTTGTAAACTATAGGGACTTAACATTGCTATTGAAACAATGGGACCAAAAGCCCAAGACCACCTGCTCATCTTTTTCTGGAGGAGACAGGCTTTAGATTTTTTTGAATTTAATAAAGCTGTTAGGTAAACCATAAGCTTGGAGAGAAGTTTGGAAAGACATCATAATGAGGCAATTTATAGAAGACAGGGTTGGAAAATCTTAAAAAATGACTCGCTCTGCTCCCAGTCCAAAGATCTCTATTTGATGAGCAGTTTCTTAGAAAAAGATGCACTAAGTGGCATTGTGCTGTTCAAGAGTCTTGTACTATTTTATAGTTTTCATTAATATGCTGGAGAGAACACCTAAGTACAGTGCCATCAAAAGGGGCAAGAATACACATGAGGTATATTCGGAATGCAGCAAGTTATTTTAGGAAGGAAAAGTTGGCTCCTTTTCTTACACACATTGTAGTGTTCTCCTTACTGTTTAAGGCAGCTAAGGTCTTAGATGGCACAAGATGAGGAATCCAGGTACTTGGATTCTATGCAACACCATGGGGACGCCAAATGTAAAGCCACCACATCAGTTAATGGCACTTATTGCTATGATTTGATTGCGTGGGCCAGTGCCAACTAAGGTGATAACTAAACAGAACAGGATCGAACAATGCAATATGAGAAAAAATATGGCCTAAAAGCCAACATGGAAAGAAAAGTCAATGCTTAGAAAACTCAATATGCAGGGGAGAAGAGTTGAGCTTTACAGCATTTCTCCAAGTGACCCCCCAAGGTCAGCCATGCTGGTGATGCTCACTGTTCCAGGAGCATCACTTGTGTTGTGGGGAGAGGGCGCCCTGCCCCGCCTTACGGACTTACCCAGAGGGGATTTCTCCCTTTGTTAAAAGCCCCCAGCGTCCTGTACTTGTACAGTTTTATTTACGAGAGTAAACCCTAAGTCCTGCGAAGGAAGGACTGGTACTTGTTTTCCACGTGATTTTTGGCCTTGCATGCATTTCATGATGATTTGCTCAATGAGTAACTGAATGAAGGAACGGGTGGACGCTGCAGAATGGAGAACCGTTCTGACAGGCCTCAGGTTGGACGTTCTGGACTAGACAGATGAATATGCATTTCCAGGACACATACCGAGTGACTAAGCATCACAGTGACCCATTACGCTAGAATTTTCCCACCTGCAGTGTCCCCATGCCCTTGCCCTTGGTCATCTTAGCAGGAAATTACTACACTCTCTCCCACGTGGGTGATGAATCTTACAAGCATTTCAGCAGCCCGTGGCAGGGCCCAGAACAGGGTCAAGTGGAGTCAAAGTAAATACCAGCCCTTATTAGGAGGTCCTGGCCACAGCCGTGCACTTGCTCGACGCACACGCAGCTTCCTGCCCGGTCAGAGAAAGCACCCGCTCAGGCCACCGCCCCCGAGGGACGGCTTCCTGACCTCCAGGAACTCCTGTAGCCAGGCCCGGCTTCCTTCCTGGCTCCTCACACCCGCTGTTGCGGGAGGGTTTCACCGCTGGCACTGACGCTCGCTGCGTCCCTGTGTGGCCGCGCGAGGAACCTGGCCGGGTGCTGCAGAGACGAGATAACGGCACCGGGGAAGCGTGGCCAGTGGCAGCTGCTCCTGCAGGGCTGCTCCACACATTCATTTCCCGTCCAGCCTGGCGCAGGGATGTCCCTGCAGCCAGCCAGGAGGCGAGGCTGAGGGAATGAATTCTGATTTCCCAGAACTGCCTTTACCTGGTGGTGGAAGTGGTGCTGTTGGCTGTGGAGGGAGGAGGTATGTATGATACGCTTGCTTCGAGGACCCAAAGACTTTGTTATATTGTGATTTTTAGTAAATCATCATGAATGCCCAGAAGCAAACAGGGGTATCTAGTTCACAATTTTTGCACCGAATCATTTGCTTTTGTGACTTCACATTTATCTTCCTCTGCGGTGAACTGCTGAGGCAGACGAGCTTCCTCTGTGTGGGGTCCCCAAGGCCCTGGACACATTCGCGGTGTCATGGCAGGTTAAGCTGCTGCCGGTGAGGCCAGCATCCCATATGGGCGCCGGTTTGAGTCCCGGCTGCTACACGTCTGATCCAGCTCCCTGCTGATGCACCTGGGAAAGCAGCAGAAGATGGCCCAAGTGCTTGAGCCCCTGCCACACATGTGGGAGACCTGGAAGAAGCTCCTAGCTCCTGACTTCAGCCTGGCCCAGCCCTAGTCATTGAGGCCATTTGGGGAGTCAACCAGAGGATGGAAGAAGATCTCTCTCACGCCCCATCTGGCACCCCCGCGGCCCCGCGTCTCCCCTGGTGGTCCCACTTCTCTGGACCCACACTGCCCAGCTATCCTGATGCCTGAGCTGAGCCCTTCACCCACCGGAGCCAGTGCGCATGGCAGCAAGCGTTCTCAGCGCCCACAGAGTGAGGAGCACGCAGAAGTCACACATGACAATATTCCATCTGTAAAGCCTGCTGGCCTTGAGTTGTGGAACCACCGCCCTGAGCACGACACCACTGCCATGCCCCAAAGTCCCCGCCTTCCCCTCTGCAGTCAGCACCCTCCCCCACCCACCCCCAATCCCGGGCTCACTCATCCGAAGCGTGTGCCTAAAGTGGACCCGTCTTATTCGATGCCTTCTCCCCGTATCAACACCATCGCCATCCCTTCCTCCGGCCTGCAGTTCCCGGCCACGGCCCGCCGGGCTCCTAGGACTCTGCCTGCCCCGGGGCTGCTGTCCACAGCTGTGGACACGTGGCCATCTCTGCGGCAGCGTGCTTCTCTCTCTTCTCTTGGCCCTCGGGTTATCCTTGCTGCTCCCCTTGTTCAATGACTGCCTTGGCCTCCATCCTTACCACTGTCAGAGTTCCCTGCCTGTGAGCGTAGCGCCTGCATTTCTGATGGGGTGGAGGGGGGCGCAAAGACTCCGCTGTGTTCCTGTTACCCCTTTACATTCTCCTGCCCAAGCCACACTCATTTCTGGGCCGAGCCAGTCTGCTGCCCTCCTGTTTTCTTCACACAACCGACGACATCACTGCTCTGAGCCACCAAGCTTGCAGGGTCCCTTTCCCCAGTGCCCACTGTAAGTGGCTACCCTCTCAGACCCACCTCCACCCTCCGCATCCATTCTTGTGGCTGCAGCGCGTCTCTAATGGCCCCCAGCCAATTTAACTCTTCTAAGTCTGTTTCTCGTTTTCCTAAATCCTCTACACGTGGCCTCCACAGCTACTTTTCTAAATACTTATTGGCCCACTTTCTTTTCCTTCTGATATAAAAAAATCCCTAAGAAACAAAAAGCAACCCCAGCAGCTAGCGCTCCCAGTACACATGGCACGAAATCCAAGTTCCTTAAGATGCATTTGAGATCCTGCTATCCCCCATCCCGTTTCTCCAACTCCAGCCACACTGCCCACCCTGGGAGAGACAGCCTGTGATGCTGTGGCTTGTAGTAGGAGCTCCTATTTTCTCCAGCTCCTAGACTGAGCCCTTTGTGACATATTCGTCAGTCCCTACCCTTGACCCCTGCTGTTGCCCTGGGCACAGCAGACAATTAGAGAGGCCTCTGCTATCTGAACTATGCTGCTCACACGGGCTCCCCTTAGAATCTCCATGCCTCACATGCAAGAAGAATCCAAAAAATGCTTACTGAAAACACTGTGTCCAATATGAGCCGAAATGTGTAAATATCGAAGAATTCTGCACATTTTGCCCATCCACTCCTTGTCTGCATAGTACAGCCACACAGTTTACGACAAGGGATTTGTTATGAATGCCTTTTATGTGTAAAGCTCACCATCGTGGATTGTAAATGTTCTGGTAAACTCTTGTGTCTCTAATCATCTCTCTCCCCTCCACCGATAAACTGAAATAACACGATGATCATCCGGTAGCAACACATGACAGTGTCACAACAAGAACGCACACGATTCACAAATTCTCTAAGCCACGGCTTCCCACCTGATGTGCTGAGCAAGAAGGCAGAGGTGAGAAGAGGCTTGGCCCGGCCCTGGGTGTGGCTGGGCTGGTCCTGTATGGCCCCACTCTGAAGTACAGTGTTATCATTCCAAGGAAGCACTGAACCATTCAAACAACTGAATTCTCCTGAGTTATCACCTTCCTTGTCCTAGGGAAGGCGGTTTATGATTTTACGGATCCTGAACACTCATGCAAAAAAAGGAAAACTCGAGCCACAGCGGCAGAGGGTCTGCTGGAAGCAGCAAGAAGTATCAATTACTCCCCGATGGGTGCTTGCAGACAGCTGGCAGAACATGGTGATGCCGGCATCATGACATCACGGGATGGAGGGCTTTTGGACACTGTCACTCACTCACCGTGCCGACCAAAGGGTAGATGAACCCAGCGCCTATGCTGGCCCGGACGTCACTGATGGGCAGGACGAAATCTCTTGGCACACCCTTTTTGTCAGGCTGATGAGACAGAGAAAGGTGGGTCTTTGCCATGCAGATGGGCAAATTTCCAAAACCCTGTGGGAAAGGAAAAGAAACATGTTCACTGACACAGAGGCTTAATTTGTACACTTGCTGCAGGCACACACGGTGGCTGCTTGTTATAAAAATAGTCCTCCCTTATCCACAGGGGTTCATTCCAAGACCCCCAGTGGATGCCTGAAACCGAGGACTATACCAACATACCTACACAATGTCTTATAGTGGCACAGAGCTAAACAGCAGCAAGAAATCATTAAATAGAACAATTTTAACAATGTACTCTAATAGAAGTAGTTTAAAACTTTATGAATTATTTATTTCTGGAATGTTCCATCTGATATTTCTGGGCTGTGGTTAACTGAAACCACGGATGAGGTTGTTACGCTCCTGGGTCTGTGCGCGAGCAGGAAGCTGAGCAGAAGCACTCACTCTGTGGCCATGGCTTACTGAGCAGGCTGAGGGCTCGGCTGGATGCTCCGGAGGGTCTCTGAGAGAGGGCACACGTGGCATGGTGTGTTCTGGGGGGAAGCCCGGCAATTCTCAGGCCAAATGGTAGAGGTGGTGGCTGCCGCAGGCCCTGCTTTCCTGGGCTATTAGATGTCTGGGACACAGCAAGGTGAGCTGAGGGAAAGTCTCCGTCACGACAGAGGCTTTTCAGTCCCGTCGTGCACTCGTTCTTGGGATCGGTTGAGAACCACAGGGCTCCTTTGTGCCGCTTTATGAATCACAGCTATTTGATGTGCGATTACATTATAGGAACTGAGATGAGGTCACCGTTTAAGCCGCGGATTTTTTTAAGGACCAAAGTCTATGCCTGACCCAGAGTTCTAGAGGTGAAAGGGCGGGAAGTCACATGTGGAGTCTCACAAAAACGACCCTGTCCTTGTGGGCTGGTTCTGATTAAATGGCACACAGTGTTCCCCCAGAGGCTCTGCTAATTAACTGTAACCACATACTTGGCACGTAACTTTTAAGGAATATCCCCTTGATGGGCAGAGATAACCCATGCAGAGAGGTAACCCATACAGAATTTCGCATGATTCAACCCAAAACTATCTGGAGGATTTCTGAGTATTCCCAAGGGCGTTTCTTTTTTCGAAACCCCTACCTTTCGGTGCTAATAGAAATTCTACTTGGGGCCGGCGTCATGGCTCAATAGGCTAATGCTCCGCCTTGCGGCACTGGCACACCGGGTTCTAGTCCCGGTCGGGGTGCTGGATTCTGTCCTGGTTGCCCCTCTTCCAGGCCAGCTCTCTGCTACGGCCCAGGAGTGCAGTGGAGGATGGCCCAAGTGCTTGGGCCCTGCACCCCATGGGAGACCAGGAGAAGCACCTGGTTCCTGCTTTGGATCAGCGCGGTGCGCTGGCCGCAGCGCGCCGGCCGCAACGGCCATTGGAGGGTGAACCAACGGCAAAAGGAAGACCTTTCTCTCTGTCTCTCTCTCACTGTCCACTCTGCCTGTTAAAAAAAATAAATAAGACCTTTCTCTCTGTCTCTCACTGTCCACTCTGCCTGTCAAAAAAATAAATAAATAAATAAATAAATAAATAAAAATAAATAAATAAATTTAAAAAAAAAAAGAAATTCTGCTTGGGAACTATCACAGTTGTTTCACAGAAATGGCGCCCAGAGTTTTGGGTACTGAAGATCAATTACTGAAATGTTTTCTATGAATTGATAGAAGTTGGGCTAATTAAAAAAATTGTCAGTAGAAATGGTTAAAAAAGAAGCTATGTACCATCATCCTCTTCATAAAAGAAAAGCTTTAGACAAAAACCAAAAAAAGGCAGGAGAAAAGATTTAATATTCGAACAAATGATGGTCCTAAATAGCATTATGAAAAACTCATGGCGGGAAATAATAAAGGAAATCTCAAGACAATGACCTTATTGTACTGGGTTCATTAAACATGAATGAAAATTTCACCATAGAACAACCCAGAGTGTGCAGCAGTGTTGGGAATCTTCTGTAAGGAGGATAAGCCAAGGGCATTTATGGAAAGCTCTAAGAACAACGAGTTTCTGGTGAGCCTGCCAAACCCCGGAGAGCACCCCTGGCAGACACGGGTAATACAAAACAAGATGTCAAATATGACTCGGACACAGGATTCAAACAAATGGCTCAGTGCTGCTCATCATGACGCTGTCTTGGCGGCAAGCTGTGTAGGCGCCCGATTTCTACTGCATGACAGACTGGGGGGGGGGGGGGGGGACGACATTCGGGCCATATGCTTATTTTGGCCAGACTGGCTGAGCAGTCCGCAATGAAGCTGGCCTACGAGGACCCTGATGGGACTAGGAAGTGGCTCGTGCAATCATATCAAAGCCACTGTCACCTGCCTTAGCCACTCCCTAGAGGCAGAAAGCCACTGGCAGGGGAAGAACACAGACCTTCCCCACCTGTATGTGCTGTGCTCCTATTTGTCAGTGTGGAGAAGGCAGCAAAAGAGCTGCAGTGCAATACTAGAAATTATCTAAACCAGGCCCAGAGGGCAGCTTCCAGTCTCTGGCTGAGCGTTAGAGACGCAGATGGCACATCACACACAAAGGCGGACACCACCCACACTAGGCACTGCCAACCGGGGAAGTCAGCGGTGCAAACAGCAGGGAATACATAATGTTCTGAATACAGCCAACCCGAGCGTGTCCCTGTTGACCACAAAGAAGGTTTAAGCACAGTTCAGCTGGGGAGACAAAACAGGGTACTTTAGAAAGTTTGTGGAAAAAATGGAATTAAAAGGTAAGTTCATAGTTTATATTGGTGCAAAAAAAATTTGATATCCATGCATTTTTTTTTTTTTTAAAGATTTATCTATTCACTTGAAAGGCAGAGCTACAGAGAGGCAGAGGCAGAAAGAGAGAAAGAGAGAGAGAGAGAGAGAGAGAGATATCTTCCTATTCCCCAGATGGCCGCAATAGCCAGAGCTGTGCCAATCCGAAGCCAGGAGCCAGAAGCTTCCTTTGGGTTAACCACACGGATGCAGGGGCCCAAGGACTTGGGGCCATCTTCCACCACTTTTCCAGGCCACAGCAGAGAGCCAGATTGGAAGCGGAGCAGCTGGGACTCGAACTGGTGTCCACATGGGATTCCGACACTGCAGGCCGTGGCTCCATCCACTATGCCACAGCGCCAGCCCCCCCCCCCCCCCTCTCTCTGAAAGATTTAATTATTCATTGGAAAGGCAGTTACGGAAAGATAGGAAGAGATAGAGATTTTCCACCTGCTGGTTTACTCTCCAAGTGGCTGCAATGGCTGGGACTAGGCCAGGCCAAAGCCAGAAGCCTGGAACTCCATCTGAACCTCCCATGTGGGTGGCAGGGGTTCAGGTACCTGGTACATCGTTTGCTCCTTGCCTAGGCCCACTAGCAGGGAGCTGGATCAGAAGTGCAGCAGCTAGGACTTGAACCAGTGCTCACACAGGTTGCTGCACCACAACACAGGCCACTGTTTTTTTCATAATATGTATTTTCCATGAACTTTTTGAATACTCTTTCCATGCACAGATTTCAAAGTTTTTGCACACAAACTTATCTTTTAATTCCATGTCCACGAACTCTTTTCGAAGTACCCTTGTAGACTATGGGTCCTCAAATCCAAGTGAGTATTTTGTGAGGCTAAGGTGGATTTCTTCCTCAAGGTACAAGTCTTACCTGTTGAGTATAACGATCTATTTTGGACTGTGCCTCGGGAGAGAGTTCGATATCTTTGGCTCCGTAGACAGCCTGGGCAATCTTTCTTATCTTTTCCACAATTGGAAGCTGGAGAACACAAATGACAACAAAGTTGTTAACTTTAATTAATTAAAGGAGTAGCTTAGCGAGATGTGTGAGAACTGATTACAACTGCCTACCCAGTCCTTCCACAGCAAGTACATTTATCCTTACAGTGCCAAACATTTCAGATCAGATGTCATCTACAGACGAGAAGCCTTAGATGTTCACCCAATTTAGAACCTGCTTATCCGGTTAGCCTTTTTATCTCTTATGAGAATTTTTTTTTAAAATTTATTTGAAAGGCAGAGTTAAAGAGGAGAGAGAAATAGAGATAGATCTTCCTTCTGGGGGCTCACTCTCCCAATGGCTGCAATGGCCAGGAAGAAGCCAGGAGCTTCATCTGGGTCTTCCACATGGGCAGCAGGGGCCCAAGCACTTGGGCCATCCTCTGCTGTCTTACCAGGCCATTAACAGGAACTGAATCAAAGCGCAGCAACTGCAACTTGAACTGACATCCACATGGGATGCTGGTGTCTCAGGTGGTGGCTTCTCCCACTATGCCACAACACCAGCCCCTCTCGCAGTATTTTATTTTATTCTTTCAAGATTTATTTATTTATTTGAAAGTCAGAGTTACAGAGAAGGAGAGGCAGAGAGAGAGGTCTTCCATCTGCTGGTTCACTCCCCAGATGGCCACAACGGCCGGAGCTACACCCATCCGAAGCCAGGAGCCAGGAGCTTCTTCCGGGTCTCCCATGCGGGTGCAGGGGCCCAAGGACTTGGGCCATCTTCCACTGCTATCCCAGGCCATACGCTGCTGTATTTTCAAACCACGGTAAATTAGAAACAGTTTTGTCAAAGGCTTTGCTTAAATTAAGAGATACACTCTCTTTGGCATATTCCTTTCCTGCTGAAACATTCTGGTTTCTTAAGATGACTCTCCATATTTTAATGATACTCTGCATCCAAGTTTCCTGTGTAGCATTATACAAATCACTCTCTCCATAAATTTTATTCGCCCATGCCCAGCCTTCTCACATTTTCTTCATGTCGTGTGATTTCTCATTATTAGCTAACATGACACAGATTCAACCTTGGTCTCTCCAATAAGGAGTTCAGTCACATCGACATTTGTATGAAAATCACATGCCTTTCCAGCTCACAAAAAATGCACTTGTCCTTTAGTACTGTTGCTCTCTCTGGGGTAATCCCATGAACCAGTGTTCAGAGCTACTTAAAACCAGCACTGACAACTTCATCAGGAGAGTCCTCTTCTTATCAAACCATTCAAAAGCATAATATACACTACATGTTTAACAAAATACTGTAAGAGAGGCTGGTGCTGGTAAAGTTGCTGCCTGCAGTGCTGGCATCCCATGTGGGCACTGGTTCGAGTCCTGGCTGCTCCACTTCCGATCTGGCTCTCTGCTATGGCCTGGGAATGCAGTGGAAGATGGCCCAAGTCCTTGGGCCCCTGCACCTGTTTGGGAAACCTGGAGGAAGCTCCTGGCTCCTGTCTCTACCTCTCTCTATAACTCTTGACTTTCAAATAAATAAAAATAAATCTTAAAAAAAAAAAAAAAAGAAAATACAGGAGTGTAATGCAGTTAATGGATTTAGTGTCTGATGAACACCTGCTAAACCATGAGCTGACGGAATAGATGTTAACCAAGGCTGTAAGTCTCTCCTGGAAGCCTCTCTCCCACTTCTTGTGGAGGCCTCAAGAACTTTGCTTGGCAATGGCAAAAGGTATATTTTAATAAATTATTATTGATAGAGGAAGAAGAGCTACTCAACAAGACAAAGATAGCTCTCTCTACCAGCTAGCTGTGATATAACCCCACACTATTGTAAAATGTATTCTTCATTACAGTTTTCATTATTGCAGAGTTGATCTGTGGTCTGGAGTTCAGTAATGGACATCTCAACAGATAACAAACAGGGGGTGGCACTGTGGCGTAGCAGGTAAAGCCACCGCCTGCAGTGCTGGCATCCCATATGGGAGCCGGTTTGAGTCCCGGATGCTCTACTGCCAATCCAGCTCTCTGCTATGGCCTTGGAAAGCAGTAGAGGATGGTCCAAGTCCTTGGGCCCCTGCACCCATGTGGGCGATCCGGAAGAAGTTCCTGGTTCCTGGCTTCAGATTGGCGCAGTTCCAGCCATTGCGGCCCATTGTGGAGTGAACCAGCGAATGGAAGACCTCCCCCGCCATCGTGTAACTTTCAAATAAATATTAAAAAACTAACAAACAGAAACGCGGTTCAAGCCATGGTAGTCTTTCACTGGGGGAAATGAAAAGGCTGAAGCAATGTGGAGAATATTTTGTTCATGGACAAAGAGACTCAATATTGTGCAGATGTCAACTCTCTTAAATGTCTTCTGTTAGTTCAAGGCAGTTCCAATAAAAATCCCAAGGGTCCACTGGGTTACTTGGCCAACTAGTTCTCAAAATTCAGAATGAAGAATAATGACACAAATAGGTAAGACAATGTCAAAGATAAATAAAACCCAAAGAACAAAGAGAAGGCATTTCCCTACAAGGTATCAATCAGACCACAAAAGTATGTTAATTAATTCCATGTGGTTCTGGCACATGAACAGACAAGTTTTCGATGGAAGAGAATAAACAACCCAGGAAGAGACCTCAGCAGGTGTGGGGCAGTGTTTAAGAGAGGTGGGACTGATTATCCAACAGCCTGGCTACAGAGACAAATATTAGATTCCTACCATATACTAGGCCCCCAGATAAATCCAATATGGAGAAAAGGCCTCAACTGGAAAATCAAAACTGGAATGACTGGAAACTATCATCCCGCATGAGGAAAAGATTTTTCTTTTTTATTTTTTTTTTGACAGGCAGAGTGGACAGTGAGAGAGAGAGAGAGAGAGAGACAGAGAGAAAGGTCTTCCTTTGCCATTGGTTCACCCTCCAATGGCAGCCGCGGCTGGCGCGCTACGGCCGGCGCACCGCGCTGATCCGATGGCAGGAGCCAGGTGCCTATCCTGGTCTCCCATGGGGTGCAGGACCCAAGCACTTGGGCCATCCTCCACTGCACTCCCTGGCCCCAGCAGAGAGCTGGCCTGGAAGAGGGGCAGCCGGGACAGAACCGGCACCCCGACCGGGACTAGAACCCGGTGTGCCAGCGTCGCAAGGCGGAGAATTAGCCTAGTGAGCCACGGCGCCGGCCAGGAAAAGATTTCTTAAATGAGGCAGCAATAGAACAAGCCCTAAAGGGGGATGATCCATACACTTGACAACATGAAAATTTAAATTCTCTTAACAAAAAAGATACTGTAAATAAGGTAAAAGGATAAGGGACAGTCTGGGAGAAGATACATGTAAATATTTGAAAAGTGAAAAGATTAATACTAAAATGAATCTTAAACAAACCTCCCACCAATTCGGAAAAAGTATCTAAAAATGTTCAGTCTCATTAGTAACCAAGAAAATGCAAATTAAAATGATGAAAAACAAATTCATACCCATTCGTCAAGCAAAACTGAAAAAGTATAATTATATCAAGATAGAAGATATGGGGAAAATGATTCTTCTAAGTGCTCCTGCCTTAACTGAGAAGCTAAGGGACTGGTCCGCGACCAAAGCTCCCTGATTGGTCTCTTTAGCACTGACATGGCCTCTACTGCAGGTCTCTCCTGAATATGCACCCCATCTCCAGCATCCCAAGGCTGACTGCGGAAACAACCGGTTCCAGGATTCACGCCTTTGCACAGGTATGACCTCTGAAGCCTCCTAAGTAGATCAACCCCTGACTCTTAAGTCTGAGCGCTAACTTCCTGCTTCTGGGCCCTGCACATGTAATCACCCTCTAGCTCTTGAAGCCCCATCTCAGAGGCCACCCTCTCCATGGAGCACCGTGGGGGACCCTGTAGCATGGCAGCGTTTTCCTCTGTGACCTCTAGATGCCCTTGTGATGCTCCCACCTGCTATTCCAAGACAGGTTCAGCAGGGCCTGAGGGCAAGTGGCTGTTGGCAGAGTTCTGCTACTGCTGGACCTCAAGGAGTGACAAGGCCCACTCAGCCAGACCACACTCTGAGCCTGAACTCTCCCGGAGGGCAGGGACTTTCGTAAACCACGTCACAAGATATGGGAGAGGCCTCCTAACACAGATGTCAGCTCTCAGTCATCAGGATATACAGTGCCGGTCACTCAAGTGTTTGCTACGGACACTGCAGGGAAGCCAGCGCGGTCTGCTTGGCTTCTTGTGAGGAACAACCACACGGCGGGCACGAGGACCGTGCCTGGGAGGGGAAGTCGGCTCCCAGGGTCCCGTGTTCCTGTACACTGCTCACTGCATACATGGAAGCAAGGCAGAGAAAGTACACTTGCTTTCTTAAATCTTATTTATTTATTTGAGAGGGAGGGAGGGAGGGAGAGAGGGAGAGAGGGAGAGAGAGGGAGGCAGGAATCACACAGCATGTGTCCTGCATCCGGCTCATTTCACTTAGCGTAGCGTTCCCAAGTTCCTTTCATCCGTATTGTACAGGCGTCAGAATGTACTTCATTTTCTAAGGCTGAATAACGTTCCATTGGATGCAGCATGACATTTTGCTTACCCACTCACCCATGGTGGACATAGGTTCTTTCCATCTTTTGGTTACTGTGAACACTGCCTGCTGCTAATACAAGTATGCAAGTTTCTCGTTTAGACTGTTTTCAGTTCTTCTGTATCTTCTGTCAATAATGGACCTATCTTCTTTTCTAATATTTACGGGAAAGTATTCTGCGATTGTCAGGTAGTCACCAGACTGATTTCACAGTCTGGTAGTGGTAGTTTGGAGGAAGGCTACAGTCACCCATGCCATGACAGGCGACCCAAACCCAGCCGTGCCGTGGCAACAGCAGGAAGAGGCTGCACGGGAGGGGATCCCATGGGGCAGCCTTGTTTGACCCCCTCCCCCTGCCTCTCACTGCCAGAGCTCTGTGTCCCGCCATGCACTGTCATCTGCCCCTTGGCGTCTGGCAAGTCTAACGCCCCAATCGCTGCCTCATCCCTGCTGGAGAAGATCAAAGTGCTTCTCGATGGCTGCGACACGCCCACTGCCAACCACACGACCCCAAGAGTGTGCTGTCTACATCCTGAACCCGAGTCCAGCCACCGCACGCTGAACAAAGAGCGAGCTTCAATAGAAAGCCAAGGCCACAGGCCTCTGGGGACTCCTGCTACAGTGTTTCTTTTTCATTCAGTTCAAGTTTCTTGAGTTTATTGTAAAAACCTAGACCTGCCCTGATAGGGAACTTTCCTGTGCGTTCATCTATTTACATTGGGTCAGCAGGCAGGGGACTTCCTGTTGTCTCTCTGCTTGATTTCTGAGAGAAGTGTCATCTTTAAAGGAAAAAATAAAAGCCACGCCGAGTCCAATGCTCTTAATCTGAACTTGATATTCACTTGGACTGCCCTGTGGCAAACGAGAGCTTTTATAAAACAAATAATAAAATAGCAAAACAAATCATGAGTGTTTAAGCATTAATCATCGCTGGCTTTCCCTTGGCCCTGTAGGTACTGAGTAATCTGTTTGGTCGCATCTTTCATCCTGATAGCCCCAGGGTCTAGGACAGGGCCTTGCACACAGTAGGCCTTCCACAAGCATCTGGTGGGTGAACAAATAACCATCTATAAGGCAAGTATTTCCCAGATGTCCTAGCGCCGTATGTCGAGTGTCGGGGACTTGTCTACAAAGACAGTAAGCTGCAACAAACAAGGATGATGGAAGAGAGCGCAGCCAGGGCTCGGCGTAAAGGTTACCATTAAAGCGGAGGGATCACAGATCACAGGGGAGGGCGTGGAAATCAGCAAAAGCTGGCAAGACATAAAAACAACTTGGACAGTGCCTTGAAGGAAGGAAAGGAAAAAGCTCAACAAGCAAAGAGCAAGACCAGCCCACACAAAGAGAAAGGCACAAGCCAAGGTGTGGACAGGGGCACGCACAAGACTCATCTGGGAAGCATTGAATATTTTGTTTCCGAAATCTGGCATCTACACTAGTATCTTGGGTCTTTTTTGAACTAACAATGTTAGATTTACGTATTCACCAAGAATATAACTCTAAACATACTCCCCATTAATTCTACCCACTCCCCTCTTTTAAAAGCACAGTCAGGAAACCAAAAACCCCTGAACCAGCACTGAGCAGAGGAACTTCCTACAGGCAACTGCTGCTAGCCTGGTGTGCATTTTAAAGCATCTGAAATGTGACTGGTGCAACCGAATTCTCAGCTTTATTTAACTGGGAGTTGGCTCATATTTAAATAGCCACCTGTGGTCCTAGGCAGCACAACCCTAGAAAATCACTATGACCAAATGTTTGGTTGTTGATACAGTCTCTTGGGTAGACACCAGAGGATACCAGGGAGGGGAAGCACAGATGTGATGGCCTGTGTGTTTGCTCATCTCATAGGTGTGACGACCCAGCTCACTAAAGCCGAGTTACTCAACATAAGTACAATCTTCTTGAAAAGGCTCTGGAAATGGCTACTGAAAGATTAGATTATTAAGACCTGCTTCTTAGTGTGACGGAACTCCTGTATTCATTCCAGAAAAGCAGTAAATTAACTGTTAAATTACTTTTCAGTGACTGGTGGACAAAAGAAAGTGAAGTAGGGGCCTCTGCCTGTGGCACCAGCATCCCATATGGGCGCTGGTTCATGTGCCCCCTGCTCCTCTTCTAATCCAGGCCTGTGAACCCATAGAGGAGACCCGGAGAAAGCTCCTGACTCTTGGCTTTGGATCGGCCCAGCTCCAGTCATCATGGCCATTTAGGGAGTGAACCAGCAAAAGACCTCTGTCTTTCCCTCTCTGTGTGTAGGTCTGTCTCTCAAATAAATAAATTTTCTTTTTTAAAAAAGTGAAACAGATCCCAAGTTTAAAAATAAAGCTGCTACAAATGATGATACATGAAGGATTTATACTGTAGTGTCGTTTCATGTTTCTGAAAGGGCAGATTCTGAAGTCGGCAGCCCCGAAAGTCACTGATAACATGACATCATACTCTCAATGCTTCATTCTCTCTTAATAACTTCATCCACACTGCGGCTCCGGGGTTGCAGCCCGTTGCTGTTCTTCAGCCTTTGCCAAATGAAGTCTTGGGCACACATCCGGGGCCATCCTGACTGAAAAATGCATTGTTCTTTTGTCTTACGGAGGCCACGGAGTTGAATTCGTGCAGGTTAAATATCGCTATGCTGTGCTAAGAGCAAACCCGATTCCCACGCCCATAAAACAGAGACAGAAGGATCAACTAATAAACTTGCAAGCTGAATAGAAACCTCTGGGCCCGCAGTAATTATCTCAATTTGTATTTTGTATTTTAAATGAAGCATGCATTTTAAATGATCTACAGGTGTCGTTTGGCACCCAGCCTTTCCTGGGTTTCACGCAGAGGTATAACATGAAACCATGGATGTTACTTCACACTGACACATGGTGCCAGGGTTTGTGTTACAAAGCCACCACCCAGTGTCACAGGGCAGCTCTGCCCTGGTTACTGAAAACAACAGGCCCTGCATCTTTGACACAAACTATTGTTGGCCGGAACCAGCACCTGTGACCCACCAGTGCTGTGCATGTGGACTTCCATGGGCTTGCTCCCTGGGGCAGCCGCCCCTGGTTTGCTGGTCCAGGGCACCAGGTTCACTGAGAAGGCTCCCGGAAGAATCTCATTCTCCCAAGGCAACTGTGGTGTGCAGTGGAAATGACCAGGGCCAGGGAAATGAAAAGCAGGTTCATGGCTGTGAAATCTGCATTGTGTGCATGTGAAATGACAGGGGCGAGCTTCCGCGACCCTCAAACAACATTACGGCCACATCAAGGAAAGGAATGGGTAGGAACAGGTCTCATCTCGCACAAACAGGGGCAAGGGCTGAAGCCCAGTGCTCAGCCGCCATCCGCCCTTTGCCCCACCTGTGACCTGCGCATTCCCCTCCTACAAACCTGACTTGGGAACAATGGGACTGAACGCACAGGTGCAGCTCTGTCTCCATGTTCACCTGCAAGGAGCTCCTGTACTCTACAGAAGCTCTCTTCACCGACTTAAAAAAGTAGCCGTATTTGGTCCACTGCTCTTACAGAGATGTGCTTCCAAGGGAAAAAAAGAATTTCTGAGATGAAACGTCTCACTCAAGAGGAAACTTTCATGAAAGGAAAAGAAATCATTTTCTGATCAAATGTTATAACGTGGAACAAATCCCCCAGGCTCTCAGAGACAGGGTGTGACTGGGACTCTGCTGCCGGAATACATTTCTCCCAAATCCTAGGGCTGTAGTTTGCTTCTTGGAAGCTATTAAATGTGTGGAGCCTTTAATGTTTACACCTTTGATAATATTTAAGTAATGTGCCTTGAGTGCTTGCTTCTAGGCTGAGAAAATGGAGCCTCGCCCTATTATAATAAAGGTCTCCTCTCATCCAAACTGAAGTCAGAAAGCCTAGGATGGGAGCAGGAGGGAGAAGTGGCTGGCCAACGTGCGGTGAGACTTTGATAGTCCATCATTTTATATTCTCTCATAATTTTAGAGGAAAGAATGCATTTCTAGAAACTTCATCATAATGACATTCCATTTTTCAAGCTATGAAAAAAAGATGAAATTTCAGGGATCCTTGTGGGGCGTTGCAGAAGCGAAACAGAGAGAGACCACTGTTTCCTTCTCATCAGGTGCTATTGCTACCATCAGAGAAACCAAGCAGGGGCACGCTTTGCCAGAATCGCACGCGATGAGTAGGTGCTTTGAGAAAGCTGGGCTACTTCTAGTGGTAGGTTCAGGTGTCTTGAGACCACTGAATGCAGATGGCCCTGGTGGGCCAGGGAGGTATGTTACATACTGCAGGCAAGAGGAGACTGATAGAAGCCAGCGTTGGGGAAAAACTGAGTTTTGAGATGGATCTGAGATGTGAAGGCAGAAGGTGTTGTCAAGTGGGAGTTGATGTGGGAACCTGGAGCAGAAAAACAACGAGGTGGCCCAGAGGAGAGGGGCAGGCAGGGCTCATGAAACGCAAAGAAATCTCGTTATAGGCAGCTCAGCCATAAATAAGACAGTAGAAAATAAAAAGAGTATAGCGAAGAGGAAGACTTATCCGTGAGATATTTAGCTAACTGGAAAATGTAAGAGGCAGCAATACACAGATCACACCAAACGTGCCAACGCACGGGAAGTGGAGAGAGCTGAAGCAAGGCGTGGCGGGCACAGGCAGGCCCCGCATGAGTCTGAAGGGAGAAAGCGGGGGGGTCAAGGCCCGCGATCATGTGGGGACAAGGACAACACAAAGGGCGATCCTCTCTCCTCTGAGCCTTTTTGTTCTATTGCATTGCCTCTCTGCATCTGCGGGGGATTGGCTCTGGGGCCCCCACAGGTACTCAGATCATGGGAAGCCCAAGTCTCTCACACAAAATGGCAAGGGGCAGGGTTCTGCGGTTTAACCTATGCACAGCCTCCTGGATGGTATATTTTACATTTTAACTTAAATCTTGTGGTAAGACTCTCACATACCTTAAGTCATCTCTAGATTACTCAGACTACCCAATACGAGTACAATGTCCATGCTATGTACATAGCTGTGCATTGTGTAGGGAATAATGACAAGAAAAACGGTCTTATATGTTGTTGACAGCTGCAATTTTTCTAGAACACTTTTGGTTGGCTGAATCTTGGATGTACAACTTGAGGACAAGGAGGGCCAAATGGAACGGCACATAAAAAGGACACAAAGATGAGCACAGGTATCCTTTTAGATTTCAAAATTCTGTTAAATAAACAGAATAAATAAATAAATGAACAGTGTTAATGTACTTAATGCCTCAGAACTGTATATTTAAAAATGGTAAAAGTGGGAGATTTTGTGTTATGCATATTTTTACAATAAGAATCCCCCATTATATATACATGGATACCAACCTACGTACACATGTGGTTGTTTATTTAAATTTGGAGGCTCTCATGGCAAACACCCTAGACCTAACTGACAGCCGATTCTCAAAACCCCACAACTGGCCTATCTTTGAATCTTTCAGAAACATAAAATAATCTCTTAAAAACCCACCAGAAAAACAGAACAAAACAGAATACACCCGGCCTTAAGAGAGACCACAGGGTTTTGAGAAAGCATCTAAACATCCGGGCAGGCGGGCCGAGGGGGTGGGGGCGGGCCGAGCCCCCACAGTGTGCTTCGGTCTTTCTTCCTGCAGCCCCCACTGCGATCAAGAGAAGGCTTCACGCAAGCACCAGGAAAGACCTCACAACAAAAGCAAATACTGTCCCGTCTTGTTGTCAAGGTTGCACCTTGGACTGCTCAAAGGTCAGAGGAAGGATATGGGGAGGCCTTGACCTTGACCCCTGATTCAACAAACAACCTGCAGGCTGAATTTCAAGCTGAATCTCGGGCGCCACACTGCCTTCTTTGCAGAAATTACTTTCATGATATCACTAAGGAGTCCCAATTGTCACCAAGAAGCAAAAAATGCCAAATGTTTTGCTTTAATTTGGGGGGTGCCTTTCTTTGCTGGTACATTAGGAGCCCTGGCTTCTAAATCTGGGCAGTTTTTAAAAAGATGGTTTATGCATTTATTTTTTTAATGATTTGCAAGAGAAAAAGAAGAGGGAGGTGGAGGGGAGGAGAGGGGAGGGGAGGAGAGGGTGGAGGAGAGGGGAGGGGAGGAGAGGGTGGAGGGGAGAGGACAGGGGGAGGAGAGGAGAAGAGAGGAGAGGAGGGGAGAGGACAGGGGGAGGAGAAGGGGAAGAGAGGAGAGGAGGGGAGAGAAGAGAGCACTACTATCAACTAAGACAGAGAGTCACTCCCCAGATGCATGTAACAGCTGGGGCAGGGCCAGGTCAAGGTCAGGAGCTAACTACTTAAGCCAGGCCCTTCCACAGGGGTGGGTGATGTGATTACTTGAGTCATCACCTGCTGATTCTCAGGGTGCAGATTAAGCAGAAGCTGAAATTAGAAGAGGAGCCAGGATTCAAACCCAGGTACTCCAACACGGATGCAGGCATCCCAAGCAACATCTTAACTGCTGTGCCAAATATTTCCAATAACAGGTTTCAACTACACGAAATCACAAAGTAGGAGGGAACCCTACAGTCCGATGTAGTTACCTTCAAGAGAATTCTTGAAAGCTGATGCAGGACGCCTACTCCACAAAGGGAACAGGAGCAGAGGAAGAGCGGATACTACCCGCCAGCCTTCGTTCAGTCCAGCGCTTTCTGTGAGACACTTCACTTGGTCCTCACATCTACGTGGCGAAGCTGGTGTTAACGTCAGATGCTATGGTACAGGTAGGCAGATGAGACAGCTTGTCCAAATTTATCTCTCTCATGGGAGGCCAAGGTGAGATTTGAAGTCACTTCTGTGCTACCCTAAATTAGCTTTGGCCTTTTTTTTTTTTTTTTTTTTTAAGATTTATTTATTTATTTGAAAGTCAGGAGTTACACAGAGAGTGCCGGAGAGGCAGAGAGAGAGAGAGGTCTTCCATCTGCTAGTTCACTCCCCAGTTGGCCACAACGGCTGGAGTTGTGCCAATCCATAGCCAGGAGCCAGGAGTTTCTTCCAGATCTCCCACATGGCTTAAGGGGCCCAGGGACTTGGGCCATCTTTTACTGCTTTCCCAGGCCACAGCAGAGAGCTGGATCAGAAGTGGAGCAGCTGGGTCTCGAACTGGCAACAATATGGGATGCTGGCACTGCAGGCGGTGGCTTTACCCACAATGCCACAGTGCCAGTCCCAGCTTTGGCCTTTTTAAATTCCCCCACTGCATCTGTTTGCCATGGGGCACATCCCCTACCTTCCCAGCTCTTACACAGAGCTTAGTTCACATCCAAGAAGACTAAGGCACACCTGGAAGCAGGTGTGCAGGAGGGATTGCCATGCTAGAGGTACAAATATGGACTGCCTTTCTTTCAGTTTGTAATACTTTCTTGTGTGCCTGAAGACAGGGAGACACTACAGCAGTCAGATGAAAACACGTAAGTGTCACAAGTAAGATTAGAAAAGGGGAGGGGAGGCTGGCCCTGTGGAGTAATGGACTGGGTTAAGCCTCCATCTGTGGCAGCTGCATCCCCTATGGGTGCTGGTTTGAGTTCTGGCAGCTCCACTTCTGATCCAGCTCTCTGCTATGGCCTGGAAAAGCAGTGGAAGATGGCCCAAGTCCTTGGGCCCCTGCACCCATGTGGGAAACCCAGAAGCTCCTGGCTCTGGCTTTGGATCAACTCAGCTCTGGCCGTTGCAACCATCTAGCGAGTGAATGAGCACATGGAAGAACTTTCTCTCTGTCTCTCCCCCTCTCTTTTCTGTAACTCTACCTCTCAAATAAGTAAATAAAAATATTTTAAAAAACCCAAAAAGATTAGAAATGGAACATTCAAAGAGAAGATGATGTGGGCAGAGAACCCACAGTTTCTTACAGGGGACTGTAAGCATGCAATATGATTGAGACAAGAATGGTTCATTGTATGTTAAATGTAAATACCTTAAAAACTTTCACAGGACAAACTTATTTTGAATGATTGATTAGGCCACTATATCTCAGACCATGTTTTTGAATTGTTATTGTGAATTAATTAACTGCTGCTTAAAAGTTGAATAAGAAGCTACTCTGACAAAAACAGATGCAGAGGTATTGGTGTTGTGCAGCTGATTAAGCCCCGGCTCGCAACGCAGCATCCAATATCAGAGCACTGGTTCCTGGCTATTCGGCTTCTGATCCAGCTCCCAGCTAATGTGCCTGGGAAAGCAGCAGAAGATGGCCAGATAATCTGGGCCCCTGCTACCCATGTGGGAGGCCCAGATGAAGTTCTAGGCTCCTGGCTGTATCCTGGCCCACTCCCAGCCATGGCAACCATTTGGCCATTTGGGGAATGAATCAGCAGATGGAAGATCTGTCTGTCTTTACTCTCTGTCACTCTGCCGTTCAAATAAATAAATCTTAAAGAGAGAGAGAGAGAGAGAGAGAGAGAGAGAGAGGCAGAGGCAGAACTGTCCTCCAGGTAGGAGTGGCTGCTGGACTTGGTCTTCTATGAGGCTTCAGCAGAAACACTCAGGGCACAAGCACAGCTCGCGTCTTCCTCTACGTCAGCTGTTTGTGCTTCTCTCCAGTGGGGCCTCTTTCCAATTCACACACAAAGCAATCATGTCCTGGGCTCCAAGACGACTTTGCACCCCACCCCACGTGATCTCAGGGTTCTTTCCTCTATAACACAAGACTTGGTGGAAGATACAGCAGTAAAGAAAACAGCATCATCCTAAACTGAATGCATTCTTGGGGAAATAAAGTCTGAAGAGAGGGCAAAAGGCCCACAGATAGCCAGTCTGAAACAAAGCAATGGCAGGGGTCATGTGCCCCAAAACCACTTATACCGCCTCTCACCTGCAGAGCAATCCCACACCTACTGGGCTGCCCAGCACCAAAGGGTTAGTCATGGGGAGAAAAAAAAAAAGTAAAAACAAGCCTTCTAGAAAGCTATTACTGAGTCTATGATGTTTTATCAGCACTGAATAATGCCAGAAAACAGGGCGGGAAGGGAAGTGGGGGAGGGGATGGTTTGACCACCATTACTGACTGCTCCAAGGAGTTCTAGATTTCTACACGCTTACGGGACAAGACTATAATGAAAATGGCCTTGTACTGCCTGAAATCTTCTTGCCAACGTACAGAACCAACCATTAGGCAAACAGAGCACCGAGGGCTCTACCCATGAGCTGGCATGTTCCCAGGGGCTGGGGTGCTGAGAGCAGGCCACCATGTAGCAGCTTAGATTACAGGTCCATGGCACAATGAAGAAGGCTGTTTGCACAGGAGAATCCTGGTCTTGAGGCCGCCTGTCCAACAGGGGCTTCTGACCACGTTATTATCCATGTCCTCCCGCTTACAGGACAGCTGACATAGCAACAGCATTACCGCCACGAAGAATGGAAACTCAGAGAAGACAGCCAGAGGGTGCAAAGTCTCAGCCAGGAGGAAGGAGGCTGACTTTATCTGAGATACTGCACAGCGTGTTGGTTGCACACACTCTGCTTAGTCTTCCCCTGGCACGAAGGCACAGGATCCTAGGGTTGGCCCAGCCACTAGTCACCTGAGTTGGCACCAAGCTCTCTGCTCTGCCCATTGCAAAACACCATCTGGTTTACACTTAACACCTCCAGTGCCATAGAATACACTGATCCCATCTCTTCCTCTTGTTGCTGCTGAACTCTGGAACCCAGGATATTCTCAATTCTCATTCATTAAATAGCCTTTCCTTAGGACAAACCTGTCCTTCCTTCTACAAATGCTGACGGTATGCCGACAGTGTCTGCTGTTCAGCATAGGTTCTGTTCCTGTTCCCACATCATCCTTCTTTTTAAGGTAGGTCAGCTCATCACTATCCCCAGAACTTAATGTATCTTCTGTGCCCCTGCCACTGCCATACATGGTCCTGAGTTGAGACGGACAGAGCTGGACGATAATCCCCATCATTCCAGGATCTTCTCACAGGCCCACTTCTTCCTGGCTGTGCGACAATGGACAGGCAACTTGAATCTTTGCATTTTCATTATCTTATATGTAACATGAGACAATCTCACCAGCTTATATTCAAGATGGAAATGGGACTAAAGAAGTGAACATAGGTGCTGGTGCTGTGGTGTAGCAGATGCCTGCGGTGCCAGCATCCCATATGGGTACTTCTGATCCATCTCCCTGCTAATGCACCTGGGAAGGCAGGTGCACCCATGTAGAAGACCTGGAAGAAGCTCATGGCTTCAGACTGGCGCAGTTCTGGCCGTGGTAGTCAACCAGTGGATGGAAGGTCTCTCTCTCTGCCTCTCCTTCTCTCTCTGTGTAACTCTTTCAAATAAAATAAGTAAATCTTTAAAAAAAAAAATGTACATAGCAGGGCTGGCATTTGGCCTGGTAGTTAAGATGCTACTTGGGTTTCCCTTGTGGGAGACCCAGGATCTGAGTAACTATTCTGCTCCCACTTCCAGCTTCCTGCCCTTGTGCAGTGTGGGAGGCGGCAGGTGATGGCTCAAGTAGTTGGGTCTTTGCCACCCATGTGGGAGACACAGACTGAGTTCCCAGCTTGAAGCTTTGGTCCAGCCCAGTCCCAGATGCTAAGGGCATTTGGCGAGTGAACTGCAGGATGGGAGCTCTCTTTCTTGCTGCCTCTTAAATTAATAAACAAAAGTGTGTGTGTATGTATGTGTGTATACACACACAAATACATACATACAGAAGTGAACACATGCAAGATGCCCATCTATGTGACACACAAAAGTCCTCCTAAAGCAACAGCCTTACTAAGGAGTCAACCTCTGGCTGTTGTTGATAAACTCTTGTCTTACACACAATACTGCTCAGCCCTCACTTCACTTTCTGTGCTTTCCTCTTCCCTTCTGCTGTCGAGTTGTGCATCTGACCAGGAAAGAGGAGGATGTCACCGTCGGTGACATGAGAGGAACAGGCCGGCAGAACATGAGATGGATGAAGGGAAGGGAGAAGACGCTACAGCCTCCAGGCCGAGCACTCTGGCAGTGATGGATGCCCCATGAGGACAAGTGTGTGTGTGTGTCTGTGTGTGTGTGTACTCATCCAGCAATCCTACTTCTTACTATTCAATCAAAAGAATTAAAAACAAGGTCTTGACAAGATAGTTGCATAAACAACCTGAACACACAGCTTCATCGAAGCATTATTTAGTAGGAGCTCGGGGCTTTGGGACTGGCTCAGCTCCCGCTGTTACAGCCATTTCGGGAGTGAACCAGCTTTCTCTCTGTCTCTCTCTCTGCCTGTAACTCTACCTATACAATAAATAAATAAAATCTTAAAAAAAAAAAAAAAAAGGAGAGGAGGGAAGCTGGACACATGCTACAACACACACGAACGTTATGCCACGTGAAATCAGGCAGTCACAAAAGGACGACTAGTGCATGACCGCACTTCAGTGAGGTGGCTGAAGTCGCCCATCCATACACTAGTGATAACTCAAGGAAGCCACGAGGAGGGAAAGGAACCATGGCAGGAGCAGATGAGCAGAGTTCCTCCATGATTTCGCAGGTCTTAGGCACCTGCTCAGCAGTCTCACTCCTGGTCAGTCCCTCAACGTGTGAGCTGCACAGCCCTGGTGCCCAAGGCGCCTCCTCACTTGGGCCACCATCTGGAAGTGGAGCTTTGTCTCTGAGAGCACAGGCTCTGAGGCACGCAGCTGGGGGCTGCTCATGGCGCAGGACCCTTGTCAGTGGGCCTTGCTCTCTGTGATCCCCAGGTTCCTTCTCTGCAGGGATTGTGAAGCCTAAGGGGGAGGCCCACGCAGAGTGCTCACTGCCGACTGGGCGCATGGTTAGGGAGCAGGAAACGTGAGCCAGCATTAGCGCTGGTGTCACTGTCATCACATCTTACCTGAACATCGTACAGGAACTGGAAATGGCTGTTTGTATTTGCAGCTTCACGCACAGCCCGAGCCAAGTCCACGGACCCTTTTCCACCAACCGACCAGTGATAGCAGGGGACCGCATCAAAGGCACCAGCCCGCTTGGCCAGCTCACACACCAAGTCGATCTCTGTGCGGGTGTCAGTCCTGGTGATGAAAATGTTTGTGGTTTCGCATCTGTGTTCACTTAGCAATGTTTTTAAAGAAAGATAAACCGTTTATATGGAACTTCGCTCCCTAACACTGAATATATTTTAAACATCAAAAGTGGTCACATCGTGTTTAAATAAATCAAACTTAAAGAAAGGCCTGGAAAAATATCTTCTGCAACATGACTCAAAGTACAGGTTGTTACGGGTTCTTGCGAGAAAATTCCACAACCCAGCCTTTTGATCATTTAGTCAGAAAGACATGCTGTGTGGAATTAAAGAAAAATAAAAAGCTACGGAAATGGAAATTCAGTATGTAAATTTCATTTCTCTAATAACATTTTGAGAATGCATCTGCTAAGATGAAACCAAACACACAAACAGCCCGCTTTGAGATGAGGCTGAGAAGAGCAGACACCCTCCGGACACACGCGTGGTTCACCGGGTGGCCCCACGGTGGGACCACCTGGAAAGCGGGGGGCCTGACTTACTTGAAGACGTTCAGCGCCACCACCACGGGCACCCCAAAGAGCTGAGCAATCTGAATTTGCTTCTGGAGGTTACAGCAGCCGTCGGCCACCAGCTGGATGTTCTGCAAGACAACCAGACCCGCCAAGCTGGAAGGGCAGCACCACTCGGGCAGCTTGGCCTTCTTTCCCTAAGACCACCAACTACCATTTCCTCTGAGGAAGATGGCTGCAGGAGGAGCTTCATTTTCAAAATAATGTCTACAGTTATTCCAGATTCAATGGCATTTCTGTCTTGAGCCTGGCAGTTGCCAGGATACAAGCAACCATGCCCTTGTTTTGTAGGCTGGTGGACACAAGGCCCAAGGCCTGGAGGTGATGAGGAGCCATGTCAGCTACTCTTGCCTCAAATCCCTAGTGCCACCTGTAGGAACTAAGAGGTACTGCTGCCAGTAAGCTCAAATCTATTTACAGAAAAGTCAATATAGTACTGGCAGAAGTCATAAACTGA
This sequence comes from Lepus europaeus, assembly GCF_033115175.1. Taxonomy (NCBI): domain Eukaryota; kingdom Metazoa; phylum Chordata; class Mammalia; order Lagomorpha; family Leporidae; genus Lepus; species Lepus europaeus. The sequence continues at coordinate 152,052,092 of NC_084829.1, read as the reverse complement.
CTGTATTATGCTCCGAAAGTTTGTCTTTGCCACACTCAGAAAAGATATAGGTATAAACATCACATCTGCTTCTGTCCTGGAGAACTGAGCTCTGACGCTGCCCTGGCTGGAGGGAATAGTAGACAAAATCTACCCTCAGCTTTCTTTTTTTTTTTTGAGATTTTTGGTAACCTAATAGATTTTATCCCTTTCATCACACCCATTTCCTTAGAAACTGATTGCTAACTGCAAGCCAGGAGCTAAGTGGATATGAATGGTGCTTCACCCAAGCATCTGAAGAGCCCCACTTACCTCCTCAGTGTATTCTTTCTTAAGAGGGACACCAGGAGTTACCTGAAATAGAGAGGCAAAAATTTGGAATAATTCTAGAAAAACGTTTATTCTGATTGATAAAGTTCTGATAGAAAAACAAGCTATGGTCACTTTTTGAGATGGTGGTGCTACATTCTGAGCCTTTAAACCAGGAACTGGCCGTGTGGGCTAAACAGAAAGCCTTGCGGGAAGCTTTCAAACAGATACCTGGGCTCCACCGCGATCAGAGAAACCAGGATTTCTGGGAATGGAACCCAAAATCAGTGACTTCTAAATATTTACATATTTATTTGAAAATCAGAGTTTCAGAGAGTAAGGAGAAAGGGAGAGAGAGAGAGAGAGACAGAGAGAGAGGTGGTTCACTTTCCACATGGCCACAAAGGCCAGGGCTGAGCAAGGCTAAAGCAAGGAGCCAGGAGTTTCTTCAGGGTCTCCCACATGGGTGGCAGGGCCCCAAGCACTTGGGCTATCTTCATTTGCTTCTCCCAGACCATTAGCAGAGAGTCTGATCAGAAGTGGAGCAGCTGGGACATAACTGGTACCCATATGGGATGCAGGCATTGCAGGTGATGGCGTTACCTGCTATGCCACAGCACTGGCCCCATCGGTAATGTTTAAAAACTCACTAGTGATTTGCTTTATCCTACAGAATTAGTGTTGCCCTGAACTAGCTACTCCCCTTTTCCCTGCCCCACAAAAGCCTGTGCCTGCTTATTAATAAACAGACAAAAAAACCAAACCTCACTAGTGATTCCAATCTGGGCCAAGGCTGAGAACATTCATACTGTTCCTGGTTATCCTAGTGTAAAATGGAACTAATGACATATTTATCACCTAATTTATAGAGAGTGCATCAACATTCTATATCAGTTCTGTATCTTGGTAAAGTAGTTGCCGCTATTTTCTTCATTTTATTGTCTAGTTTCTCACAAAACTCAGAGGGTTGGCACAGCAGGGTAAAGATGAAGAAACTGAGTAGAGAGACGGTGGGTGTCCTGCCCAGGACTGCACAGCAATGAGAGGTACATGTGGACATGAATTGAAGAGGTTCTAAAAGCCCACGTTAGTACCTTTTCACCATCCCGCATTGCTTTTGTCTACAGCTTGCTACTGGGTTAGGTGAGGAACACCGGGGAACATTCTGATTCCCATAGGACATGGTGATTTTGTTCTATAGAGGAGAAGTCGTCAGAGTGTCAGCAACCCTCTGGAGTTACCGCCGGGACAGAACGGTGTCCAGAGACACTGTAGACTCAATTATCAGGCAACATTCGCAAGTAAAACAACAAAAATCTAGGTTAAGAACCTAGTAATCAGCATTGCTGAGCTGCAGGCTTGTACACACAAAATTCTACAGAATCCAAGGATTAAGTAAAAGCAGGAAGAATACATCGTAAGCCAAGGCCAGAGGATCAAGATTATCAAGTTGACTGTAGAAAAGACTAGCAAAATTGACAAAATTGTGGTAAGATGAAAAAATAAAACAATAAAAAAGATTATAAGTTCCTATGACCAACTCTATAGCAATACATTTGAAGACACAGATATTTTTATTAAATTCATTTTATTAAAATTCATTTAAGAAGAAACAAAAAACCTAAAAGTTCCTCTATTCCATAAGTAGATTAATCTGTAGTTAAGAAAATCTATACCCTACCAATCAGCAACAGGCCCAGACAGTTTTACAGGTGAGCTCTATGCTAATGAAAGAATTTGCTCCCATTTATTTTTTATAAAACGTATTTATTTTTCTAAAAGAGAAGAGGGAGGGGAGAAAGGGAGGTACCTCCCACCTGTTGGTTCACTTTCTAATGCCTGCTGGGCCAGGCTGCAGCCAGGAGCCTGGAACTCAATCTTAGTCTCACATGGTTGGCAGAGACCCAAGTACTTGAGCCATCACTTGCTGCTTCCTGGAGTGCGCATTAGCAGGGAGCCGGAATCAAAAGTAGACTGGGAACTTGAAAGTAGCCACTCTGAGAAGACATAGAGGGCATCCCAAGTGGCATTCTAGCCAGTGCTCCAGAAACCTTTTCCTTCATTTGACTTTATTTTAGTTTTAAAAATTTATTTATTGGAAAAGCAGAGTTAAAGAGAGAGGAAGAGACCAAAAGGGAGGCATCTTCCATATGGTGGTAAAAGCCAGGGCTGGGCCAGGCTGAAGCCAGGAACCTGGAACTCCAACCAGATCTCTCACATGCGTGGCAAGGGCCCAAGTACTTGGGACGTCATCCTTCACTGCACGTAAACAGGGAGCTAAGTGAAACCTAAAATAACATTTGACCAAATATCTGGGTAGTCTGTGAACCAACCAAGTTGACACATAAAATTAACCATTACACACTTGGTGCTTGGGCCCCTACTACTCACAGGGGACACCTGGGTGGACCTCCAGACTCCGGGCTTTGCATCCTGGTTGAGCCGCAGCCATTGCAGCCAGATGGGGAGTGAACCAGTGGATGGAAGATATCTCTCTCTGTGTCTCTCTATAACTCTGCCTTTCAAATAAATAAATATATAATTCTTTCAAAAATACAAATAAACCTGTTATATTTTTCAGGGTTCTCCAGAAAACTAGAACCAAAAAGGAGTATATGTGTAAAGCTATCTGTTGTGAGGAATTAGGTTGCAAGGTTATGGTAGCACAAGACCCACAAGAACCAATGGTGCAGTTCCAGTCTGCCGGAGACTTCTTTGCTTAGGGGAGTCCATTTTGTTGTATCGAGATGTTCAGCTCATTGGCTGGGACCCACTCACATTATGGAAGGCAGCCTGCTATACTCAAAGTCCACTGATTGACATGTTAATCTCATCCATCCAGGATTCCTACATGGGTGGCAGGGGCCCAACCACCTGGACCATCTTCCACTGCTTTCCCAAGTGCATCCAGCTCAGTCAAAAATGGAGCAGCTTGCATTTGAACTAGCACTCATATGGGATCCTGGTATCAGAGGAACTGGCTTAATCTGCTGCACCACAATGCCGGTCCCAATAAGAACTAATTGCAAAAGGACTATGTGGTTCCAAAAGTATAACAGAGTAGTGAAGCTTGGATTACACCAAGAATGGCAAGCCATTTAGAAGACAGGATGTGAATTTAAAATTCACGGCTAAAATGGACAAGTTCAAAGGTCACAAACTTTTCCACTGCATAAATTATGGGAAGGGGAAAAAAAAAAAAAACCACCAAGCTGAATAAACTTAGAGGCAGCCATGGTTATTTGTGTAATGATACCAAAAGGAAGTAGGAATTCTAATGGATCACAAACACCACCACAGAATGTTTCCAGTAAGAAGCGATACTGAGAAGGGTAATATGAAACAGAGGACTAAGGAGATGGAAGTTCATTTATCATCCACTTACTGAAAACATTTCCTGGATACAGACTATTTCAGGCACCAGGGGCATACCAATTAATAAGACACAGTTCCTAATCTCAAGGCATTCAGAACTGAGTAGGAAACACGCAGACGTTCATAAAACACAATGAGGCCGAGTTGCCACAGGAGGCCTGGAAAGGTAGGCGTGGCTTTCACCACGCTTCCCGATCTGCCCGTCATTCTCCTCCACTCTCCCTGAGTCTGGTTACGATCTTCCCTGCCACAGAACCAGGACTGTACACGGCAGTGGAAGAGGCTGGAAGCATTAAACGCAAACCGAGCGCACACTGAGATGGAAGGAAACAGGATTATATTCACATATCATGAAGAGTCTTGCAGGACAGGAGAGGAGGTCTCCAGGCTTACAGTCTGGATGAATACTGGAGTGGGAGAGACCTTGACTTTCAAGTCTGACGAGCTAACTAGCTGCCGACATTACCAAGCCCCTGCCTCTCTTTTTACAGAACCAACCAGAACAGATTAATCTCTAAGCCCTTTTACACACTGAAGTACTTTGGTTTTATAATTCTTCAGGGGGGAAGGACAGGAGGGGGACCCTCCATTGCGTCTTACACATGCAGAAATCCAAATTTGAAAATGGAAGTCGGCACATAGATTCAAAGACTGATACCCAAGAATGATTGCAGCAACCGGTGTTCAGAGCAAAATCAGAATTCTTTAAGCTTTATTCCTTAGACTATGTAGTATATCAATCTTGCATTTGAAATGATGCTGGAAGGTTTAGGCAAAGGTGAGGGGCTGCCTCGGTGTCTGGTATTATGAGCCAGACTGCACAGCAAATGAGAGGTACACGTGGACATGAATTGAAGAGGTTCTAAAAGCCCACGTTAGTACCTTTTCACCATCCCACACTGCTTTTGTCTACAGCTTGCTACTGGATTAGGTGAGGAACACTGGGGAACATTCAGCGACATTTGGGATGTAAAGCGTTTTTATTTTTCACTAACATTAAATTCAACATGGTAGAGAGAGCAAGGGATTTAAATCTTAAGTCCTCAGCTTCCGATCTGGCTCTCTACAGACCTGGAGGTACTGCCCACATTCCGTAAACTCAGCAGACGTCAATTTATTTGTCTGTACGATGATAGAAAAATAATGCTTGCCTCTCCCAGGACAAACAATTGCTAAGACGGTCAAATAGTATATATGTCAGTGTTGCCTGATGGCCAATCTGTTATTGTTTTTCCTGTGTAATAATCACTGCTTACGTGACATCTGTTTACACAGTACACCAATTAAGAAATGAGAATGGTCTGTTTGTCCCAAAAATCAACATTATAATGATAAGGAAACCTCAAGTTATTTATTTCAAAATGATTAACCAGTGGAAAGTTTCTTTTCTCCACTTGGAAACGACTAAAATGGAAGAACAGTAAAAAAAAAAAAAAAAAAAAAAAGACAACAACCCCTAAACAAAACGCACGTACCTTTTCTGTCCATAAATTCTATACCGATCAAGACAGATGGCCATCAAAAGTCTTTGAAAATGTGAAAACAGAATGTGTTTTCCAAGCAGAGCTCACTTAGAAATATTCCAGCTCAATAACATAGCCATGAGGTGAAATCATAATAAACAGAAACAGAAGGAAAACAGTTTTAGATGAAATCTGAGGAGCTGCAGCATCAGTGAACCAAAAAACTATCTGTATAAACACCGCAAAGCCTCAGGCACCAAAGAGAGTGCGCGAATCCTCGTGTTCTTCCTCCAGCAACAAGGGCCTCTCTTCTCCCACTACCACACGGTAGAGAACATTGGCCTGAGAACCAGGTGCGCAACGGAAGACCAGAAGTGACTCCACGGGGCTCTGTCTGAAAGGCTGCCTAGAAATCACCCATGAGCACTACTGTCCCTGAAGCCCCCCAAACCCTCAGAGCCCGGTGGGGGCCACACGTAAAGCAAGGTTTCAGACAGGAGGAATTCCAGACAGCTGCCGGGAAGGAGCAGGCAGCCAGCTTTCAGGGCCAGCCTGTGTCTCATGTCAGGAATCAGGGGGACTTACGCTCGGGCCACCCCCGTGCATCTTCAGCGCTCGCACGGTGGCCACCAGCACAACCACGTTGGGCACCAAGCCGGACGCTCGGCACTTGATGTTGAAGAATTTCTCCATTCCGATGTCAGCACCAAAACCGGCTTCAGTCACTGGGGAGGCGAGTGGGAAAAGTGTTATTATCTTTCAAAATTACAGGCGGTTCTGGCCTCACTGTCTCGAGGTAAGCGCAAAGGACAGCTTCAATTCCTCAGCACTTCTGGGCTGCCACACTCCAGGACCTCCTGCTCCGAGGAAGAGGTAAACTGAGTCTCCTGTGTTCTACTTCACCAGATGCCCTGAACAGAGGGATTCACGTCACCAGGCCTAAAGAATCCACTGCCAGGGCTAGCACTTTTCTTCTAGGATTAAGCTTTTTTTTTTTTTTTTTTTTTTTGACAGGCAGAGTGGATAGTGAGAGAGAGACAGAGACAGAGACAGAGAGAAAGGTCTTTCTTTTTGCCATTGGTTCACCCTCCAATGGCCGCTGCGGCCGGCACATCTCGCTGATCCGAAGCCAGGAGCCAGGTACTTCTCCTGGTCTCCCATGTGGGTGCAGGGCCCAAGGACTTGGGCCATCCTCCACTGCCTTCCTGGGCCATAGCAGAGAGCTGGCCTGGAAGAGGGGCAACTGGGATAGAATCCGGCGCCCCAACCGGGACTAGAACCCGGTGTGCCGGCGTCGCAAGGCGGAGGATTAGCCTGTTAAGCCACCAGGATTAAGCTTTTTTTTAACACAGATGGAATTTCAAAGTTGTGACCAGGTTCCAAGGTATATCAAAGGACAATGACAGCGTAATTGAAGGGTCTTTCGCACTCTTTATACTTAGAATCTTGCTTTTAGTGTCACCTGTTGACTGACAATATTCAAGCTAGCCAAGCGGCTCCTGGCTGTGGATCATCAGACTTGTTAGAAGGCAGCACCATTACTCCAGAACCACAGGGCTCCTAGTATGTAGCACCTCCTCGAGTTGCTGGAAATGCCGTGGTGGCAAGCTGGGAGGGAGCAGAGAGGACACTGACGTCGCCTCCTGAGATAATGCCAGATGCCAGGCGAGCAGCTGTCTCACCCCACAGAGTACTCCAGGACCTGGCTACTCAACGTGTGACTGACAGATCGCTACAGCTGCACTGGAGAGTGACTCAGAACTGCAGCGTCTTGGGCCTCCCAGCAGAGCCACTGAGTCAGAACCAACGTTTTAGCTAAATGCCAGGTAAGACGAATGCTCATTAAGATGCGGGAAGCAGGAAATCCAATTTGGGAAGCAGGCTGCTCTAGGAAAGGAACAGCGATGATGGAGTAAAAAGTTAGTTCTGAAACATCCCCCAGATCCTGACAGTGCACCCCGGGTCATAGTTTATGGCACAGATAGGAAATCGCAGAAAAATAAAATGCTCTAAGATGTAAAAAAAATAAATAAATAAAAAAAAAATAAAATGTGAGCAAATGAAGATATTTGTCTCTAGCATTTATTGACATATGCAATTTAACATGAATTAAAGGGAATAAATATGATGAAACTTCACACACATCATTTTAAAATTTAAACAGATAATTAGTTGCTCTAATTCTTCACAGTTCCCACTGAGTACTTCATTGCCCTCTGTAACTTGGATGAGCAGGTAGAATTTGGTAGTCTGCCCTTTCACTTGAAAAGGATCAGTTTCCTTGTGCACTGCATTCAAAATTTGTAAGTGGCAATTCATAATTTTATTGTTGCTGTACCCAGTTTATAAGTAAACTATTCCCCTGTTCTTGAACACTTGGCTTGTTCCCAATGCAAACAATGCTACATCAGAAAGGTCCATGCATGCAAGCTTTAACTTCTCTCAAATTCTATTCTTGGAATGAATTCCCAAGGGTGAGGGCATAGAACCAGATGATATAAAGTTTTTTATGACCACTGATATGCTTTTGACAAATTAAAAAAAAAAAATTCCCTTAAAATGGTCAGTTGGAAATGATACAAATATAAGCCATTTTATTTTTATTATGTTTTCTTCGAACAATCTAGCAGAACAGTTTGAAGAAGTCTAAGAGATTCCTTTTTACATTGTAGTTGGGACAATTTTGGATTTTACCAGTAGCTCTCAAAACCAGTGAAGACCACTTACAGGTCCGATCCTTATCTCATGGGTGCCCCCTGCAAAGCAAATGTTAACTTTCCCAAGTTGATGGCACAGGATCCCAGAAGAGGGGGGGGGATCCTGGTGGGGAACGGCACTGGCTCATGGGTGACCAGCCTGTGCAGCAGCACACTGGATAGAGTCACGAGTCCTTCCCAGTGGTGCAAACCTCAAAGTACTGATCACTGTTTCTTTGGAACACAGTGATTGCTCACAAAAACGGTTTGGCACTGCCATTACCAAAGATGACAGTCCTCATACTTGCTAGAAACCACACATAATTTATAAGCATCTGTGCAATTCTGCAATGTCTTGACATTTTTTCCTGCCTGTGTGGCCCCTCTTGCCCTCCACCGTGCTCCTGCCCCAGGCCTATAGGTAGATTCACATGCCAACCCCCTGGCAGGAGGGGACCATGCTTTACCCACCAGGGCATCCCCAGACCCTGGCACATGCAAGTGAAATAAGAGTGTGGGACTTGGGAGTCCACAGAGGTGTAAAGACCATAATTCAATAGAGAAACAGATCTATCAAATAGAATTAGATAGAATGAAGACTATGTCGATAATCTTCCCTATGACACTTGTCTTTTGGTTGTCTCACAATACCAAAACAGTTTTAATGAAAAGTAAGAACGCCGTATCTGATGAGATATGATCATCTCAAATGTCTGCTTAAGCTACCTAAGCCTGATTTCACATTTTGAAAGACAAGCTGGGGAAAAAAAAAAAAAAAAACACGTGGCAATAAAGACAGCTACGGCTGGGGGCAGGAAACAGGATGTAGGTACAAAGGCTTCCACAAGCAAAGGAAATATGGAGGCAGACCGTGTGAACAAAACAGGCGAAAGTGCCAAATTCTCATGCTTTGAAAACTGTTCTGAAATACTGCATGTAATCATTTTCATGTTGTTTGTTTTCAAATAGCAGGCTGCCAAGGAAAACAGCACGAAAAGGTCGGCTGCCGCGTAGTTAGTAATTTCAAAAATAAGAACCACTTAAATAAGGAATCACCAGTGACCTGGAAACGGACACTGGTGAGTGCTCTGCCCCCTGCGGACACTGATATAAAGACCCATCTTTGAGAGGGCAAAGCACTCTTGCTAAGTGGAGCTCTCCTTGTGACCCAAAATCAGCAATGAGTTCCTCTACCATATTTGCTCCTGTTAAGGGAATTAAGAGCTACAAGAGGGTAGATTTATTCAAGTTGAATTTAATGTAGACCTGTTCTTGAGCCACGAAGCAGGTCCACTTCACACCACTCAGCTTTCCTGAAAAGCACGCCGTGCAGACTTCAGAGCTGCAGAGTTCACAAGGCTCGCAATACAGTGTTTGCACAAGCCACAACAATTATTTGTCTTGGCAATCTCCTTTCTTTTTGTTACAGTCATTCAACTTCCACCATGAATGAAAACAGTAAACGCCGTCGGATACTCCGATTGTGTAGGCACAGAGTCACTGGCAGTGCCTGCAGCACAGCTTGATTCAAACTGTAAGGCCCGTAGTCAGCTCCGAAAGGAAGGTTAGTGGGTCGAAGCTGCGCAGGGAGTGGCTGTGTGCACAAAAACACTGGGAGCAACCTGCCCATCTGGGTTCAGATGGAGAGTGGAGAACAGAACTGGGAAACCAGGAAGCTTGGTGTCCAGGAAGACCTACTCTGCCCCCCAGGGTGGTGCTGTAAAACAATGACAATCACAAAACATCACTGTAGGCACCTGCGGTATCCACGAAAATTCATCAGGGAGAGAGACGACATCTACATCTCACGTTATCCTAACACATCCCAACTTACTGTGCACAGAGCACAGGAAAGCTGTGGTGATAATTAGGACTCAGATTTTAACACAACCACGGAAATGCTAACTTAGAGAAAAATCATGAACGCTAGCACACTGCAGGGAAGCCCTAGAAAGCAAGGGTTCACAAAATCCTGGTGACTTGAGGGATTCTAGAGAGAAGCACTGTATTTCCTCCTGCATCTGATGTAACAGGCGAGCAGCTTTCTGGAGACAACACCACGGAGCCCACGGTGCCAGCCCCTGGTCCCTGGCTGCCAGGCCTGAAGCTGTTCCTACTGCACACAGTGCACTCTGCCACTTGGAGTTGACTCAAAAGCACTCCTGATTAAACGCACACTTCACAGAATAAAGGATCAACCCTGGTTTCTTCTCATTTGACTATAACTGACCCTCCACCATCTTGCCTGGGTGGAAGCAATCACTGACGGGTGGAAGCAGATTGGCAGCCGGAATTAACAGGATGGCAAAGGTGAGAAGGTGAACGACCTAATGAGGAAGTGTCATCCTGTTCTCTCCTTTTGTGACTTTGTACTTCAATAATATTTCATTCGATAAAAAGGAGTTTCAAATTGTCTTGAATAGATAGGTTAAGTGGATCCAGACTTTATTTAAACAACATGACCTGTTTGTGATCAATTCTTTTTTTTTTTTTTTTTTTTTTTTTTTGGACAGGCAGAGTTAGACAGTGAGAGAGAGACAGAGACAGGTCTTCCTTCCATTGGTTCACCCATAGGATGGCCACTACAGCCGGTGCGCTGCGCCGATCAGAAGCCAGGAACCAGGTGCTTTCTCCTGGTCTCCCATGCAGCTGCAGGGCCTAAGGACTTGGGCCATCCTCCACTGCACTCCCGGGCCACAGCAGAGAGCTGGACTGGAAGAGGAGCAACCGGGACAGAACCAGTGCCCCAACCGGGATTAGAACACGGGGTGCTGGCGCCACAGGCGGAGGATTAGCCTAGTGAGCCACGGCACTGGCCAATGATCAATTCTTTATATCTATTCTCTCTTTGCTTCTCCCTTCCCTGAATTGAGAAACCTGCTTTCTTTCATTGGGCAGAGCAGCGAGGGACTACAGAGCACCTCCCTTTCTCATCCTGCGGCAGCAGCAGGAGGGTCTGATGAACACAGAGGATGCTCCAAGCACCTCTGGCCGTGGTACCCAACACCACACAGGAACAGCTTTCACAGGCAGAGAGCTCCCACACTGCATGTGGCCTCCTGGGGACAGGAAGAATTCCATCAACCCTCTCCTAAGTGGGCAGACCCCAGCTGGTCTTCCCAACGCCCTCCAGTCAGGAGTCAGCCTTCCCATCACCGAGTGGGGAAACGGGGGACTCCAAAGCCCAGCCTGATTTTCTTTTCTAGACCGCACTTTCTGTTATCAGATGCACATGCAGATGGTAGGGGGAAAAACGCAACTTTCTCCGCAGGATTTAGCTCCAGTCCTTTATGTTGCAGGGAATCATCTCTGGTCTCTGAGCTACAGTTAAACTGAGGCACCCAGATAGTTGTTCCTTTAGTTTCTGGCTGCTTGAAATACCTGAATGACACCACGTGGATTTGCAAACGAATTTCTGCCCTGTTACGTCACCGAGGCTCCTTTATTCCTTATGTGCTCAGAAGATAAAGGAAATTAGAGCCATCACATTTCATAGCCACTTTATAATGGTTTAGTTTTTCTATCATACATGCAAACATATACATCAAATATGCAATATACCGAGTTGCCCATTACTTCTGGACGTGAACTTGAATTTATGGACTGTTAGAGGTCTCACACAACAGAACTAGTCTCTGTAACCTGCTCAGCTCAAAATGGGTTGAGATAAGAAATATGTCCGCATCGAGCAGACCAGGCTAACTTAATCACTGAAAAATTTCTTGTAAGCGGGGGGGGGGGGGGGGGGGGGGATAAAACTGTAGCTTTCATGCAGTGTGTACTCTTACTTCCTCAGGAGAAACCAGAAACAAAAACAAAATCTCCACACAGGAAGAAGCAAGGTATATGCCAGGTGGGATTTCATGCTTTAGCAGTGTGGGCTATAATTTCTGAACAACACCAAAAGAAGAAAAAAAAAAAAAAAAAAAAAAAAAGGAAACGACCATTTTCTGCACTACATAATTGAGTCTATTCAGCTGTAGCTTTCTGCAGATAAACTCGGGAAATGTTGAGTTTGAAGCCATGGAGGCACGGGAATATTGAACTTGCCCTTGAGGTGGGCCAGCCTTTGAGGATTTTTAACCATTTTTTTCAGTGACTAGAAGGTTAAGTGTATCAGGGTGAACCATTACATGAACGCAAGGAAAGCTTAGCATTCTTACGGCACTGAACTTGATTTAGAACATATTAATTGGGGCTGGTACTGTGGTGCGGTGAGTTAAGCTGCCACTTGTCACACCGGCATCCCATATAAGCGCCAGTTCAAGTCCTGGCTGCTTCGATTCAGATCTGGCTCCCTGTTAATGCACCTGGGAAAGCAGTGGAATACGGCTTGTGTACATGTGGCCCAGACGGCATTCCAGGCTCCTGGTTTTGGTCTGGCCAGGTCCTGGTTGTTGCTGCCATTCAGGGAGTAGCTTTGAAATAAAAATAAATCTTTAAAAAAAAAACAAACAAACAAAAAAACAAAACCCAAGATGTTAATTTGGGAGATCTAACGTATTTCAAATTAACGAAATCTTACTAAAAACCAAATCCTTTCTGATCGCCGGGATGTGTCTATTTAATCTACAGTCCCCTTAGGGTGAGCTTCCCATAGGGCACGCAGATGTATCAGGAGTCCAAAAGGAAGAAGAAACCAGTACATAGCCCAGCATTAATCACGGTGTCTTCCCCTCCCCTGTGTAACGGTTTGGTGATGACCAGGTTTATGCATAAGATGGAAGACTATGCAGTGGTATAGAGGGCGGGAGAAAGTTACCCAAGGTAGAAGTGGATGAAGGGACACAGAAGACAATGTATGAGGGGACACAGGTGCACACTCCATGGCGGGACAGAAACATGAACTTAGGACATGCCAGTGAGGCCACGCCAATGTACTCTGGTGTCAGGACACACAGGCTCCTGCCCCCAGAGAGCTAATCAGTTAGACACTGGCTTACTTCATGTGGAACCATGATCATCACATTTTGTAAAATGATTTTGACCAGAGAGAAATTTAATTTTGGGGAAAAAAAAATGTGTTCAGATGAAAATTAAATTATGTATGTTATTTTTACCTCCCTGATGAAAATCCAGCTGAATTAAAATTCATGAGTGCATGTTCAGATGGTTCCCATCTTCTCACAGGGAGCCTGAGCATCTGCACACTGTCATGACGATGACCATCTTTAACCTTTTAGCAAACAGGGTCCCCAAGTTCTGGCACGAGGCCTGGGGTGTGGGATGCTGGCGCTGGGCAGAGCTGTCCTGTTGCAGCTCTCGAGAACTGGACACTCGAAAGTTATCTTGAACCTGAATAAATCTGATAGGCTTAGCTACCAACATGCCTTAACCTAAAGCATGCAAAGACGAAACAGAACATTCTATTGAGTAGCTTAGGAGAACGAATGCAAAGAGGCAAAAAGTATAACTGTCAAGAGGTGAGTGCATTGTATCTTAAAACTTTTTAGGAAAGAACATAAACACACACACACACACACACAACGACAGTAACTTTTTTCTGGAACCATTACTCCAAATTAACAGGAAAACTGATGACAGAATTTAAAAATCAAGTAAACAGGCCAGCAATCCTGGTGTTTTTCTATAATTCCTAGATTGTAGAAGGCAGTCAGACAGAAGGAAAATATTCTAAACTTGTGAGCTGTGAGCTGGCATAGGGTACTGACTTGATGTAAGAAGGCAGTGCAGAGTTTTTGAAACAAAGGGTGAGTGACCTCATTCCATTAATGCGTCATTTTATCAGTGTGTTGAGTTGCAGCCAGCGTTTTTTAAAAGAGGAAGAAAATAAGAAAACACTGGGATTCTTCACACATAACAAGTTAAGACACATTGTTTCATATGACTATTGTTTGGGTCTGGCACATGGTTGTGACATAAAAGATACTTCCTCCTTTGGATTTCAGCCCAAACACTCAAGAGTGACCGGCACAGGCTACCTCTGACGATCTCTGACCAGGATGGGAAGAGCTGGATGCATCGATTTGTGGTACTGTCTGGAACTACCTGTTTCTCACAAGCAGGTCAATTTCATGATTATTCAGGCCTGCTAGGTATTGTACCTGCTCCCTGGGCGCCCATCTCAGTCTCAGCCACTGAATCTGCATTTAAGGTCACAAAGCATAGCCGCAGGCCGAAGGATGAGGAGGGACATCTTCCCACTCCAGCAGCTGAGGGTGCCTTGTCCTACCAGATTTGTGGAGCCACACGGAAAAGTCGGCGTCGCACAAAGAAAGGAGCAAGCGAAGGGAGCCCTATGCCATCGTTCCCTTCACGGTGTGCAATCAGGAAAGCCAAATGCCCTGGCCTGGGGCATTTCATTCGCCCTTTCAGGGGCTGTGCCTGTGGCCCCCGCCACAGGGGAGGGAACACAGGGTCTTGGGTCTTAGTGAGAATCAAGGAAACGAGCCCTTGGCATGTCCTGCCTAGCAGCTCAGAGATAACTGAGACATAGAGCCCAGGAGAATGTGCTGGAGAGTCAGTAGCATGGGAAAGGGTCAGACTCCGAAGAACCATGTCAGCTCCTGCGTGTCTGTGGCCTCTGGGTTCCTCCTGCCCAGGTCCCTGGAAGAGGCTGCCTCTACCCTTGGCTCTGCCCCCAGGTGACTGGGTGGAGGCCTGAACCAAGCCACCAGCAGGACTGCTCGGGTGCGGATGCTGCTGACTGGCTGCTGGACAGCTCAGGCACCCCCCTTCTCCCCACCTTGCAACAAGAGACCTGTATCCCACGCTGAGGCCCCCATGTCAAGTAGAGAATCTCTGTGCTTTCTGAGGGCATCTTCCAGAGGCAGATGGGGGCTGATTTGGCCTGGGCTAGCTCAGCCCTGGGACCTGTTGGGCTCAGGGGGAGCTAGGGCTGGGCCTGAAGAGAGAAGAGCTACATGGGTAGCTGCTGGGGAAAGGGGGCATGGATGTGTGGGAAGGGAATTAACACCGATGGCCAGACCAGTGTGGCTGGTCTCTGTGGCAGCTGTCACCTGGTGTGAAGGGCGGAGTCTGGCAAGAAGGCTTGGGCTGTCAGGTGATTCCACACTGTATCCTGCAGTCCTACTTCCTACCCTGGGGTGTGGCTGGTGCGGGGTGGGGAGTGTGCAGGCACCAGCTTGCCTCTCCTGTGTCCCTCCAGTCTCTCTGCCTGTGCAGTGGACCTAGGACTTCAGGGGATTCAATGTAACATGAGCAGCAGGGGCACACTGGGACGGCAGGTGGCTCTCAGCTACATTTTCGTTTATGAGATTTCTCTGCATTTTGTTTCGAAACGCAGAGTGACAGAGAAAGAGGGAGACAAACAGAGTCCTTCCAATTGCTGGTTCACTCTCCCAACAGCCGCAAGGGCCGGGACTGGGCCAGGCAGCAGCTAGGAGTCTAGAACTCCATCCAGGTCCCCAACATGGGTGGCAGGGGCAAAAGCACTTGGGCCATCTTCTGCTGCATTAGCAGGGAACTGGATCAAAGGCAGGGCAGCCAGGACTCAAACCAGTGCCCACATAAGTTCATTTATAAAATTAGTGCATTGTTAGTGATATATCATCAGCAAACGTGATGTAAGAAAGAAAGGCCAGCACTTTCAACCATGCTCACTGCTCACTTTTTACCATTGGCAGAGCGGCGATGCCTCAAGAGGACCAGGAGAGAGCTTTATTTATAGGGAATGGGAACAAAGATTGGGAGCAATTCTCACACCCCCATGTCCCCAGCTCCACCCCATCTCTAAGCCCAAAAGAGCTGAGACTCAAGTCTCATTTCGAAGAAAGAAACCATCCTCCTCTCCCTCCTCTCACTGGCCTGTTTGCAGCCTGGCCTTATGTCCTTATAGATGGAACTGAGACCAACTCAGGTAAACCAGCTGATAGAAACATGATCATTTGTATGATAGAGGAGAATACTGAATGTATATAAGTATCTTATTATGATTATTGTCCATTCAAAACATAAGCTTTAAAAGTAAGGTTTCTGGTCATTACCAAAGCTTTTAGAATACAGTTTCTCACTTGCTGTGACATGACCATAAAAAAAAATTTCCCAACAGGTTTTCTCTGCTACCGTGCTTGCCATCAAGCCTATTGGGAACATTTTTGTATCTGTGTGTGTGTGTGTTCTAATAGCTATACATAATGAAGTTTTCCAACAGCCAGTTTGAACTCTTATCACAATGCATGCCTGCATCACTGGCATCTTTTATGGGTTGCTAGTAACCAGTTTGTATGTAGCAGGATATGAGGTAGACTAACCCCCAGAAATGATTCTTGACTTCTGAGCATCCCTGAAAAAAGTGGACTTGTTTTCATGTCACTCTTATGCAGGCTGACACGATGACCTTGAATTAAGCATTAGTTTGTTCAAAAGGCCTTCAAGATTTAAAAGAAGTAAGTAGACGACTTTGATGGACAGTGATAGGAATTGCAACATGGGGAATAACTTTAAATAATTTTGCCTTATGTTACACAGTATAAAAAATAAACTTTAAGCTGGTTGGTTAAAAAAAAAAAAAAAAAAAAGGTTTCATTATGCCCATTTCACTTGCAAAGTTGGGAGTCTCCCGAGGGGGAGCTGGGCTTCTCCCCATGACGACGGCCTGCTTGACATGCGTACGTCATCTTCAGCCTCACTCTGCACGCAGCCCCCCTCACGGCACCACCATGATATGAAAGGGTATCACATCACATTCCACGAGAAGGATGAGTCATGGTTTATACAACCACATTCTTACTTTTGGTTGTGTTTTAAACCGTTTTCAAAACTGATCTTTACAATACACAGGAATGCAAGGCTAGGCTGGTCGGTTTGGCAGATTTAGAAGACATCCTAAGGGTCAGTGCTGCGGCATAGTAGGTAAAAGCCGCGACCTACAGTGCCAGCATCCCACGTGAGCGCTGGTTCAAGTCTCGGCTGCTCCACTTCCAATCCAGCTCTCTGCTATGGCCTGGGAAAGCAGCAGAAGATGGCTCAAGTCCTTGAGCCTCTGCACTCACAGGGGAGACTTGGAAGAAGCTCCTGGCTCCTGGCTTCAGATCAGCACAGCTCCAGCCATTGCAGCCATTTATGGAATGAACAAACGGATCGAAGACCTCTCTGTCTCTCTTTCTCTCTCTCTAACTCTCCCTTTCAAATAAATAAATACATCTTAAAAAAAAAAAAAAAAAAAAAAAAAAAGACATCCTAGTCATGTAGTGTGGAAAAGGCCAAGGGTTGCTCTCCCGGTCCTTGGCTGGTGGCCTGGCAGATGCTGCCAGAGAGGGGGACATGGGTGACTTGGCAGAAACTCACTGCTGTGTTTGGGGAAGCCTCTGAAATCGTGCCACGCCAACCGGAGATTAGCAACTCACCTTTTAACCTGAAGGAGAACAGACAAGAATCAGGAAATGTCTTAGCTTCTCTTCTCACTAACTGTGGCTCTGGGATCAAGGCTACCAACGTGACACAAACAGAAGCGCTATATATGATTTCCAGGAAGGTTCCTCAAGAGGGATTATTTATGCCCCTCCTTCTGGCTGGGATACAGATGTGATGGGTGGGCTTGGGCAACCATCCTCTACTACCAGGTAGCTTGGAGCCCCTGACGATCCAGGAGCTGGTACACTAGGCCACACTGCCTATCCTGAACTTCTTTTATGTGAGAGCAAAACAAACGTCTACAGCTTCAGGTCCCTTTGTTCACTATGGCTGTTACTTGTGGGTGAGCCTAATCCTAACTGATCCATATGTGAAAACAGAACCTTCTTGGAAGTATCATAGCATTTTTCATTTCAATCACTTTGGTTTGCACATTACTTGAACATTACGCACTGTTTTCTTTCTCTGTACAACATTAACTGTGGGACTGAAGTCAAGGCTACACCTCTAATTTAGACGAGATGTGAGAGTTGCCCAAAGTTTTGCTGATGAAAGAGCTCAACTTGCAGAGGCTGAGATGTGGCCAGAACGGTTTGATTGACACCCCAAAGCTACGGCCCTGAATGTAACCAAGAGAGGGAGGACTGCAAGTTCCAGACACTGAATTAGATCAAGACTGCAGAAAACAGTGTGCCTGTCAGTTCCAAGATGTAAGTGCAGACTCCAGAAGGTGTCCTGTTCATGAGACTTGAAAAACGGGTTTCCCTCCAAACTCTATCTCCTTTGTGTGTGCTACACCAAGAAATTTTTTGGGGGAGGCAGAAAACTGTATTTATAGTTGTTTTTAAAACATTTTGAGATGTTACAACATGACATTCTTGCCTGTCCCTAAAAAGTAAAAACAGCCTACAGTCCTCTAAAACCCACATGGAGGTACCTACCCAGACTGCTTGTTTTTGATATTCAGAACGTTTGTGCACATAAACACACAGAAAACAAAACTCTTCACAACAACACCGGACCTCTCAGGGCTGAAGCAGGGGTTGGTGCGGGTGAGCCGACCTTCTTCCCAGGCCCTGGGAATAGGCCATCTGCACACAGGCTCACCTCCGCTCAGGTCAGCCAGATTCATCCTAGGTAGCTGTGGCTCACTTCTCTACCTCTCACACCAAGGCAAACGCATGAGTGCAGATAGTGAAATACAAAACCTATTGCGCTGCTCAGAGTGAACCAAGTTCCTGGCCCACTGAATGTGGCTGAAAATGTCCAGACTCCACTCTACAGGAAAGTAAAAGCTTGGTCACATACTGATCACGGCTACCAACCTCAGCTCTGGCTTCTGTCTCTCCCCCCAGCCCCCGCTCCTCCATGAACATCTATCAAAATTTTATACAACTGCTTAAGCTCCTCCCTTGCTCTGAGAACTAAAACTGCTCAGATAAGAGCTGATGTTTCCCATGCGCCTATACCGGGCCAGTGCCTTCCCTTCTTCTCAGGGTGACAACTCTTGAGAACTCAGAGTTTATCCAGATGATGTTTTCATACCTTTTCTAGATGCGTGCACATCCACAGATCAGCCGCGTCCGTCAATGACAGGCCACGTCTATGCAGGTGGCCAAGCCGTACAGCCCAGGGGCATGGGCGTGCCTATCTAGATTATGATGTCTATGCAACAATGAGATCAATGAAGGATGCATCTGTCCGGATGTATGCCTGCTGCAGAGCCATGTGTGACTGCATGCCACTCTGCTGTGTTTTGAAAATGCAATGCACCATACAGATGGCTCCTAACGTAAGACAGTTCTGAATTTCTGACTTTATACTGGTGAAAAAGCAATATGCCTTCAGTAGAAGCTGCCCTGGGAATTGTGAATTTGGTTGTTTCCTGAACTAGCAATGCATGGTTGGGTCCTCTCTGGTGATGGCGGGCGTGGGCGATGAGCACAGCTCCCAGGGATCCCCACGGCAGTGAGGGGAAGCTGGCGACACGCTACAGGTGTTGTGCCACTCATTGGTGTGGTCCCATAGGCTAGTATATTAAATGCACTTTCCAATGATATTTTCAACCTGCTATGCGGAAGTACGAAGAGCATCTGTACAATTCCACCCCGCCCTGCTTTGTCATGCCACCCTTTGGAGTCCCAGCCCGGCAGATGCCACCAGGAGTGGCACTGCTGGCTGTACACATGCTTGTCTCTGTCACGGGAAGTTTTTCTTGGGGAGGGAGCACCTGTGGATAACACGCTGGCTTCTCCTTCCCCTTGCGTGCACGTACTTATGTGACGGGGTGCTGGAGAGAAACACCATCTTAGAGTGGAGTCCTGGTAACATCTGTCTGTCTTTCTCTCTCTGCAAGATCACTGAGAAAATCCCCATGGACTCTTCCCAGGACCTTGGAAAGACGGTGACTGTACATCTCCAGTCTTTCTCCTGTGCGCCACTGCTGGGCTATCTGGGGCTTACTGAATACAGACCCATCCTCCTCCCCCAGCTTGACTTCACCGCACCATAACTTAACCATACTTCCAGAGTGTTCCACTACCAAGCATAACAATTCAGATTAGCATTCATTCCTGCCCTACATGTGGCCCGATCTCATGATGAATCTCATCTCCCCACATCTTGTCGTCCAGCTAACTAACCCCCAGCACCCAGCAGCCTCTCCGTCTCGCTGTAGGCCACGTGGCTTCAGACATGTCAAGTCAATTTTCTCTTTTTTAAATACCACGAAGGAGACAGGCACCCAGCATACAAACTTCACACCACCACAGTGCACAGAATCTAAAGTGCAAGTCACCACGATCGTCTTTGGTACAGGGAAGTAAAACACATGACTGGATACGCTTCTCTGATACACAGATGAACGTCGCAATTCTTCAACAGCTGAGACAGTGACAGACACACTGCTTCACAACTTGCTTCTGCTTCACTTCACGTGCTGTGCCTGTGTTTTCGTGTTCCATGCACATACATCTGCTCTTCTGCACAGCCTAACAGAATGCCTAGCCACGCTGCTAACACTGTGCCTTTGTTTTCCGGTTTCTTCTTGAAGTTTCGTATTTTACTTTTCACATTCAAATTTACTTGATCTTTCCCTGACTATAATGTGATACAGCACAATAACGCCCAGGCTGGACATGCAGAGGTCAGATGTCTCACTGTCACATAACAGGTAATCCGGCCACTCTCTACTGGGCGGAAGGGTCACCTTTGGCAAACCTACTGTACCCGGTCTATTGAACACTCAGAGATGCTTCTCTCTATATTCATTATGGTGGAAGATTACCCTGGTTTCCTGCCTAGGGTTGGGTGAGTCATCCCTCACTATTCTCCAAAATGTCCTTTATGCTCACTACTTTATTCTTTCAGAAATGGACAAACCTTTTAACGCTGAAGCTCATCGTCCCTCACAGTTTTTATAGTGTAGGATAGCACGGCATAGTAATTTTATAGTAATTTATGTTAGTTTGACAGGGGAATGATGATTGTTTAATATTAATTATTCCCACCTGAGAATATGTCACATGTCTCGCCACTTATTTAGGTCTTTCTGTATGTCTTTCAATAAAATTTTATAGTTTTTTTTCTATACACTCATTTCTTGCTAAATTTATTCCTGGGTTATTTCAGAGCTCTGGGAACGTCTATAAATAGTATCACTTTTCCCATTAAAATATCTGTTTAATGCTGATTTTAAAAAATGGTTGATTTTTACATGCTTATAACCAATAAATGAAAATGTTTATGACTTCACATAAATTCAATCAACTCACTTGAATTTTCCCCTTGCACATACTGTACATAAATAATGAAAAATGTCTCTCTTCTTTCCCAATATTTATACTTTGAAATTGTCCCCGCTTTATTCCATTGGCCAGGGCTTCAGACTAGCGATGAGTAAGTGTTGGCTAAAAGCATTCTTGTCATGGCCCAGAGTACAACACGTGTGCCCAGGGCGGGGGGCGGGGGTTTGCACCATTTACTGGGATGCTGTTAGTTCCTACTTCTCAATTTTACTTAGATTCTGCTATTGCACGAGATCTTATACTCCATTTCCTCTCATCTCTGAAGATACTTTTTGAGTTGGCTTCATTGTGATTTACAGAGCACTTTTAATCGACGCTGTTTGTACTGAAGCACGACCAGGGAAAACAACATTCATGGCTGCACAAGAGGCTGAGGCTTTTACCAAAGCCCTACGTAGCTGTTTCTCCCCTTTCTGCTCCCAAACAAGACGTGATGAGGGCCCCATAAAGGGCGACTCCATCACACAGGCCTGTAGCAGCGGCTCGTTTCCCAACATTCCTGGCGTAAAATTCCACTCTGCTTTCTTAGTAGAAGCACCGCATGGTGATTCTCCCCAACACTGCTAAACACTTTAAAGTGACCTCACACAAGTGCAAGTGCTGAAGTACAGTTTATATACAGAAAGGGCAACTGGTCTCCTTTCATCATCCCCAGGCTCACTGCTCTCTGCCGACACGGGGCAGGATGGCAGCCACACGTGTCGTTCGAAGCGTCACTGAGCAATGGTTATTTTTCAAAAGATTTCCTTAAGGGGCTGGCACTGAGGCATAGTGGGTAAAGCCACCACCTGCAGTGCCAGCATCCCAAATGGGCACTGGTTCCTGTCCTGGGTGATCCACTTCCACTCTAGCTCTCTGCTATGGCCTGGGAGAACAGTGGAAGATGGCCACGTCTTTGGGTACCTGAACTTCCGTGGGAGATCCAGAGGAAGCTCCCAGATTCAGATTGGTGCAGCTCCCGCCACTGGGGCCATCTGGGGAGTGAACTGGTGGATGGCTGACCTCTCTCTCTCTCTCTCTGTCTCTGCCTCTCTGTAACTCTGCCTTTCAAATAAAATAAATAAATCTTTTAGAAGAATTTCCATCTATGCATTTTGTGAATTAGAAAAACTCATGTTTAACCTCTGGATCACATTTTAACATCATTTTATGTTAACTCACTATCCTCTGCATGAAAATATTTTGATGAGTTTTATTTTAACTGCACGGTTTATGATGGCAAGTGGAGCTGCATTCTGAGCACATTACTTAGAACAGAGGTAAATCACAAGGAGAGATGGCTTCCATGTCTCATTGACAATAAATCTGCATTTATCGCACATAAAGAAACAGTCAAGGTCAGGTTAGAGACTCCTAAAGTTCAAAGCTCCGTCCAAACTTCGTACTTTTTAAAGCTTAATTGTTCTTTTAACTTTCGAATTTAATTACTGCTTCAACAAATCATGTGGCAAATATGCCTAGGTTCAAGATCAAAAGCATAGTGCCAATTCATTTACCCGTAGATGTGTCACCTAGCCACCTGAAATGTACTGACAGTTTTTCATTCAACAAACACTATGTAGTACCTGCCCTGTCCTGTGCACAGGGTCATGTGAGACAGCAGACACTCAGAGGTTCAGCAGTGACAGAAAAGGCCTTGGGGCCAAGGGCTCTGTTGTAAATTCCTGCTCCCCTTTACCCTCATTGTCTGCTTCTGGGAAAATTCCTAACTCCTTCTGATGCTCAGTTTTCTCGCCTATAAGATGGGCATAACCTTCCTCATCAGGTTGTCGGAACGCTCGGTTGAGTCAATACATGGCAAACACCAGGCAGGGGCCCAGCACGGCGGCAGGGGCCCAGCACGGCAGCAGGGCCTCCAGAAACAAAAACTCTTGCTGCTCTCAGTAAAAACAAAACAAAACTCATGCCAACAACCGCACCATGTGCTTTACACGAGGGTTCAAATGGCTCCTGGGAAAACGGAATGATGAGACCAGTTTGTCTGGATGTAAAATCAATTTTGAAATCCATGCATGGTGGTTTTAAGATGCATTCTCTAGGAACTTTCTGCAGGGCCCTCATCAAAACCACTTCCGTGCTCCTCACAGCTGCCTTGCGGGTTGGCTGCTATTATTTTCTGTAGTTTTACCGATGAGGCACATGGGGCTGGGAGAGCTCCCTGGAAGGGGTACCACCCCTGGGTACTTTCAGGTATCAGGAAGAGGCTTGGCATTTAGTGAGGGAGGCCAGGGATGCTAGACCTCTGGCAACACCCGTGACAGTCTCACAAAGACTTGTCCCACTCCCCACAGGGTTCCCCACCAGAGAGAAATTCTTCTGGTTGAAAACCTTGTTTATGATCCTATGAACCTAGAACCTCATTCAATGTCTTCTACATCAAAGCAGAAAATGCTCTCCCAACTAACAGTTTGAGTCTGCTTCTGAGGATGGCGGACAAGGGAGAACAACAGGAGGATGCTCACTATTTCAGAAAATGGCACCACCAAGACAAGGAACTGCTCGTGACATCCAAGTGGCCAGCAGCACACTAACACTTCTGTGCTTCACACAGGTTTCATTTCAGGATCATGACGTGCCTGTCATACAAAAGAGCACCGAGCATATTAAATCTGAGATCACACTCAGCCACGTCACCTGCCCAAAGAGCTGACACGTAACACGGCCAGGATTTGAACCATGGCTATCCCCAGCACCCATGAGTGTGATGCCAATTTATCTACTGCTCCCTGCCTCTGTGGAGTTCTTGGAGCTGGGAAGTGATTCATCAGATATGTACTCAATGCTCACTCAAGGCCAAGCACTGTTCTAGAATGCTGGGAAACAGCAAAGAACAAAAAAGCCAATGTGCCGGTGCGCAAGTGGATTTCTACTCTAGTGGAGAGACAGATGGTGGTCAGACAGACGCAAGCGTGTCTGATGGAGTTCACAGCACAGAGGCCAAGGGTGCTGTGGAAGGCCTCTGTGAGACCTAAGCAGAGACCTGAAAGAAGTGAGGGAGCACACTGTGCAGTGTTGAGGGAGCCCGGAGAAGCAAGAGCAGTGCATACGAAGACCGGACATGGCGGAGGAGGCCTGCTGGGACCAAGCCAGGGGCTACCAAGAACTGGTGAAAGGCTGGGCAGTGGCAGATGCTAGGTGGGGTAAAGAGTAGGCCTGGGTTTATTCTGAGAGACGGAAAATCCTAGATGGGTTTGAAACCAGATGGGTGT
The DNA here is from genome assembly GCF_033115175.1 of Lepus europaeus. NCBI lineage: Eukaryota > Metazoa > Chordata > Mammalia > Lagomorpha > Leporidae > Lepus > Lepus europaeus. The sequence goes on along the minus strand of NC_084829.1, from coordinate 152,027,919 downwards.
GACCTGACTTCATTTTGAAAGGACTACGGTTATGGCTTTAGGGAAACAGATCTTGCAGTCCGGCAGGGGTGCCAGTGGCTGTGAGAAAGTCAGGCAGAGAAGGTGGTAACCCGGCTAGGAGAGTGTGTCACGGGACAGGAGCAGTTGGATCGTGTAAATCTAAACTGAGAGCTCACAAAACTCAGCAGTGGACCGGGGGCAGTGTGGATAAAGAAGAAAAGGCAAGTGGTGAGCATCTGGCCCAGGGGATGGTGGCATCTCATACAGGAGTACCTGGGTTTGAATCTTGGCTCCACTTCTAGTTCCAGCCTCCTGCTAATGTGCACCTGCTAATGAGCAGGAGATGGCTCAGGTACCCAAGTTCCTGCCACCTATGTGTGAGATCTGGATGGAGTTTGGGCTCCTGGCTTTGGTCTGGCCCAACTCCAGCTGGGTGGCAACTGGTAGGTAGAAGATCTCTATCTCTCTGCCTTTCAAAAATAAATATATTAATGAACATCATAGGAGAGGTATGGTAGTATAAGGACAAAGTGTGAATTACCTTTCAATGGAGTTATAAAAGATTTGAATTTTCTTCTTCAGGCCCAAATACTGTCTAGTTTTTCCATAATAGTTAACAAAGAAAAGTTATTTTTGAAATTGATTTATATGACACACCTGTAGGATGCTACAGCCATATTTAATTTTTTCTAGGTAATATTCTTGCACAAGAGTAAAAGGAAATAAGAACAAGAGAGTTCACTCATCACAGCCAATTGTGATGGAAGCAACCTATCTACTGATAAGTAATTGGATGATAAATTGCTACATGTGACCATATGGATGAATATTAGAAACCTAATATTCAATGAAAAAGGTAATTTCAAATGTTTAACCTATTATTTCAAAAATGAGAAAAATAAGGCTATAAACTTAAACTCACTGTTTCCGTTTTTCTGCATGATACATCTGGCATGGGGCCAGCATTAAGAGGCAGTGGGCTGAGCTGCCACTTGAGATTCTAGCATCCCATATCAGACTGCTGGTTTGAGACTCAGCTGCTCCATTTTCAATCCAGCTCCCTGCTAATGTGCCTGGTAAAGCAGTGGATGATGGCCCAAGTACTTGGGCCCTTGCCACCCACATGGGATATACAGATGGAGTTCTGGGTTCCTGGATTCAGCCTGGACAAGCCCCATTCATTGTGGTCATTTGGAGAACAAGCCAGTGGATGGCAGATGTCTTTGTCTGCCTCTTTCTCTCCCTTGTTGAACTATAAACTGTTTGAATAAATAGTTCAAAAAGTTTGCGGAGGGGTTGGTGTTGTGGTATAGAGGGAAAAGCCACCACAGGTGATAATGACATCCTACACAGGCGATGATTCCAGTCCAAGCTGCTCCACTTCCCACTCAGCTTCCTGCTAATGGCCTGGGAAGAGCAGCAGAGGAAGGCCCAAGTGCTTGGACCCCTGCCATCCAAGTGGGACAGCTGGATGAAACTCCTGGCTTCTGCATGACCCAGCCCCGGCCATTATCACCTCCTGGGGAATGAACCAATGGATGGAAGATCTCCCTACTACTGTCTATCTCTTTCTCTGTAACTCTGCTTTTCAAATAAACAAATATATCTTTAAAAAAATAAGTTCATGAAAAAAATGAACCTGAAAGATAAATTTATTATGGGGTAAAAAAATTTTGAAATCCATTAACAGTTTTTTTTTTTTTCATAAGATGCCTTTTCCATGAACTTTCTGAACCTTTCATACAAGTTAATTTAGTTTGTTTTAAAAAATTAAAGTCCTTGATTTGTGGCCTTAGAGGACATTATGATTTAAAAAAACAGGTTGTAAGGTAAACACATTTATAAAAAATTTGCCCATTTAAGTTCTATATTGTTGGCTAGCACGTCATTAAAGTAAACCAATTTAGGGGCTGGTGCTGTGGTGCAGTAGGTTAAACCACAATTTGCTGTGTCAGCATCTCATATGAGCTGCTACTCCACTTCGGCTGCTCCACTTCTGATCCAGCTCTCTTCCTATGCACCTGGGAAAGCAGTTGGAGGATGGTCCAAGTCCTTGGGCTCCTGCACCTATGTGGGAGACCCAGAGGAGGCTCCTGACTCTTGGCTTCAGCTTGGCCCAGCCCTGGCCACTGTAGACATTTGGGGAGTGGATTAGCAGATGGGAGACCTCTCTCTCTCCTCTCTCTGTAACCCTTTCAAATAAAATCTTTAAAAACAAAACTAATTTAGAGTAATAGATGCTACATCATATGAGCCTATCAATTCTACAATGTTGGCTAAAGTCACACTCTAAATGATTTAGCAACTCAAAATAGAGTTTAGATTTGCCTCTGGTGTCTCTCCCCTTGGCAGTGACCCCTTCCCAAGTAAGGGGTCAGATTCCTAATGATTTATTTTTTAATAATTTATTTTTATTTATTTGAAAGGCAGACACACACACACACACACACTCACACACAGAGGGAGGGAGGGAGAGAGAGAGAGAGAGAGAGAGAGAGGGAGGGAGGGAGTGAGGGGGGGAGAGAGAGAGAGAGAGAGAGACAGAGGTCTTCCATCTGCCAGTCTACTCCTCACATGTCTGGCAGGGCTGGGCCTGGCCAAAGCCATAAGCCAAGAACTCCATCAACATCTTCCATGTGGACAACAGGGACTCAAGTACTTAAGCCATCACCTGCTGCCTCTCAGGGTGTGGCTTAGCAGGAAGGTGGAACTGAAAGTGGAGCTGGGACAGAAACCCAGGCACTGCGACACAGGATATGAGTTATGGGCCACATGAACGGCAGCCTAAGTGCTGTGCCAAATGCCTGCCTGGATTTCCACACAGTAATGAGAAAAAGATGAACAGCACATAGAAAACTGACAATTCAAAAATGCCCAGACTTTCGTAAATACATTTAATCTCAAGGGTGTAATGAAATGTCATTTCACTACCATCATACCAGCAAGAGCTAAAAAAAACTAGTAAGTGTTGGGAAGACCTTTGAGAAGTCAGAAATCTCATCAACAATTGGTGGTAAAATAAACTGATACAACTTGGTAAAATAATTTGGCTTTACTATTATGCTGATGCTGAGCACATGTTCTGAACAGATCACAGAAAACCCAGTGCAAATCTTCTCAGAGACATGGACGAGGACGCCCCTGCAGCGTTACCGTAACAGCAGAACCATGGAAGGCATCTAACCACCCCACAAAGCCTGCACATCAGCAGGTGCTGCGTCCACGCCTAGGGGGAACCTCACTGCAGGTCCAATGAGGCCTCTGATCACAGCGACAGAGATGCATGCAAAAATGTAATGCTGGACAAAATCTCAAGCTACATAGAGCAGATGGGGGCACGCCTGAACCTTGCGTGTTCTGCAAGTTTTCCATCTTCAAATGTGTTTTTACAAACCTCATGGGCCGGCGCTGTGGCTCACTTGGCTAATCCTCTGCCTGTGGCGCCGGCACCCCGAGGTCCTAGTCCCATTTAGGGCGCCAGATTCTGTCCCGGTTGCTCCTCTTCCAGTCCAGCTCTCTGCTGTGGCCCGGGCAGGGGAGCAGTGGAGAGTGGCCCAAGTGCTTGGGCCCTGCACCCGCATGGGAGACCAGGAGGAAGCATCTGGCTCCTGGCTTTGGATCGGCGCAGCGCGTCGGCCGTAGCGGCCATTTGGGGGGGTGAACCAACAGAAGGAAGACCTTTCTCTCTGTCTCTCTCTCTCTCACTGTCTAACTCTGCCTGTAAAAAACAAAACAAAACAAAACAAAACAACAACAACAACAAAAAAAAAAACCAACCCACACCTCATGAAGAGTGGTATTTCATTGCATGTGAAAATCACACAAAATTCAAATCAGGGTTCATAAATAAAGTCTACTGCGACACAGCCACTGCCATTCATAAACACTGAACTTACATCTTGTCTGTGGCCGCTTCCTAAACTGAGTACGTGCGACAGAGATACAAAGACAAAACCTAAAATGCTCATTATCATACCATTTACAGAAAAAGTGCCCATCTCTGTTACAGCTCAATGCAGGCAATAACGCTGACAAACACAATCTTAACAAAATGCAAGAAAATAGTTGCACATCTGTGGTCCCCCAATATGTGCTGAGGTAGCAGGAGGGACCCCAGTGAGCTCAGGATGCCTGAAACTCTGAGGGCAATCCAGTAGATGGTGCAAGTGCTGCCCATCTGAGGGCCTGCGACGTCTGTGCCCCCCCATCCTCTCAGTGACACCCCGTTCTTGTGATGCTGCCTTCGTGCTGGGTGCTGCAGTGGAAACCAAGAACTCTGATAACAGCCTGGGCCCGGGAGTGAGGCTGCAGGCACAGCCTGGCTCCTAGGCATGAGGCGGTCCCTGCCCAACAGGGACACAAGTCTTGCTAATGAGGGACGGTGGTTATTTAAGCATGAGATAATACTGCTTTTTCTTTTCCATGTATATGAAATAGATTTTCAGCCAGGTACTAAGCTGTTACGACATACTTACTTAATAAATGCAGGTGTTGGGGTGCTTGATCAGCTACCAAGGGCGTCATAAAGGGAAAAGGTATGGGAACCTCTCATGGAGGGTCACTGGGACACCCATGTATGGGGCAAATAAATGTACACCCAGGAATGAGAGCCCCTCACATCTGGGGAGGGTTTCCCTCTGGAGAAGAAGAGAAAGGAATGGAACAGGCCAGGTGTCCTAGTTCACGCACGGTGATATTGGGCAACTTATACAGGAATGAGTTGTACTTGGGCTCCTTCTTGTGGAAGCCCAGGAGCTGGGTGCCAGCACTGACTCACCGTGCGGTGAGGGACTACTGGTGGAGTGGGGAAAAGCAAGCAGGTGCAGAAGAAGTGAAGTAGCAGCAACCTTGCTTTGCTGCAATCTGCTTGCGTGGGAACCAATCCAGGCCTAGGAGATGGCATCAGTGCACTGCAATGAGGGGTTTCCTGAGTTAGCACACGACATTCAGCCACGACAGCTAACAAGCCACCTCTTCTCAGCCTTGAGTTGATTACGAATATGATTACCAAGGGAAGAAGTTTACATGTAGCTTAACAAAGGGGGGCCTAGCCTGGGATGAGTATTTAACATAAACAGGGTGACATCTGGGAGCTCAGAGGCCAAAGATCACCTGAACCCCATTTTTTTAAAAGGAATATTTAATTTGGTCTAGTGTTGTTCTACCAAAATGTAGGACTATTTAAAAGTTCATAGCAAAGAAAACCAAAACTGAGAACGAGCCAGGAGCTAGGTGCAGCCACCAGCAGTGTCCTCTGAAGTCCAAGGACAAAGATCCAGCTCGGCCACAACAGGATGGGACGGGGAGACGATGGCACGCAATGGAACGCAGCAGCTCTTCAGGAGGAAGACCTTTTACAGCAGCAGAGAGAAAATGGAGGAAAAGGCAGCAGAGCCCTGTCTGAGTAACTGTTTAGAGAAGCGAGAGGAGGCTCTGTGATGGGTTAGGAGTGAGCTGCTGGACAAGCACTGTGGGTGAGGGTGACGGCGTCAAATGAGCACGGAGCACAGAAAGCCAGCAACACACAGCCCATGGGGTGCCAAGAGGCTGTGTACAGCACCGTGCTTCACGGTTGCCTCTGGGAACCTAATGAGAATGGAGAGCTGTTCTCCAGTAAGAAAGCTACAAGGCCAATATCCACACGTCTAAGTCTGCACACAAGTCTAAGACGGGTCTGTAAACCCCTCCTGTCTCTCCCTGGACCCCTGGTGTGGGTAACCCTTGGTTAGGTCCCATGGCTATAGTACAAAAGTACACAGTATGCTTTGTCTCTTCGCCTTCTCTAACTGCCTTTCAAATAAATAAGAAAATAAATCTTAAAAATATAAGTACACAGTGTTCATCTGTAAGGGCAGACTTTTCTCAAAACAGAATTGCAGCCAAATGAGAGCAGCACTGGCATCTAATCTGGGCACCAGTTCAAGTCCTGGCTGCTCCACTTCCGATCCAGCTCCCTACTACTGGCCTGGGAAAGCAGTGGAGGATGGATCAAGTGCTTGGGCCCCTGCACCCATGTGGGAGACTGGGAAGAAGCTCCTGGCTCCTGGCTTTGGCGTGGCCCAGCTCTGGCTGTTGCAGCCATTTGGGAATGAACCAGCAGATGGAAGATCTTTCCCTCACTCTCTCCCTCTCTCTCCATAACTCTGCCTTTTAAATAAATAAAATAAATCTTTGAAAAAAAGAGCAGAAAACAAAAATCCAGGAGTCATTTGTAAGTCTGAGATTCTTACAAACAGTTTAAACTTTAGATAATTAAAAAAGAAAAAAACAATAAGAACTCAATGTCATTTTTGTTTTCTTCATCTCTCTTTTTTTCTCATACACATGATTAGCACTTGATGCCAAAAAAATGCCTTTACAGCAGTACATGAAGGCTGAGTGGACTCTCATGAGGAATGTTGACTCAGGAGAGAAAACAGCTATCATAGGCACCACGCACTTTGCCGAAAAATCTCCTGAAGTGCTTCACTCTGGGCTGACAAATCCATGCAAATCATTAAAATGAACTTCAGTCTGTTTTAAATCTAAATGGACTATTGATTCCATTATCTTGGAATAATCATTGCAAGTAGACAAAATAATTCCTTCCTTGTATGTGTTGGGATTGGGCTAAACGTTCCCGAGTACAAGCAGTAACATGGAGAAAGTACTCAGAGATGCTCATTTGCTCTAGGTGGACCCATTTAATACCCAGCCTCCCTAGTGCACCGAACTCGCCGCTGAGCTCCTGTCTGCTGGCACGACTCCCACACATCGCCAGCCGCAGGAGCGTGAGAAACGTGCTGTGCTCATGGTTGATTCCCTGCACCTAGCACACAGGGCCTCACACAGAGCAGGAGCTCCTCACGTGTGCACAGAAGCATTTCAAGGGACTGAAACAACACATTCTCAGTCACTCCTTTTCTAAAGGGCATACAGAAGTCAAACTGCTACATTATTTGCTCATCTTCAGTTTTCCTAAGAAATTCTGTCTTTTCTAATCCTTTGTCCATGTTTCTTCTGGATTACCCATCCTCTTCCTATCAACCTAGTCTACAGTGTTGAAGCATTCTTGCTGTTCATCATTTGTCTGTTACCTTGGCAAACATTTCCTCCCAATCTGTCCCTTGTCTGACCTCATTCCTTTTGTTTATGCTGACTGCTGTTAACTTCTGTGGAAGGGCACTCAAACGGGACTCTTTTGGGCTCTCTTTGGCTTCAGGCCCACTGCTCACAGGCCAATGGGTGATGCCTGTTGACCTGGCAGGACTGCCCAAGAGAGGGTTTGAGGGAAACAGATTTCGTATCCCATAGAGCAACCATCGGCTGAAGGTTCCCAGAGGGCTGAGCAGGTCAGAACCCAGGAAAGGGGTTCCAAGCTCCACCCCCGCCAATGCTGCACCCCTTTCCTGGAACTGGGGAACAGAGCTTCAGAAGGCCAACTGGAAAGGCTCATGTCCCCACGATGGTGCCCCGGTCCCACGGTTCCTGCCACGGGCACTGCTGCCCACGTGATAACGGAGCTATGGCACTGCAATGCTGCTTCTGGCCCCAGCACACAGAGTCCTGTGGTCTGTGCACTTGTCTCACACATGTATACACACCAGAGCATGCTTTTCACACACTAGAAGTAACAGAGGTGTTGGTGGATCTGCCTTCATAGGAACAACATTCACAGCTGCCAAAGGATGGGAGCCACCTGACTGTCCCTCAGTGGATGAATGGATACACAGTGTGGTAGGTACCTATATGCTGGATTACTACTCAGCCTTAAAGCGAGAAATTCTGGCCACATTGTTTCATGAAATAAACCAACTGCAGAACGACAAACACAGTATGATTCCACTTAGATGGGATGCCAAGTAGAGCCACATTTGAGCCAGAAGCAGAACAGTTACCAAGATCCAGAGGAGGGGAGGTGAGGAATGCTTACTGGGCAGAGAAATTCAGTTTTTCCAAGTTGAAATGAATTCTGGAGACTGGCTGCACGAGCACGAGAACATACTTCACTACTGAAATGCATCCTTAAAAGTTAAGCTGGTCAATTTCTTGTTACGTCTATTTTATGATTAAAATAAGATCATTATTCAGAAAAGATAACTAAATAAAAAAGGAAATTTGATGGTTATTGGTCATGCATCAGTAATGCGGGAACACAATAATGAGGCATGACCAAATGTTACTGGGTCTCCATGCCTATCGGGTATCGTGCCAGCGCTTCACATGCGTGAACCCGTTTAGACCTCATTTCAGACCCATGAGACAAGATCTGTTTTACAGAGAAGGAAACTGAGGCACAGAAGGGTTGGGCTAAGGTTTGAGTACATGAAAAGAGGTGAGCCAGATACTGACTCTGGAACTTGGCTTCTAAGCCAGCTGGCAATGCAGAGTTCACTGGCAGGGAGATCACCCTCCCAGCCTCTTAGATCAGAAGGGATCAGAGACATAATTAGCATAATCGCTGACATTTGCATAGTTCTCCATGTTTAGCAAAGCACTTTCTCACTGGATACTATTCATTAAAATACATTAATACTTATTCTTCTTTTATCAAAAGAGCCCTAGAGCAGTAAAGGAACCGGCCTTGGGTCACACCCCCAGACAAGGTTTGGATCCCCCGGATTCCAACTGTGGCTCACCATCCACAGCAGTGATGGGCACAAGAGCTCCCCAGCTCATCCAACTCCTCATTTTTCAGGTAAGAATTGCTACAAAGGACACACAGAGAGGTCAACGCTTCATCCAAGGGTCATATAGAGTGCTAGTGTGTCCTGTGTATGTACTCATACCTTTAAAGCTATTTTGCCATGGCGAAACATATTCTATAAATACGTGTTTGATAAAGGAAGGAATGATACAGAGGCATAGAGCTCTGTCAGCACAAAACAGAGTGGTTTTCTCCCAGCAGCCCTTTTGTTCCCAGCGTTGATGCATTAGAACCATCACTTCACTTATGCACCTGACTTTTCTGTGCCTGCCTTTGCCCTGTCTCCTTGTCCATTAGCTCTGCTATTACGCATGATCAACCAAGCGAATCCATTTAGACAGCACGTCTGCCTCCTCCAGTGGTGGAGCTGGTACGGAGGCAGCCACGCTCAGGCCTGCTGGACAAATCAGACATCTGAGGAACAGAACTACATATATCCTCACTTGATCTTGACTTTGTATATAAAGAATTTGGTCTCAGTAACCTTCAATGAACTTTGTGATGTACAAGCACAAAAGTACAGCCTTAGAGTCCTCTGTCTGTGGAATCTTTTCTGGTCAAATAACTCACTTCTGAGTTGAATACAAGGCTGATGATAAGAGTGAAAAGGATGACTGCTATATTTCATTACAGGTATGCACATGGTTAGTGGGAATTATTTCTTGGCGTGTTCAGTTTGTGGATGTAATCCCACGCATGTCACATGAAGGTACCTTCCAGGAGTCCTGGTCTGTTTTTGTCTCTTGTTTCTTCCCAGCCTATCTGAGCAGAATCTGCAGCAGGACTCCGGACAGAACATGCAACCAAAGCCAACGTGGTGCAGGCAGTACAAAGAACCTGACAGCAGCAAAAACTTCCAGGTCAAAAACAAAAACAAAAAAAAACAAACACACTAGGATTCCAGGAAGAGAAAACGGACTCTGAGTTCTGAGTACCAGTACCGGTGCTACTAATGACACTGGCTACTAGTTAATGAGCACTAGTGAACTGCATTTACCACTAGACAGTCCGCTCCCTGAGGGCCAGGCCTGGTCTGTTTTGCTCACCCCTGGATCCCCAGCTCTGGGCAGCTTGCCTTGTAAATGGTATGCTCAATGAACACTTGCTGAACGACTGAACAATCGTGTTAAATTTTCACGATAACCCTATTGTTAGCACTATTTGAGAGCAGAGAAAACTGAGGTTCAGTGGTAATTAAAATGCATTCAGGGTCTCCTGCTCACAGCAGATGTCAGACCTTGTATTCAAAACCCATTTGTACTTGACAGGATCACCTACAGCTCAACCACAAAATAATTTCATTAGCATTGACCAGATCTTTGGGCTTTTCTAATATTGAGACCTTCTATGATGGACAGGTCTAAAAGAATGTATTTCACGCCAGTGTGAGAACGCGCTATTCCAGTCATCATTTGTTAATTTTCTACAAGACTCTACCATGACTAAATGGAAATGAAATGACTTACCGACAAATCCTTCTTCCCCAACCAGTTTCAGGGCAATTTTATCAGCCAACACTGAAGAGTTGCCATGAGCGATGTTGGCAAAGGGGCCGGCATGCACAAATACAGGTGTCCCCTATAGAAACAGAACACATGAATTCTCAGCAGACAAGTTGAAGGCTGGAAACCAAGCTCAATCTGGGGCACACAAGATGGGACAGACTAGAGAGTGTTCCAGAGACTCACCAAGTCAATGTGCTTTTACCTACACTGCACATTTACTACAGAAAATTTCTCACAGAGCGTTAAAACACTTCGATGCACTTTATTATCCTATGCATCCCATGCTAGTATTTTACGTTTAATGCTGAACCATGTAGACAAAGCTTAAGAATACGACTCATATCTGACTATAATTTTAACAAGCTACTGTGTGTGTGTGTGTGTGTGCTGCTTCAGTGACTATGAAATCAATGATGCACCTTACATTATAGTGCTCTGCATTGCTGCTGGTCTAAGAGGTATATTTATTTATTGTTTCATTTAGGAAATTAATCAGTTCAAGAAAAACCTAGAGTAAGCATAAAAATCAATTCAAATCAATGAATTATGAAAGTCAGGGCAGGTCAAACACACAGTGATTCAGCTGAATACAGGCTGTTTGCATCTTAATTATAACACTGCTATTCTGATATCTGAAAGTGTAGTTTAGGTCTTTCTCCTTGCTTCATTGTCTCATGTATTAGAAATCTGATAACTACTAAGATAATGGAAGCAAAGAAAAAATTTAGTCATAATAAAATGTTACAGTGAGCCTTATTAATAAAAAGGATGACAGGGAAATAGAGGAATCATCAAAAGCTTTACGTTTGAATTCTTTAAACAAAATCTGTTTACATACTCATTTTTATTGAAATTTCTATACTTTTTCCTTGGCCTTATGGATGACCATAGAGCAGAGCCCTATCTAAAATGCTTATCCACATGCATCGATGTGTTTAGGTTTCATTAAGAGTCGAGCCAAGGCCACTGAGGTCTGTGCATACCAAGGCTGGGCTCCACCTGTGAAAATACCGCTTGCCCTTTTGCTGACATGGGGTGGGGCGCAAAGGCAGGGAGCCACGCAGGGGGCCCGGGGGCTGGGAGCCACGGAAAATTCCCACGAACCCTGACGGGCTATTAGCTGAACACATTTCAAAAACGAGAAGGCTCAACAAAAGCAGGAAATGGACGAAAAGTCCTCTCTGAGGATGAAAAAGACAGTTTCTCAAAGCCACTATGCGTTTTCGGTCACCTTTTTCTTCCGTGAGTCCTAGAGAGAGAGAATAGCACAAGGGCCTGAGAAGTGCACAAATGTGTGTGGACAAAAAGCTAGGAGTATCAAACACAGATACGCACGCCTGCAGCCTGTCCCTCGGCCACCTGGCTGAGAAACACAGGGTACAAGCAGCTCTTGTTCCTGGACAACCTCTAGAAGTTGCTACCAGGTCCACAGCAACATTTTAATTAAAAAAGACAAGGACTTGGGCAGGGGTTGGGGGCAGTAGTTGATCCAGTGCTTGGGATGCCCGCATCCCATGGCAGAGAGCCTGGCTGGAGTCCTGGCTTCTCCACTTCCGATGCAGCTTTGTGCTAATATGCACCCTGGGAAGCACCAGGCGATGGCTCAAGTGCCTGAGCCCTTACCACCCTTGTGAGAGACCAGGACGGAGTTCCTGCCTTGGCTTCAGCCTGACCCAAGCCTGGAGACTGCAGCAATGTAGGGAGTGACCCAACAGGCGGAAGACTTCTCTCCCTCGCCACCTTTCTTTTTGTAACTCTGTCTTTCAAGTAAGATGAAAATAAATAAATTTTAAAAAAAGAAAAAGGACTTTTGGCCTTTGTAAAATCTTTCTTATTTTTTAGGCTAGATACTAATCTATTAACAAAAGCATTTTTCAATTAAAAATTTTATTTTAGTCGATAAATAAAACTTTATGGGGTACAATGTGATATTCTGATACATAGTGGAATGATTATATCAAGCTAAATTACATACACACCGCCTCATACAGTTAGCATTTTTTTGTAGAAAGAACACAGAAAACCCACTCTGTAAGCAATTCTAAAATATTGGGACTATTTAACGGTCACCTTGCTGTGCAACAGATCTTGAAAACTCACCCCTCCTGTCTGGAACATCTCTCGGTTCCCATCCCACCATTCTACCCTCTGTTTTGCAACAGCATTTTGTAGATTTGCATAAATGCAGTTTTAGCTGGAAATTACAAAGCCAGACAATAGAGGGCAAGAAAAGGTCACCTTCTCCTTCACCCAGGAAGCCTAAGGCCCAGAGATGCTAGGGAATCGTTTAAAACTCCTGATATTGAGTTTTTAATACAGGGACAGATAAACCCTCAGTGATGGAAACAGCTACAAGACAGAATACTCTGATACTCTGAAGTAAATACAATCTCTAAGAAATTGCACAATTAACTCAAATGCATAAGAATAAGAGTCTTTCCAAGACGTTTTGCCTTGCTGGAAATATTCTTTATCTGCTATGTCCAGTACAACAACAACCAGCCACAGGAGTTGCAGAGCACTGAAAATGTGGCTGGTAAATTTTTTCTAAAGAAAGAAATACAAACATTCAAATGTGGTTAAAACGATTAAAGAAATCAATTTTTCCCTTTCTTCAGATCTACTTGGATTGAAGTAATGACATCTGGCCCATGGCCACCACCTCTGACACTCCACCACGAGGGTGACTCTGTCAACCCCGCATATTGCTGTTCCCTGGAAAATGTACAGACCTCTCCATTGCTTTGTTGTTTTAAGTCTTCCACAGATTCTCAGCCTGGCTACACACCAGAGTCACCTGGGACAACCAGGTCTCACCCCAGCATTCTGATTCACTGGGGGGGGGGGGAGGGGGAGGAGAGGGGGGCTGGCATCAGTCACTGTTCCAAATCTTCCCAGGAGCTCCCTGTGAGCAGCCAGGATAGAGAACTACTGGTTTCTTGGCAAATTCTGAGATGTAGCTTTTGATTAAACCTAACCGCTGACGGGACGAACAATGAAGTATATTTAAAAAATGAGCACTGAGCACAATCTGCAAGCTAATCAGTAATTTTTTAGGTTGTCCACTGGTATGGCTTCCTGGTGTCGTTTGACTGGCTAAGTTAATCTGAGTAACTGCGCAGGATCAAGATAGCACAATCCATGCATACTGCATGCTGTGGTTCATTTTCGAAGCAAGACTCATTATCTGTTAACTTAAATCTCAAAACAACCAGTGCTTTAAATGAAAACTAGATACAAAAATAAGTATGTTGGTACTGCTGATATGTGGGAAAACATTCTCAGATATTTCACAGATGTCTGAAACTACGGATAGTGCCAAAACCAAGACAGACTGTTTTACATCTACTCAACATACCCATGCGAAAGACAAAAAAAGTTTAATTCAGAAATGAAGCACAGTAAGAAATTAACAACAATAGAACAATTATAAGAATATCATAAAAGTTATCAAAATCTTATGAACTGGCCCAGTGTTGTGCTACAGCAGGTTAAGCCACACTTGCAATGCTGACATCCCAAGTCAGAGCACTGGTTCAAGTCCAACTGCTCCACTCTGATCCAGCTTCCTGCTAAAGCGCCAGGAAGGCAGTGGGAAATGTTCGAGTTGCTTTTGGCCCTGTTATCCATGTGGGAGACCAGGATGGCTGTTTCGGCCATTTGGGGAGTGAAATAGCGGATGCATGACCTGTCTTCATTGCCTTCTCTCTGTCCCTGCCTCTCTTTCAAATAACGAACTAAATCTTATGAATTGCTTCTTTCTGGAATTATCTACTTAACATGTTTGGACTATGGTTGACTGTGGGAACAGAAACCATTGAAAGTCAAACCGTGGATGGAGTATAGGAACTCCTGTAGCAGGGGAACCAGCCACGGGCACCCCAGCAGTCATTCATTTCTCCAGTGGAAACCACATTTGCAAAGTGGGGAATACCCTAGAGGTACAAGTCATTAAAAAAAAAAAAAAAAAAAGATTCACTTATTTACTAGAAAGGCATAGTTACACAGAAGGAATGAGAGACAGACAGATCTTCCATCTGGCTGGTTCACTCCCTGAGTGGGCACAATGGCTGAGACTGGGCCACACGGAAGCCAGGAGCCTGGAAATCCACCCAGGTCTCCAACACGGGTGGCATGGGCCATTTTCCACTGCTTTCCCAGGTGCATTAGCAAGGAGCTGGATCAGAAACGGAACAATCAAGACTTAAACTGATGCTCATATGAGCTGTCGGTGTTTTAGGTGGTGGCTCACATACTGTGCCACAATGCCAACCCCAAGTCATTTTTAATACGAAAAATTTGATTGCTTAAAACAACAAAATGATTTTCCTTCATAATAAGTATTTAGTTTTGAAGGAGAAGTATTATGAGGAAGTGGTATCATATCTCTTCCTATGTTTTTGTCTTTTCTATTCAGATATTTACTTAACAAGTGTGCAGTTTGAAGAGCAACGCAATAAAAACAATAAGCATCCATCCTATTATTCAACAAGTATTTACTCAGCACATCACAGGTGCTTCTAGGAGATGGGGATATGATGGGGACCAAAATAGAAGATCCTGTTGTGAGCCTGGTGGGAGGAGGCAAACCTCTTACAACATCCTGTGCTAAGGAGAGAGGAACAAAGCATAGGTACAGCGTGTCTGAGGCTGTACTGGACCCGGAGGCCCGCTGGGCGTGAGACCTGGGCAGACTCGAAGGAGCCAGGCACCTGCAGATCAGAGCAGCCCTGGTGTGCAAAGGGAGCAAGGGATGAGGATGAGGGCAGGGGTGTCACCAGATCCTAGGACTTCCAGATGAGAGCGGGGCTGAGCGTGAGCTGCCCAAGGACACTCAGCAGGAGGAAAGTGGCTTGCTTAGGTTTTCCAGCTCCCTGGCTGCTGAGTAGAAAAAGGACTTTGGAAGGGAAGGGTGGGAACAGAGGGTGAGTGGGAGGCTGCTGCGGTGGTGCGGGTTGGGGCTGGAGCAGGGAGGAAGCAGAGGAGAGGCAGTGAGAGAAGTGGACAGAGCAGAGGGGATAACGGAGGAAGACTGTGGGGATGGGATGGGGAGAGGGGAGGAGATGCCTCCAGGATTCCCAGGTGTTTGGTCTGCAACCGGCCAGGCCTGGGAAAGGAGCACCCGAGGAGGAGGAAGCACGGAGCAGGTAGGAATCACAGGCATTTCCATACCTAGGCCCCCAAGTCTGCAATCCCAGGATCAGGAGCTTGAGAAGCAGTGTGGAGTCAGCACGTGGTGGATCCCAGGGGACAGCATGGCCACAGAGGGGTGGGGCCAGCCCTCCCACAATTCACAAGTGAGTTGGGAGCAGGCAAAGTGTCCAAGATGCCAAGGAGAGAGCCTGGGCGGGCAATGGGTCCCAGAAGCCAGAGCAGCAAGCGTTCCTCTAGGAGACATGGTTGGCTGTCGTCACCCCTGCTGAGGGTCATGTCAGACAGCGACAGAAATGCTGGCCTGGCCACACAGTGTAGCAGGTGACCCTGCTAACAGCTATCGGGTCAGGTGGACCTGAAGGCCAGTTAAAGTGGAGATGCCAGTTGCAGACCTGAGTATCTTACTGGGAAGGGGGACAGTGGGTTGGAGGAGTAGCTGGATGGGGACGTAGGGACTCAGAAACAGTCTCCCTTGGTTTACGACAGTCTACACCAGAGCGTGTGTGCAGGTGGACAGGACAGAAGCAAGGACTCAGGGTGCAGGGGGCAGGTCTCAACACCCAGAGTGTTTTACTGTCACCAGCAGCTGCAGGACCTGAGGACAAGGTCCTTCCACCTGCCTACTCAGCTCCAGGGACAGCTTCATCCCTCACTCAGCCCCTCTGGCTACATCTAGTGTCACCACTTGGGTCAATTGACTTGTAACTCAATCCCTGCTCCCTCTGCCTTCACACCGCCAAGCATATACCCATTCCAGGGCCTCTGTACTCAGGTCACCCTCTGCCCGGACGGCTCCTTGGTTTGCACACACCTCTGTCTGGATATCGCTTTTAACAGGCAGGCACAGAGACATCCAGCCCACATCACTGTCTCCTCATTCACTCCGATGTCCCCTCTGCAGTCCTTGTACCAGTTAACAAGACACGTTTACTCACTCGTCTGTTGTCTGCCTCCTCCACCAGGGTGGGGGCTCTGAGTGCAGAGACCTTGGATTGTTCCCTGCTGTGGCCTTAGCACCTACTGCTGGCCCAGCCAAACACTGAATCTTCACAATAACCTTGTCAGGCTGGTTGCTGCTATGATCATTTTACAGGAGAGAGAATGGAGGCTGAGATAGTAAATAAGTTAGTGCATGGAAGTGTCCGCTCAAACGCAGCTTCCTAGCAGTGCAGTCAAAGAACAGATGGTAGCATAGTCTGCTGTCCTGTGTCCTGGGCACACTTGCTCGCCACTTGCCTCCACACACCCTGGATGGGGTGTATTTCTTCCCAACCTGTGTTTAATGACATCTGCTCCAAGTTGACCATGGCGGAAGTGTCCCTACCATAGAAACTAGCAAATGCTTTAACCCAGGGATTTTTTTTCGCTCCAAGGAACTGGCTGTAGAACACTTACCAGTACAACCTTGTCCGCCCCTCCTCATCCCCCCGTTTATCTCTTTCTTCAACTTGACCCAGATATTGCCTCGCTGTGTGGGCCCAACCCCTGGGGTCTCATTAGCTGAGAGGAAGCAATTAGGCAGTCACTTTATCAACCGAGTACAACTAGTCACTAGAAAATTAAATTAAAATGCAGAGGTCTTTATGAAAAAAATTAAATTCAGTAAAGACAAGAGCAGCACAAGCCATGCACAAAAATAACATTCTTATACGAGTAGAGTACAGCATGCTTTCCTGGAAACTATCTCTTGGCATTCACTGTATTTTACTTGGGAAAGACATACAAAGCAAACCCCAAAACTTAATGATATGAGATCAAGCTTAATCATAAAAAAAAGAAAAACAGAAAAGTAAACTTGACTATAAAATTGATTAGAATATTAGACAGATATTGACTTCTTAAGTTTCTACTATGGTCAAGTAAGCCAAAATATGAATCCTATCAAATACTCCATTAATAGATTTTTTTCACGTGTGTATGTGCGTGTGTGTATGTCTGTGTCTGGATGACCAAGAATTCCTATGCTGCTCCTGGCCTGGCTCCTCTTGGCTGGAACTGCACACATTCTACAGTGACACACAGGCAATCTGATTGGTGCCAACTCTATAAACAATTACTATAAAAAGAAAATCACTTACTTCTAGGGTCTGCATCAGATTTGGTTTTATTGCATCTTTCATCAAAACCGTTAAAGCACCTGTCACCCCCTAAAAGAGAAAGAAAACATTTAGATTACTGCCAAAGCACTCGAGGCAGGGTAGTTCAGGTCTAGGCTGTTCCCAGACAGGCTGCTCCAGGGATGGCTGAACCCACTGGCTACCCTCACCTCTGGCCTCTATGGAAATGGATGCAGCCATTCTGGGATGGGCAAGGGGGGGGCTCTTCTCCCAAAACTTTCCTTGTCGATGAGCAGGAAGCTTGCAATAAAGAGATCTTTCAATCTGCCTAACAGAGTCTTCTGGCAACTTAGGCACATCATATTTTCGTTATCTGAAGCTTTACTATTGCCCAAAGAAATGTGGAAAAAAAAAAAAAAAACTGGAATAAGATTATGACAGAGGAGAGATGAGGGGAGGCAACGTGTCCACTCTGGTCTCCAATCCTCTCTAAACCTGCTTCTCGTGCACACCTGAGAGGCCCCATGCTCCTAGCCTGAAGATGACGCCCCTGAAGTTTTTGAAATCCATATATACATAAGGGACCTTTTTAAAAAAGATCATTGAAATGCATATTATGGAAATAAAAAAACTATGCATGGATTTCAAAATCTTTCCGATCAAAAGAAATCGACATTTTTGAATTTTTTTATTTATCATTTACTTGAAAGGCAAAAAGAGAGAGAGACAGAGATCTCTCATCTGCTGATTGACTCCCCAAATGCCAGCAACAGTAGGGGCTGGGGCAGGCTGAGGCCAGGAGCCTGGAACTCAACCTGAGACTCCCATGTCAGTAGCAAGGACCCAACCATCACTTACTGCCTCCAGAGTGCACAGAACCCTGGAAATGGAAGAGGATCTGGGACTTGAACTTATGCACCTTGATAGGGAATGCAGGCAAGCTGTGCCTAATGACTGCCCAAGCTTAGCTTTTCATTCATTTTCCTACAAACTTTGGAAGTACCCTCATACATAACTAAGGCTGTCTCCTTCCAGTCCTAGGAAGCACTAGCCCGGGTTCTTTCCAAGTCACCTTTCTCCATTCCTGGAGAAAAGACAGTAATGGTAATGATACTTGAGAACTGATTGCTTGTTTTCGTTCTAAATGAGACGACACTATTCACTTTTTTTCTTACTTTTTAGTAGTAGTCAGTTAGTAGAAGACTACAGATAACTGGGCCAATTCTTGTGACCGTAGCTCTGGGTTAAAAAATTAAAACAAACAAAAAAAAAGATACCACCCCTCACTGCACACAGCATCACAAAATACACCATCCTGTGTCTCCAAACCACCCCCACAGACCTGACAGATCGGACAGCAGACTGTAGAGCATCTTCTACACTACTTCTACCACCAAAATTATTCACTTAAGAGTGATAAGAAAATGCACTCTGTTTTCCAACTTTCTGTACAAAACACTCATTGCAAGAAACATAAGCTACCCATTGTAAACAGACAAAGATGGTTATTGAAGAAATCGACAGGATGGGAAGAGCTCAAAGAAGTTAGTCCTTGTGTCCTGACACAGGACAGGTGGAAGAGAGAGGCAGCTTGCCAGCTTTGCTGTGCCCGCTAAGGTTTGGGTATGGTTTATCCCCTCTGAAACTCATGCTGAGATTTAATCCCCATTGTGAGACATTAGCAGGTGGAACCAGCTGGGACCTTGAAGAGGTGATTATGCTTGGCCTTCATGAACAGATAAATCCACTCATGTGATTAATGGATTAACGGGTTATCTGGAGAGTGGATAGGATATAAAAATCCTGTCTCTCACCCTATGATCCCCTGTGCTGCTCTGGGACAATGCCTGTGAGAAGGCCATGACTAGATGTGGTCCCTTGACCTTGGCCCAGAACTGTAAGCCAAAAATAAACTTCTATAACTCACCCAGTTTATGGTATTGCCCTCTTAGCACAGAAAATGGACTAAGGCGCTCTTTTATTCTTATGCTTCCCAGTCAAACAAATCTAAGTGAAGAAACAATGCAATTGCACTGTCTCAGCCAGGTTGCCATCTGCTACTTTTCTGCAAAACATCTCAGCTCTGGGTGCTCCCGATACATCATCCATGACCAAACCCAGGCAAGGAGAACTTCACCCTGGGAGGTACCTATTGTGGCCGTCACATCCTGTGTAAGCAAAGCCACCCAGCTCCCACTACAACACTTCCATATGCCGTGCCTGTGATAGGATAAGCATTTCTCCAAGGTGTATCAGAGCCACAAGAAAGTTTAACAGCTCCTAAAACCCTCCCTCTATTTCCTTTCTTTTTTTAAAGATTCATTTATTTACTTGAAAATCAGAGTTACACAGAGAGAGGAGAGGCAGAGAGAGAGAGAGAGAGAGAGAGAGAGAGAGAGGTCTTCCATCCGATGGCTCACCCCCCAACTGGCTGAAAAGCCGGAGCTGTACCCATCTGAATCCAGGAGCCAGGAGCTTCCTCCGGGTCTCCCACGTGGTTGCAGGGGCCAAGGACTTGGACCATCTTCCACTTCCCAGGCCACAGCAGAGAGCTGGATCAGAAGTGGAGCAGCTGGGTCTAGAACAGTGCCCATATGGGATGCCAGCATCTCACGCCAGGGCGTTACCACAGCGCCACAGTGCCGCCCTTCTCCCTCCATTTGCAACAAATGACCAACTATTGATAAATCAATTATAAGAAATTGGGCACCTTCTGGGACTGGTGTTGTGGTGTAGCAGGTAAAAGCCTCCACCAGTAACACCAGCATCCCATTCCTTGCTGCCCCACTTCTGATCCAGCTCCCTACTAAGGGCCTGGGAAAACCACTGGAAGACAGTCTAAGTGTTTGGGCCCCTGTGACCCACATGGGAGACCTAGAGGAAGCGCCTGATTTCGGCCAGACTCAGCAGTCACCCCATAACGACCATCTAAGGAGTGAACCAGCAGATGGAACATCTCTCTCTGTTTCTCCCTCTCTCTCTGTATCTCTAACTTTCAAATAAATAAACAAATCTTAAAAAGAGGGGCTGGTGCTGTGGTGCAGTGGGTAAAACTGCCACGTGCACTGTTTCCAGTCCTGGCTGCTCCACTTCTGATCCCACTCCCTGCTAATGAACCTGGGAAAGCAGCAGAAAATGGCCCGAGTCCTTGGGCTCCTGCATCCACATGGGAAACCTGGAAGAAGCTCCAGGCTCTTGGCTTCGGATTGGCCCAGTTCCAGCCCTTGCAGTCATTTGGGGAGTGAACCAATGGATGGAAGACCTCTCTCTCTTTCTTCCTCTGCCTCTCTATAACACTGCCTTTCAAATAAATAAATAAATAAATCTTGAAAGAAAGAAAAAGAGAGAAAAAGATAGAGAGGGAGGGAGGGAGGGAGGGAGGGAGGGAAAGAAGGAGGGAAGGAAGAAAGGAAGGAATTATGTACCTTCTGCAAATAAGAGACTGAAAAAAGACTGAACTCTGGATTTGTTCTGAATCTGACATTATTTTCAGACACAAAAATAAATTTAAGCAACTATTTGAGGGTTAGGGTTGAAGTACTCCTGACACATATGTATTGTGAGCTATGATTAAGAGGTTACAGAGAAATATGCGTACATAGAAACTGTAGTATAGGCCGGCGCCACGGCTCAATAGGCTAATCCTCTGCCTTGCGGCGCCAGCACACTGGGTTCTAGTCCCGGTCGGGGCTCTGGATTCTGTCCCAGTTGCTCCTCTTCCAGGCCAGCTCTCTGCTGTGGCCAGGGAGTGCAGTGGAGGATGGCCCAAGTGCTTGGGTCCTGCACCCCATGGGAGACCAGGAGAAGCACCTGACTCCTGCCTTTGGATCAGTGCAGTGCGCCGGCCACGGCGGCCATTGGAGGGTGAACCAACGGCAAAGGAAGACCTTTCTCTCTGTCTCTCTCTCTCTCTCTCTCACTGTCCACTCTGCCTGTCACCCCCCCCAAAAAACAAAACTGTAGTGTCAGACTAGAAACGGTTGAGATATTGGCAGTTTCTAAAGGGCAGCCCTTTGACAACAAGCTGAGAGGGCTTTTTCTCTTAAGCTTTAAACCAAATATTCCGTGGAGCCACTGACATAAACACATCTATTTAATTTTCTTAACAAGACCTATGAGATGTGTCAGTCAGATTTACTTCTTTAAAAGTAGCCAAAAAATAATCAAGACACCAAGCAAAGGACTCCCGTTGTGCCTGAAGCCCTGGGAGTGAACCGAACCCTGCTCTGCCTTTCTCCTTTCACAGCTGTTTTTCAATCATCAGTTTGCATTTTCAGTTCATTCTTGTCTATGCCTCCATATGTGGGAAAGTAAGCTTAAATTTAGAATAACAGGTCTGTCAGACCTGTGCACTCCTAAAGCAAAGGAAAAAACGATGGCACTAGTGGATTATTATGAGTCAAGGTTATTAAGAAGAGTGAAAAATGAGCGTGCCCGATTAGAACAAGCAGTGGTGAGGCTCGCCTCCATGAGAGCTTCACACAAAATGTCTGTCCACTCAAAAGTGAGCGAGAAGAATAAGACCAATTAAGGTGGAGATCTGTTTTTATGAGGCAAAACCCAAATCTAAGGTACAGAATTAAACAAGCCAGAATACCCAGGGAGCAGGTGCTCAAAGGTGCCAATGTTAGCTTTTGCTTCCCACTCAAAAAAGCAGAGCCACTTCATTCCACTCCTTAGAAAGCAGCTCTGCCCTCAAAGGTGGGCGTAGATGAGACATCTTTTTAAAGGCAAAGATGGCAGGGCAATGACCCCACGCCACCCCAGGCAGAAGCAGAGATCAGGATTGGCAGGAATGGTGAAAAGCTAAATTCGAGTGCTTGGGTGGCAGCCAGGTACAAGCACGTTACAAATGCTGTGAGAACATGAACAAGCTGTAAGGCACACAGTCTTAGAAGGGGAAAAATGTGTGCGCAGACATTTTGTGAATCCTCATTAGATGTGTGAAGAAGAGGAAGAAAATCCTCGGGTTACAGAACAGTGGGGACAGTGAGCTCCCTGGAGCTCCCACGCTGGCCAACACTCACCAAGTCCTCCGCCGTCACAGGCTGCCCATCTTTGTCGCTGGCCACCACCATTCTTCCCAGCCGCTCCTTCATGTCCGCGAGGCTGTCGGTCAGGGCCAGCACCGCCATGATCTCACTGGCCACAGCAATGTCAAACTGCGCCTGAACCGGAAAAAGCAAGGGCAGTGGTCAGCTACGGCGCCATGGGCACGGCCATTTCCACGGGAGCTGGAGTTCCGCAGTGAAGTGACGGCAGGCCGGGGGGCTTCCTCGGTGGGCCTCCCTCGTGCTCACAATTCTGAGAATCTGGAGCCCACAGGGTCTGGAGCATGGTGTTCTCTGGGGAAGCCTCCCAGTGGTGGCCATGATCTCTCCTGTGCTTGGCTGAGCAGCAGTGGACTGGGTGAGGTCCCCTGTTGCTACAGCTCACAGCACCACGTGTTACTGTTGTAGCCTTTCTCAGACTGTGATCCATTCTTAATGCCAGTATCCAACTGGGTCTTGTCTCCACCCCAGGAGACAGGAAGTGCCATGAAGGCAAGGACCAAGCTGGGAGGGTCATCTTCAGAATCCCTAGGAGGGAAGACTGAGCAGGACCCCAGTAGGCACTCAGTACATACAGACCTAGTTCATGGACAATTAGCCATGGGTCCATCCAGCAGTGAGATAAGGAGCAGATGGCGACAGGAGAGGGTTCTGCTAGCTTCCTGTGTGTGAGGCCAGTTTCCCACAGCGAGATCTCAATACAGAAGAGAGGACTCGCGCTGTCATATGCGAGCAGAATGAGCTGTCAGCTGCTATGTGCATGTGGGCCACGTGACAGCCGATCTCAGTGCTCCCTGCAAAGAACGTTAGAGAGGAACGGCTTTCTCCCCGAGTTCCCCTTTTGGCTCTGGCTCAGGTTGTGCAAAGACCAACAGGAAGCAGAAAGAATATGAACAATGCTTATTTCCTCTCCCCATATTTCAGCCACCAGGAAGGTTCCTCTGCTTAAAACCACTACATTATGCTCCAGTTTAATTTTCTCCTTCCCAAGGGGGGTGTGAGCCAGGGAGGTTTGCGTTTGCAGAGAGGGGAAAAAGGCTGTGCCCTGGTAGGATCCCCTTCTGAGACATTTTAGTGTCCATTTCCATCCCTGACAAATGAGGAAATGAAGGCAGGATGGAGCTTTCTGGTTCCTGCCTGGCTGAGATCGCATTAGGCATTGATTTAGAGAAGAAATATTCCCCCAAAGCCAAATGCAATCATATTCATTATACACTCTCAACCGAAGCCACTCCAAACTAAGTCATTTTTCATTGTAAGAGATTTAGGACTCTCTGCTCCATTACATGCAGTGCATGGAAGAAAGTGACTAAAACACTGGGATTTTTTATATATAACATGAGACTATAAATATTCCTGTAATACTATGGAAGAAGTAGAATTTATACCATGTACATAAGCTGCTCATTCCAGAGGCAAGGAATATCAAGGGTTGCTGGATTTCTTTCCTGTTTTCATTTCAGGTGCTCATATTTGCATGGGAACATGTGTACTTTGCCAAATTTATATCCTATCAATGTAGTTAAAAAATTCCATTTCGTTACATCCTCATGAACACTTCATGCTATATATGTCATTGTAAGCTCAAAGGTAAATGCTACTCCATCATTTTCATTAGCAATTTTATGATTTTGATTTTCAAAAAAATTACTAGAGACACACACACATACACAAGAAAAAGACACACACACACAAACGGGGAGAGAGAGTGCCCATCTGATGTTTCAGTGCACAAATGCTGAAGCTAGGAGCCAGGAACTCAATTTTGGTGTCCCATGTGGGTGGCACGAACCCAGTTACTTCAGCCATCATCTGCTGCCTTCTAGGGTCTGCAACCGCAGGAAGCTGGAGTCAGGAGTCAGAGCTGGGATTCAAACCCAGGCTCTCTGATATGGGATGTGGGCACTTTGACTGCTACACGTGAATACCTTTTCATGTTTATATTTTACTTCTGTAAAACGTAAACTTTCCCTTTTTTGGACTTACTTATTCAACAAATATCTACAGAATACCTGCCACTCTGTAATAGAGTTCTGTTCTAAGCTGAGACTGAGAACCAGCTGTGCGCTAAGGCCAGCAGAAAAAGGAAGGAGGGAGGGAGGGAGTTTGGGGGCAGAGTTTTGGGAAAGGCTGTTCCAGTTCTAAATAAGCAGCCAGGAATGGCCTCAACGAGAGAACAATAGTTTAACATTAATTTCCAGAAGTTCTTGGCTAGGTTTGGCATATGAATCCTTTTGTTATATGTGTTGCAAATACCCCCAGTCTGTTCCTGATTGTCTCATGTTTTTGTGTATGTGTGAAGACTTTGATTTTTTATTGTAAGAAAACCGTCTTTTCTTTGTAGTTGCTGCATTTTCTGTGATGGTTTCTATCGATGGCAACTGTGCCTGTGCTTGGCTTCCTCTAGGAAGATTTCTCTAGCCAAGGTGATTTACTGTTGCTGCTGCTGTCTCCCTCTCTCTCTGGAGGACTCTGGGATGAAAAATCATTTTCTTTGAGAACTTGTATCACACGGGGTCACATGGGGCTGGGACGCGGCTAAGCCGGGCCCTTTTCCCCGGGCCTTGGCCAGGAATTTCTTTTTTTATCCTTTCTGTTCTGAAATTTCGACACGATGTGTCTGGGTCTATCTTTTCCATTCCTCCCACTCTGTACTTCTTAGATTCTTTTAATAGGAAAAATTTGTGCTTTTTTCAAGTCAGGAAATCCCCCATTTTATTATTTCTTTACAGACAGTTTTTTCTCCATTCTCTGTCACTTTCTTTGGCCAGACTTATCAGATGTCCACTGGAACTCTGCAACGGGCGTGCTCCATCTCTCGAATGTCTCTTTGAGGCTTTCTATTGCTTTCCACCTGTGTTCTAAGAGAGCCTCTGGGTTTAGCTGCCCCTCCCCGGCACCCGATGCCCACTCTGGCATTCGGTCCGAGAACTGGATTTTCATGAGCATGGCTCTGTTTACTAGAGTTTCACAAACAATCTGAGACAACAGCCTCTCTGCTCTCCGAGCGCAGGGACAGACTCCGTCCACCTGATCCACCACTCGCTTTCCGCACACACGTCAATTTCTCAGCTGGCCTGGGTGGCAGTCGTGACCAGGCAGGTTTTTTTAAATGATGGGCAACTCCTGGCTTCCCATGCCCCCTTGCTCTTGTCTGTGGACACGACAGCTCTGGCCTGTCTCTACAGACTCAGCAGGGCAGGACATGCTGTTGCTGGCTCCCTACCCTGGCACCCCTCCTAGCCCTGAGCGAGTCCCCAGTGCATATGACCAAAGGTGGCCCCTTCCCCATATAAGTGTCACAATATACTAGTTTTCTTCGCACTGACATCTTCCAGACCAGAGGCACGGCGCATATACAGATCAGTGACTGCAGGGGGTGGCACGCCCAGCACTGTCCCTCGCAGCCACAGGACCACTCTCGGGCCTCAGGCTGAGACACGTACATATCCAGGCTATGTGGCTCAGTGCCAGTATCACAGCAAGGACCCCTTAAGCAGCATCTTCAGAGGGGTCTGCAACCAGTGAGGCCCAGCAGGGTGCCGACCTCACCTGTATCTAGGAAGTAGCGTTTCTAGAGCCTCTGACCGAGAGGATCTCCCTAGAACACTCATGCCATATTTTGGGCTGGCCTTCCCGCCAACCCAGTCCACCTTCTTACGTTTCAGATCTTCCGCAAACTCCACGGCAGTGATCCTGGCTTTCTAGGGTCGATACTGATTATCTGATTATGTGGAAGCCCCATGTACTGATTACGTGCAAGTCCCAGGACTGAGAGAACAACGGACACGGGCCACATCTGCCTTCTTGATTCACTCCTCACATGCACGCCTTAAATCATCGTACTGCACAAGGCCAAAGTCTATTTGGTATGAAGACTGGTTATTATGTAAAGTGAGTTTTTTTTTTCCCGCTAATAAAGACTTAGAGGCAATATTTCTAAATTTGTCCGAAAATATAAAGATCATTAAGAAAGACCAAAATAGAACAAAATCCCAGAGGCTTGGTGGGCCAGGCTGAAAAAATAATAGAGCACATTTATGGTCCCCAAGTGCCCCTGACCCACATCAGAGATCTATCAAAATGAAGTAGACTCATAATTCTTCTCCCACATTCTCTGTATCGGGATAATAAGCTATTGTCCTCTATAACACAGCTCATGCTTTTATTAAGTCTAATAATTAGGTGTTTGCTCTTTGGCTTATGAAATTAAACTAATGTGTTTGAGATTTTTATTTTTCAGTTGTTATGCAGATGTTGTATAACTGTGGTTTCCCAGTAACCGTGTGAGGGTTTATAGTCAAAGGACACTCTGAGTGGCGTTACCCAGAAACACATTTGACAACCAGGAAAAGGATGTGAAGAAGGCAGTAGTGCCTCCCAGCTCCTGACCCCCATGCCCTGCGGAGGGGCTGGAAACCCACCCTGAAAGGGCGGCAGAGCCACTGCATGACAGCAGGGAACAAGGAGCACAGAGCTCCTTGTGCTCTGGTGGAAACCAAGGCAAGGAAGAACAGAGCCACGCCTGGGAAGCAGCGCCACCTACCTGCCGGGAAAATCCCTTCTCCGTGCTAGCCTGCCCAATGGTTATTTTCCGTAGAAATCGGTCATTGGTGTCCAATACTGAAAGAGGAGAGAATGGATTAATCACTCACTTGACAAGTAAGGGCTGGCTGTCTGGTGTGTCGGCATTGTTCTGATGCCAGGAAACTGGCAGACAGCAAAGGAGACAAGGGGCAGCATCCCCCGAAGAATCAGACAAGATACCCACTAATGCTAAGGGCCGAGGGTGATTGACAGAGTGTGCCAGGCAATGGGAGGGGAGGGCGGTGAGGACGTCCTTTTTAGTAATGAGATGGCAAAGGAAAGCATTTCTGAAGCGTTGATATTTTACACTGAAACCTAAGTCCCAAGAGGAACCCAATCTAACTTCTCAGAAGATTAAGCACACTTGTACGACAGCCATATGACCCAGGAATTACATTGTTATGCATTACTCAAAAAAGAATTAAGGGGCCAGCGCTGTGGTAAAGTAGGTAAAGCTGCCATCTACAATGCTGGCATCCCATTGAGTCCAGGTGCTCTACCTCTGATGCAGGCTCTCTGCTATGGCCTGGGAAAGTAGTAGAAGACAATCCAAATCCTTAGGCCCCTCAACCCACGTGGGAGACCTGGAAGAAGCTACTGGCTCCTGGCTTTGGATCAGCCCAGCTCTGGCCACTGTGGCCATCTGAGGAGTGAACCAGCAGATGGAAGACCTCTCTCTGCTTCTGCCTCTTTGTAATTCTGCCTTTCTAAGAAGTAAATACATCTAAAAAAAATTGAAAGCAAGGACTTGAATAGATACTTGTATGCTCATGGGTAGCAATATTTACAAAAGCCAAAAGGTGTAAGCAGCCAAAGTGTACATCAACAGTAAATGGGTAAATAAAATGTATATATATGTACATACAAAGGAATATCACACAGTCGTATAAAGGAAGGGAATTTCGATAGACAATATAGGATGGATGCAGAAAACTGGCATAGTTAAATAAGCAAGAATCTTAGGGCAAATATGGCTTGATTCCACTCATGTGAGTGGAATCCCACAGAGATAGAAAATATGACAGTGAAAAGCCAGGGTGGAGGGGGAGTTATTATCTGATCGGTACAGAGTTCTTTGCTGATGAAAAAGTTTTGGGTACAGACAACAATGACAGTATAATCGCTGTGAATGTATTTAATGCCACACATCAAACATTTGCAATTGGTTAAAATAACTATTGCATTACATATATTTTACCACAACTCAAAAAACACGCAAATCGAGTATTACTGGGGAGGGGGAGCAGTCATGATTAAAACAAGCACCGATTCTCTGCTTTTCTGCAGTGGCTTGTTTGAGCTAGGATTTGTTTGTGGAAACTCGATTTGGTTTAGTGAAAAACCAAGTTTACAATGCCAGGAATCAAGGCCAGAAGGACAGAGACCTCACCAATAATTTACGAAGCGTCAAATAACAAACTACTGGCACTGACAGCTAAGATCTGATTTACCCAGTGTATAATACAGCACTGATGAAGACGGTGATGGAAGTGATGGGTTCAGGTGCTGTAGGCATCCGCAGGGGGTGAATGCTGCCCCCTCCTGTGCACACAGCACGGGCAGCTCTGCGCCCCATCCACCTCGGCTGCTCCCTCCGTCAGCTGCTGTCACTGGGTGCTTCCCTATGGTACGCTCCTTCTCTCACATGCACGCTCAGATGCATGCAAACAAAGTAAGGCAGAGCATACGCAAAGCCGTAGGGCTGTTTCTCGATATGATCACTAGCTACTACTCCTACGCCCAAGGTGCCTGCTGCACGTCACAGAAAGTAAAAACATCGCCTTTTCTGATGTGTAGTACCTTGGCACCAGGCTGAAGCGATCTTTTTATCAAACCTATTCAAGGCAACCACCAAACGTCAGCTGTTTCTTATTTAGCAAAGAGAAAATAAGCAAGGAAAAAAAATAGACGTCTGTTGGCGAGACCAACAATCACCAGTGGCATCCAATGTGCACGTGTGCCTTTCATACGGTCCTTGAGGGGCAGGGAGCCTTGCACCCACCAGAATTCTGATCTCTGGGAAAGAGGTGTGGGAAAGCGCCGGTGATAAATAAGTTAGAGATGTGATGGCAACCTCCAAAGCACAGGAAGTCAGACACGAGGCAGGACACTCCCCATCTCTACATGATACAGCAATGGAGGAATGAGCAATGTGTTTATTCATTCCTGAAATATGGATTGAGAACTGATTTGGTACCCAGTACCGTCTAGCTTTTTAGGATTTCAAAGGGCAGGAAACCGGTCTCTAACCCAGGCCTTTCCTGGCATAGGGGAGATGTAGGGAGTGCCAGGGAGTATGTGTGCAAAGAATGGGGTCTGGGCGGCAAGCCAGTCTGTTGAGGACGGCTGTGTGTCTGTCCTGAGCCTAACAGCCTGTGAAACAGCCGGCATGCTAAGCGCCTGGAGGGTGCACAGTGCTGTCCTCGGTGTGCTGTTCTGGCTTTGGTGCAAGACCTGATACCAAATCTCTACAATACTCTCCGGGCAGTTTGGGCACCAGTGACTATTCACTGAGGGGGACTGGGGCTGGGAGCCCTCTCTCTGTAACCTGGAGACAAAAAGATAAAAGGGAGATGAGAAGAAAGCCAGGCTGCAAGCCCCTGGAGGGCTCGGATGCTCTGAGACGCAGGAGCTCCGGCTGCCCTGCTCGTGTTTGTCTGGGAACGACTAAATGGCTCAGCCTACGTTAAGGGTTCCTGGAGTAGCCTATTGAATCTGGTTCCACCTCGTTACCTTGAAGCTTCTGATATGAGGCACTGGATGAACCAATCATTGCATTTCACACACAACCTGACAAGAAGGGGTGACTCTTACATGGTCCGACACTCACGTGGCCTGTCCCACGGTTTTCACCCTACTAAGGTACTTGCATGTCACCCTCTCGTTATCAAATAAGGATCTAATCTCATTATGTGGGTTATGCTGGTTCTAGATCAAAGCCCAAGCCCCACAACTCTGTGTCCTCAACTCCTCTGATGCACACTCCTATTGCTGACAATAATTTGCAGGAGTAAGAGCCAAACTACTTATCAAATGTCATTCCAAGTTCCTCTGACCTAGGTGGCTTGTCCACAGCAATAAAGTTTTCCTCCCTTTCATGTCCTGCACAGTAATATAATTCTAGTACTTTTCTGGAATTGTTTTTGAAGTTGTCACTTTCATTAAAATTGATTTGCAACTAAAGATTGCTTCAGTTCTGTTTGCCTCCTCAGAGAAAACTCAATCGTACGCTGGCTCTAGGTGGAAGAGAGAACGTGTCCTTCCTGTTCCGAGACTCACGACTGAGCCACTGTCCTCTTTCTGATGGACGCCTGGACTGGAGCCCCAAGCCGGCGTGGAAGGAGACCAGTTGGTAGAGAATGCATGAGTTTAAAATACATGTGTTTCCAAATGCATGGTTTTTCTTTCATAAGTAAACTCCCTCAAAGTGTAACACAGACTCATAAATGCCTTGCAAAAGTTAACTCTATGTTTGGACATAAGGACTGTTTAATAATTCATCTGCCTAGTTATAAGAAGTTTTTAGGAAAAATTGTAGGCTTTTCAATAAAATGCTGAAAATATTCATGTCAGTTATTAAACAGTCTATCAGTCTTTTCAATCACAGAGGCATATTTAAGTATATTGCAGTTCATCCCACAAAGGAATAGTCCAGAGCCACTTAAAATGACCGTGACAACAAAGAGCTAACAAAAACAAAAAAGGCTTATGATATAAATGAAGTTAGTAGGACATAAAGTCTATATACCTACATTATTTTTAGAGCTATCTACAAGACCTAGATGCATAAAAAATGCATAAAGAGTAGCAGTTATAGCTGTATAAATATAAGATCATATTTTTTATACTTCAGAGACATTTTCAAAATCTCTATAATATCACTACTTTTAAGTGAAAAATACATCTTTGAAGTTTCCAAGGAGATTTCAACCTAGTCTGGGAGACAAAGAAGTATAAAGAACTATGTAGTGCAGCTACAGGGATATCTCGAGACCACGGGGCAGCGCCTTAGGGTCTGGAAGGGACTCTCAGGTTTCAGGGCAGCATCCCAGAGGGGAGCTGGCAGGGCGTTTCACTTGGACGATGCGATGTGGAACTGGCCCAGCACCACTCTGGTCTTGGTCTTGCCACCTGATGGGCTGGGAAAACACTACTGGTCCAAGTGGGGCAGAGAATCTATGGGAAGGGGAGTGACCTGGACTGGGTCTGAGAGAGCCAGACTGGCCTAGCAAACAGGAGCAAAGGGACAGGAAGTCACTGCCACGGTCCTGAAGGTCAAGCCATGCCCCAGAGACTTTTTCACCCAGGAAGCAGGGTGCCCTGCAGGCTGCCGATCAGGGAAGTGACAGGCAGGCCGCTGTAAACATGGGGGATGTAAATGGATGCTGGAGAATGAATTACAAGGTGTCTACTGTCAATCAGACATCTAACAAATACGGGCCAGCAGTGAGGAGCTGTGGGAGGAAAGGGGGTGACCACAGAGAGAAGAGTCATGCCATCTAACTCCTAGGAAGCCCTCAGGATGCATAAGGTGTGGACGTCATGCACACAGTGGACATCATGCATACATGCAAGTCTCCTATCTCAACACACCGAGGCCCAGAACCCCCACAGCACTTGCTCAGGGCTGCAGAGCCAGTATGAAGCTCCTACCAGACTCAAAAAGCTCAGTGCTGGAAACAAAGCAGACAGCTGGTCAGAGCCAGCACTAAGGAGGACAGAGAAGGCAGCAGGACAAAGAAGTGGGAAGGCAGGTTTTAAATATTTCGTAATGCAAAGACAAGCGGCCAAGGAAGAGACAGAAGAGGATATTAAGTCATTTCTACTGGAAATTCGGAGAGGGATGGGAGTAAGCCCAGAAAATGCAGCTGATCTACACAGGAGGCAAGGAGGGAAGAGGATGGTAAAAATAACAGCCATCGAAACAAACAGTGGGATTTATGAAGCCCAGGTAAGGAAGACAAAGGGAAGAAGAACAGTTGTGCACTCATGAGCTGTGTCTCGAACAGATATCCCCACTCCGGCCCCAGCTCCATGGTCTCCCAGCCCCTACCTCTCTGCCAGGTGATGGTGGAGGGGTCGATGTTGAGGCGGGCAAATTTCCCCATTTCCTCCTCTGTCAGCGCACTCGGATCAGTCTTATTGATTCCCAGTTTCTGATGATTAAAAGGGAACAGAAAGCAAAAGTCACCAAAATTATCCCTTTGACTTGATTTTCTCCATGACTAGCAAAAGCCTTTAGAGAATGAAACTGAACTCTAAATTGTAGTGTAGGGAAAAATACATCAACACACGCCCAAGTCCAAATATCTCCTGCTAGGGGAAGATGTGGAAAATGTGTACAATGCCCTTCAAATGGCAGATGTGGAACTGGGTGCAGCTGACATTCAGAGAGCACAGACTGATGTTTGTGCCACAGGCTGAGCAACTCTACGTGGCCTCTGTGCACCACACGCAGAGGGGACGTAACTGCCAGCCATGAAACAGATGCTCTGGGTCAGTAGTTCTTCTTTCCAAATATACACACCAGTAATTCATGGAAGGCTTATGCCTATGTTTCCAAACAAGTTATTTCTAATTTTGAGTAAAAAAAAAAAAAAAAGTTACAACTCTGAACATATCTATTTCCATGAAGACAAAACCTAAGAAAGTGTTCTTTTTAAAATATTTTTTATTTTTTAAATTTTATGTATTTAAAAGGCAGAGAGACACACAGAGATACAGAGACCTCCACCCACTGGTTCACTCCCCAAATGCCCACACAGCTGGGGCTGTGCCAAGTCGAGGCTGGGAGCTGAGAATTCAATGCAGGACTCCCACGAGAATGGTAGGGACTTGAGAATTTGAGCCTTATCTGCCGCCTCCCAGAATTGCATTAGCAGGAAGCTACAATTGGAAGCCAGGACCGAGAGCTCTGACCTGGGATGTAGGTGTCCCAAGCAATGGCTTCATTGTGGTATCAAATTTCCAACTAGAAAGAAGACATGTCAAGAAAGAATTTTGGGGGGCCAGCACTGTGGCACAGTGGATAAAGCCACTGCGTGCAGTGCTGGCATCCCATATGGGTGCTGGTTCGAATCACAGCTGCTCCACTTTCGATCCAGCTCTCTGCTATGACCTGGGAAAGCAGAAGATGGCCCAAGACCTTGGGCCCCTGTACCCATGTGGGAGATCTGGAATAAGCCCTTGGCTCCTGGCTTTGGATTGGTGCAGCTCTGGCCATTGGGACCAATTGAAGAGTGAACCAGTGAATGGAAGACCTCTCTCTCTCTGCCTCGCCTTCTCTCTTTGTATAACTCTAACTTTCAAATAAATAAATAAATCTTTAAAAAATATAAAAGAAAGAAAGAATTTGGGAAGTAGAAATTGTAACAACTGCTGAGGATAATTGACTGTTGTTCTCAACAAAGTGAATAAATAGAAAGGGGGTGAATTTGTAAAACCATTTAATGCTGATCAACATTTGTAAATGAACTGGGAAAAAGCAATGGGATAAATAGGACCCAGCAGGAAACAGCATTAAAACAAAGATAACATAGATAAAAATGAAGATGTTTGGGGCTGGCATTGTGGCACAGTGGGTCAGGCCACCTGAGACTATGGCATACCATGTGAGTGCAGGTTTCAGTCCTGGCTGCTCCACTTACAATCCAGCTCCCTGCTAATGCACCTGGGAAAGCCGCAAAAGATGGTCCAGGTAGTTGGGCCCCCGCCACCCACCCTGGAGATCCAGATAGAATTCCAGGCTCCGCGCTTAAACCTGGTCTAGCCCAGGCAGTTGGGCCCCCGCCACCCACCCTGGAGACCCAGATGGAATTCCAGGCTCCACGCTTAAACCTGGTCTAGCCCAGGCAGTTGCAGCCATTAGGAGAATGAACCAGTGGATGGAAGCTCTCTCTCTCTCTCTAACTCTGCCTGTCAAATAAATAAACACATCTTTAAAATAAAATGAAGATGATTTTCCAAGTACAAGGGTAATGTCTTTCTACAACAAAAACTGAGATACAGGAATCTTCAAAGGCCATTTTACCATTTCCTGGGATTTAGCAAACTTCACGAAAATACCTTTCTTACAAAGAGAAAACGTATGAAAACTATAAATTGTTAGTTGGTGAGCAATCTTTTGGATGAGCAAAGCAATCTCTGATTTCATAGATGAGGAACCCGAGGCTTAGCCAGCGTTCACTGATTTGGTATAGGACCCAGATTTCAGCTTCTACACTGCCATCTTACTCTGTCTCTCTGGATATAAACAACCCAAAGAGAATCTGAAAATGAAACTCAAAGCAAGTTCAAATTTTCTGGCCTTGATAATCCTTCTGATCTGTCTCTAGGATATTTGCAAAGTACCTGTGACTACGAACGTACCTTCAGCCGAGCAAGCTGAATTTCTGAAAATTCCCGCACACCATTCACTGAAGGAACCAGGCGATTATACAGAGCCTTAAAGAGCAAAACAAACAAAAAAAATCACCTAAAGTTTAATATCCAACCATGAACTTGGACAATTTACACTACATGACAAGGTCCATTTCATTTATAATCCAACTATTGAAATTTAAGTCCCCATTAAGATTTCTGGGCTAATATAAACAATTTGACTTAAATTCTGGCATTTTAATAAGACTTACGAGATCTGAAACAATGCACATTGCAAAGAGTTCGCACAAATCTATTTTGTGACCTTACCCCTCTATAACAATCAAACTAATATTTATCTGGATTTTGCTTCAAAGCCTAAGGAACTACTGTCACGGCAGAAAGTAGTGACCTTGCTGTAATTCAGGCCCCAAATTCCTGTTTCATCCACATTCAATGTTTGCATGGAATCAGTACCTGGTATTCTTACCCTTTGGGGTGTGTGACTGACCTCTCCCATGCTCATGAAGCCAAACGAGCTCCCTAACCTCTTAATAACACATCTCGTCTAGGACAGCTGCAGGTAACATCTGTGTAGACCAGAGTTTGTATCTTTGGCCAGAATGAAGAGAAGTGATCTACCAAGTACCTTTAAACTAATGACTCATCTCAAAGAACGTCTGGCTTGGTAGTGCTCGGTCACGAGCCCATCTGAAAAATGGAGCATCCTCTCCTTGGGAAGTAGAGACATCCATGAAACTCCCAAAATTCGGAATAAAATTTCGGAGA
Source organism: Lepus europaeus (assembly GCF_033115175.1). Lineage (NCBI taxonomy): Eukaryota > Metazoa > Chordata > Mammalia > Lagomorpha > Leporidae > Lepus > Lepus europaeus. The sequence goes on along the minus strand of NC_084829.1, from coordinate 151,992,731 downwards.
GTTTCCAGGAACTGCTTAAGGACCCAGGAATTGTTGGAGAAGATGCCCAGGATGGCTAACGAGGGATCCCCTCACCTTATCTGTTTGAGTATTTTCATGCAAAATCCTCGTGTCGATGGCAGCGGCCAGCAAGTTATTGGCAGCGGTAATGGCATGGATGTCTCCCGTCAAGTGAAGGTTGAACTATAAATGAAATAAAACACCCATTTGTTTCAGACCAGACGGCAGCATGCAAAGACTGTCTGAACAAATAAAATAATATGCTAAGTACGTATCCTTATGAGCTGCGTCCCTAAGGCAATGTGAACCAGGACATCGATGGGAAGGTCTGCCCCTGGCCAACACAGACCGCGTGAGCACCTGCTCTCACGGCACAGTTTTCTACCAGCAGGTTAGAGGTGAAGCACGCTGGTGGACTCAATAACTAACTTCCTTATTCTGATTCACTGGACTTTATGCACTGTTTTGCTATTTAGAAAATAATGCATCTTTTGGAATGCGACAGGCTATAAAACAGACAATAACAAGAATAATATAGTACAGAAAGCTACAGAAATAAGCATCTTGTCCTCACAACTCTACTGTCTGCTGTTTCCTTCTAGTCTCATGTCTATATGATCATTACTTGTAGAATCTGCAAAATTGTAATTGGGAAGCTTCTTTATTAAAAAACTCACTATTGTGGTGTACGCACTGACTTAGTATTAGTAGTTGAGATGCTATTGGAATGCTCTCCCATGTCAGAATGCCTGGTTCAAGTCTTGCTTCCTATTCCAGCTTCGGAAGCAGCAGGTAATGACTCAAATGCCTGCCACTCCTGTGGGAGACCCAGTCTAGGTTCTGCGTTCCTGGATTTGGGCAACTGGGGAGTGAACAGGCAGATGGAAAAGATCTCTCTCTCTCTCTGCCTTCCAAATAAATAAAAATAAACAAAAACATCAATAAAATGTAACTTTTAATAAAAACCTCAATATTTTACAATAACCTCGTTTGTGTACAGTTATACTTTATAGAGGATTTTATAATCCAGTAGGTGTATCAAAATGTTCAGCCTCTTATGTCTAGCTATTTAAGTCGCTCTTCAATTTCCACTTTTGCAGAAAATGGTAAAATTATAAAGAATACATGCAAATAGTATTTCTCTTTTGAAGGAATTAATTACTAGAAAGCAATATATCTTCAGGAATGTGGTTACTGGGTTAACTGAAATTGACAATAGGACCAAACTGCTCTTTGAAGTGGATGAAGTATCACCTGCAGAACACTAGTAAATCAACCACTTCAGAAACAAAGTAGCCTTCAGACTAAAACCATAATGGTTAAAAAAAAGTTCTATTTTATGTTGAATTTCTGTTCTTTGAAACGTTATGCATTTCTATTATAGGAGTCTGTAAGGAGCTGGATGTGGCAGCCAGAGGCATGGAGGCGAGTAGACAAGGCACTGACTTGTCCCACAGACGAGGAAGCAGGAGCCCGTGGGGACCTCCCACATGGTGCAGGAGGCTGGCAGCAGGTGGGATGGTAAACTGCTCAGACTTGGGTTTAGGAAGATGGCTCAGGACCGGAACTAGGCAGCTGAGAGGAGAGCTGACGAGAAGTGGTCACTAGACACGGGGGGCAAAGGAGAGGCGAGGCAGGAAGAAAGAGAAAACAAGAATGTTGTCTGTTCTTTTGGCCCATTTTTCTTCGGAATTATCTTATTTTGGAGTCTTGATTGAAAGAAGGCAAGCATCTATGTCTTCTCTAATGGATGGAGATGAAATTTCATATCCTCTTACCCAGAATCCTCCACATCAACATTTTGGAATTTAGAAAAGCAGTGATATTCATATAATGTGCTTATAAAACAGCTCAGGCAGGGGCTGGTTCAGCAGCCACTATATTTCTACAGCATAAACAAAACCCATACCTGGTTCGTAACAGTCAAGGTCAGAATCTGCCACTGAATGAGTTACGCAAACACTTTCGGTTTGCAGAGCCTTCGGGGCTTTGGGATTGTGAATGAAGGGTCATGGACCTTGTCTGTGGGAGTCAGGAGACGCGATGTGCATCTCTTGTGGCCTTACCTCCTCCATGGGGATGACCTGGGCATATCCACCACCAGCAGCTCCTCCTGAACAACAGAGTGAGTGGCATGTGAATCAGTCACCAAGTGCAGCCATGCGGACAGACAGAGGGGACACACATGGCTCCCCACCCAGGGGGGAGGCGCTGACAACCAAGGTGAAAGCTCTGACCACCCTGAAGGACAAAGAGCCCACACGGTGTCCAGCTACAATTTAAAGACTTTCTTTCTCTGACAACACGGTGTAGCCAACACTGTGGTGCAGTGGGTGGAGCCACTGCCTGCAATGCCAGCATCTCATATGGGTGCCGGTTAAGTCCTGGCTGCTCCACTTCTGATCCAGCCCCCTCCTAATGCACCTGGGAGAGCAGTGGAAGGAAGATGGCCCAAGTACTTGGGCCCCTGTCACCCATGTGGGCTTTGGCTTTGGCTTGCTCCAGCCCTGGCAACTGTGGCCATTTGAGGAGTGAACCAGTAGATGAAAGCTCTCTTGTGCCCACTCTCACTTGTTTACTTGCTCTTTCTGCCTGGTTTCTCTGTAACTCTGCCTTTTAAATAAATAAATAAATAAGGCAAAGGTAAAAGTAATATAACAAATGTCATTACCGTGAGACATCAGGATATGACATTATTCATTATTAGCTTTATGTGGCTATCCTTTATTTAAGTCAAATATACATGGAGCTATCAAAAATCTTTGTTTAAAAAAACCCACCTGTAAACATCTCAGACTACAAATGATAAACTTTACCCCATTTATTTTAGATAGTGCTAGGTAAGATCTGTCATACTGCTTACCAAAAATATTAAAGTTCTATTACAAACGCTTGTCATTTCTAAAATAATAACATCCATGTGCACGTCATGCAACAATTTACCTCGCCTCTGTATACTGTCTCACTTCAGTCTCACACCAACCTGGAGTGCCTGGTACTTACAAGCCTTTTTAACACTTTCACGGAAGTGACTCAGAGCGATTATGACTGGCTAAAGGTCACACAGCAGCAGGAGGCAGAGCCATGAACAAAACCTCAGCTTCTTGCTCCGGCTCCAGCATTAACTCTGCTGCACAATGGGTGCCTCTATGGTTTGCCACTACTTACTGAGCTAGGAGCTATTACAAGTTGTTACAGAAATGTAAGGATGATATTGTGTAAAGGCTGCAGGTGCCAAGAGCCCATAGCAAGTGCAGCAATAAATGCTATCGAAAAGTGAGCTAAGGAATGACTTCCTGACAAATCAGTCATGAACGGGAAGGTGCTGGACATCAGCCCAGCCACTGCCCAGGAGGACTTGTGCCAGCACACGCTGTGCACAGCCAGTGCAGCCCTGACAGTACCGTGGCCCCCACACAGCAGTCCCATGAGCTGAGATGCAGGGGTCCAGAGGGAGACTCTCGCTGGCTGCTGATAAAACACCAGCGTGGACAGCAAGGAGGGCGCCGAGGAGACAGCCGACTGGGCTGGTGGTGGGAGGCCTGAGTGGGGCCAAGGATCGGCATCCCCCTGCTCATCGTCACACTCAGGGGGCCCAAGCTGGGGTGACCTCTGTGTCCTAGTGTGCCAGGATGCTACGACCCAGTCCTCTGATAAGGCTTAACTCCGTATCTGTGGATGAACATTTCTCTCCCGAACTGTGCTCTGCAAACGACACCAGCTGTTTGGCCCGTACCTTTCACTCCGAAAGTCGGCCCCTGGGAGGGCTGCCGCAGACAGGCGAAGGAGTTGACGTTCAGGTGCGCGGTCAGCGCCTGCACCAGCCCGATCGTCACTGTGCTCTTCCCTTCTCCGAGAGGGGTCGGCGTGATCCTGACGAAAAGGAGAACTGAATGATATAGCCCAGGCAGCCCATGGGAAACTAACCTCAGGTACTGGAACCAAGTCCAGGCAGAGATGTCACTCCAAAAGCCACTCAAAGATGCTGTTTTCTTGGCCTTTATGGTCTGCCCGCAGCACACACCGCACACATAAGCAAGTCAAGATAAGACACAGCTTTCCCAAGGGACCACAGAAATTAGGAAAGTCATTGGGCAGCAGAGCCAATAACATCATCAATTTCAAGAATGGCAAAGAACCATGGATGTGAGACTTAAGGAAAAAAGCCATTGTTGTTTCTTGTTCATTGGCAACTTGGCAGTCGGCCTTCCAGAGCCCCCTACTATGCCCTGGGCCCAGGTCAATGGTCCCTGAGTGGGTGGGGCATGGCCAGCCCCTCAGGACCTGCAGGATCTACAGTCGGCCCCCAACCATCTCCTTCAGGCGTCCCTGGCAGGAGCTTGTCTCTGCCGGGTTCACACCCAGGCCGGCAGGAGCTCCTTAGTGCCAGGCTGGCCCTCCCCTTTCCAGACAGCTTGGCTTTATTTATTTATTTAAAGATTTACTTATTTACTTGAAAGGCAGAGTTACAGAGAGAGAGGGAGAAAGAGAGATCTTCCATCAGTTGGTTCACTTTCCAAATAGCTGCAACAGCTGGGGCTGTGCCAGGCCCAAGCCAGGAGCCAGGAAACCGATCCAGGTCTCCCATGTGGATGCAAGGGCCCAACCACTTGGGTCATCTTCCACTGCTTTCCCCAGGCCCATTAGCAGGAAGCTGGATCCAAGTGGAACACCTGGGACTCAAACTGGTACTCATAAGGGATGCCACCGTTGCAGGCAGCAGCTTAACCCACTGTGCCTCAATGCTGGCCCCAGCGGCTTGGTTTTAAAGGGAGACATCTGCAATCCTGTGGATCTTAGTTCTTGGAGTCTTACACACCAAGCCTAAATCCTTTTCAGCACAACAGCTCTTCAAATACTTGGAAAGAGAAGTCCTAAGTCCCTCTGCACCCCAAGGAAACGTGCAGTGTCCTGGAGGGGCCGAATGGAGACCAGAACACCCAACAAAGCCAACATTCACAGGTGCACAGCAACATCACAGTATTATGTACTCAGGAAGGGAGACTATTAGAGGTCTCATAAAACTGTTCTTTAGCCTAGCATAACCATTGTTGGCATTTTAAAGTACTAACATTTGAGCTTACAAAGTTCGTTCTACAAGCCAAATGGTATGAGCCAGGTTGTGCAGGACGCTCAAGCAGCCAATCTTCTAGAGTTTTCTGACCTACAGCATTAAGCAATGTGATCACAAAGAAAGAATGCCTGGAGACACATGATTGGCCCCCTTGCTTGCTCAGACCACTCCTGCAATACAATCGATCATTCATTCAGCAAATATTTACCAAGTACTACAAAGCGCCAGGCACTGTGCTGGACGCTGGGGACACAATGCCAACCAAGTCAGATTCTAGCTGATGGGAGACATGGTTCAATCACCAATTACAATAAGGGAGATCAACACTAAGACAGGACAACTGGGCACCTGGACTGTTGCAGTACGAGAGCACATGGAAGGGAAGACTGTTACATATTAATGTTAACCGTCGCAAAACACACCGGACACTGGAGTAAGGGAAAGGGTTTATTGGGAAACACCCTACAGACCGGAGTGAAGGGGCGGCGAAGGAAAAAGAGAAGGAGACTGTAAGAGAGAGAGACAGGAGAAAGGAGATGAGAGGAGGAGAGGGGAGGAGAGGAGGCAAGAGAGGCCAAGAGAGCCCAGGAGAGAAGGACCAAGAGCCAAGAGCCAAGAGACCAGAGGAGGCTAGAGAGAGGAACCAAGAGAGAAGAGTCAAGAGAGCACGTGTTCAGGAACAGGGCCTTTTAAAACTTCGCCCGAGGGCGGGCAGGGAAGCAGGAGCAGCGAATCCCATTAGGATGGGGGTAGAGCCTGGCTCAGGTAGCTGGGCAATGCAGCCACCGGGCTAAAACTGCCCCAGTTTCCTAATAAAGACTTCCTGCAGCAAGTTAGCACCTGATGAATAAATGCTAGCCAGATAAAATCAAGGGTGAGCTGGGGGCAGTTAACAGCCAAGCACTCTGCTTTGTGTTTACTGGGTTCATTATTTGTATTCCCATTTGATGGATGGGGAAACTGAGGCAGAGTTATCTAGGCAGCTTGCCCAGTGTCACACAACTGGAAAGCAGTAGAGACTGGAATCAAACCAGGCAAGTGGTGTGACTTCACTAGGCTATTATTTCTGTGGGTGGAAACCCTAGCTATAATTAACAACTTGAAGCACAGGTATGGACAGGCACCCAGGGAGAGCGGAGAGAGTAAGAAAAGGACTAGGGCCAGAATGGTGCAGCTCCTTCTAAGGAGCGGTCAGAGAGCGCAAAGGGAAGCCAAGAGGGAGCAGTCAAAACTAGGCGAATGCAGAGGACCCGGGGAATGGGGGTCTCAGAAAAAGCCCAAGGAAGACTCTGCTTCAAGGTGACGGCAGTCAGATGCCCCCAGGGTTGGAGCAGGGTGTGGATTAAGAAGCGGCCAGTGGGATCAGTAGCAAGGAGGTAGCTGGTGTCCGTACCCCCCGGGGGGGGGGGGGGGACAGGTACTCTGAGCCACTCCGAAATAAACCCTGAGCAATAGCACATTATGGAGAGGGGTCCCCAGAAGACTCCAGGTTCCATAAAGGCATCTCCGCTGGGAGTCAGCTTTCTACTGCTTCAGAGACAACATGAGTAACAGCAGCTAGAAGCTGCTCACCATCGTACAGAAGCCTGCGAAGAAAAGGCGGCATCCCGCAGTTCAGTGCAGGAAGCGACCCGAGCAGCCCTGCTTGCGAAGGAGGGTGCAGCTTACCTCGGGGGTGTCACATGAAGGATTACACTTTCATTCCCAAGGCTGTGCTCGCGTAGCTGCCGGAGACAGCCAAAAGCAGACACACCCAGAGATGACCTCCTCAAACTTCAGTTACCCGTCCAATTCTTAATGAGAAACACAGGTCTGCTCAGCTATCGGCCAACGAATACAATTCAGGGAAATCAGAATGGAGGAAGTATTTACTGGGAGCAATAAAAGGAGAGCTACGATAAAACATTTATTTTACCCCACTTCTGCAATTGATATCAAAATTTGGTTTAATTTTTTCCCCAGGATCCTCAGCTCTGATTCCAAATCATCAAGTTGATTTAGAAAAGAATGAACACCAAGTTAATCTAATTTCTTTTTCTCGCAGAGTTCATGGAGATGGAGACGTGATTTTTTAAAAATGAGCTTCCTCCACCTTTCCAAGCAGACCGAGGCGCTCCCTTCCTGCTCTCCCCCAGTGTTTATTACACAGTCCTTAAGCAACTGCAGTCAGCATCACAATGCTTCAGGATGTATCTGTGTTGCCTACTGGGCCACAAGCTTACTAAGGTGATGAACAAGGTTCTTATCACCCGTCTGGGCACAGATGAGCAAAAATGGTCGATGATGTAAGGGCACATTTTCTAAGATGAATATTATTTATGATCAACTGTAGCAAACATTTGTACTCTTGGACACAATCTGAAAACGCATACCATTTTCCCAAAGGCCCAAGAGACTGCATCCTTACACAGAGCATTGTTAAGACAACCATTCTCAAATGCAGAATCGTGTTGGACAGTATTACTGCCATTAGCCGCAGGCCTACCCATGAACTCCAAAACCCAATGTTGAAACTGCACAGGAATGTGGATCGCTCATCCCAGGCATCCGTGTGCTTGGAAGGTCTTTTACAGCCTTGTATTATCGAGTGATAAACCTTCTAGTCCACTTGGCTGTGTTTAGGGTAAAGAGTGCAGAGGCCCTGTCCACAGAGCCTTCTTCTAAATAGTGTGTTCTGTTCTTCAAGTGGCACAAATAAAACTCACATTAAATAATAGGTTACTCAAGACAGAAAGGCAAAATCTTAGAAAACCTAGTACAGCTTATTTTGACATTGTGCCAGAATAACGGCCTGAAACAATAATAATAAAAAAATGCCAAATCAGGGATTTGGAAATCTGCGGGAACAAAAGATGAATGACATGAATGACTTTAATTTTTCTTTAATGTGAAGCTCCGTCTCTTCAGAAACAGGTCTGGGTTTCTTTTTCACTTGCTCTGTCCAAGCAATGCAGAGAAACTCTAGAAACTTCGGCATGGACATGGGCGAAGGCCCAATAGAGACCAAGTGCACATTCAAATGCCCTGCAGCTGTACTCCGAATCAAGTTCTCAAACAAAATTCCTTTTCATTAGTGTAACTGGGAAAATATGTAAAACTCAAGAGTCCCTAAGATTTTCTGGCATATCTCCCTGAGCAATTCCCAGTCCTCCTCATTTTGTCAGGCAAAGAAAATACAGTGATGTGGAGGTGTAAATAGCATGCGATGTGTAGCTGATGAAGTGCAGATGATTCTGGCTGAGTAAGAAATCCTTAAGTTTTGAAGATTGGCTTTTGAAAAAGGAATTAATCTGTTCTGCATTTGGGTTAGTAAAATAGAAGATTTTTTAAAAAAAAAAATCCCATTGGTTTATACTTTAATCCCACTGTTGATATGCTGAAGTCACGTTTATAGATAAGCTCAAATGCACAATAACAAATGTATTGTCATTTAGGTTGATTGAAAAATTACTTGGGTGTCTGAATGCTAAAGCATGTTCCGGAAGGGCCTGATGTGACAGCTTTCAGGGAACAGGGACACCACATGGTATTCATAACATGACCTCAAGTCCTGGAAGGAAATAATAAATATTTTTAATGCTTCTGAATAGTGAGGAATTGGTTTTCTTTCATTTTATTCTTCCTTACGTGAAGCTTTCGTACAAGCCACTATCATTTTCAACTACAGATTTTCAGAAAAGGCAGTAATTCTGCATTAAATGGAGGGGTCTTTTACATTGTTAAGGCAGTTGCAACAGGGCATCTCAGGAGTAGATACCATTTTCCCCTTAGCTCTTGACCTGATCAAAAGTAAAATTATGATTTTTATTTTAAAATTTACTATTCATTTTAGATTACACTTAAAGTATCTGTATTCTAAACTGACCTCAATCATCCAGCGACGAAAAGATTAGATTGCAAAGGCTGCTCACCCATTTTAAGATGGATCGTTAGCTGGGGTGGGAGGTGCTACTCCCCTTACAGAACACAGAAGTTCTGCCTTCCCTATCCAGATACAAGCTGTGCTGTAGATGTATCCACGAGGAAGCTTCAAAAAGTTCATGGAAAATGCACATTATGAAAAACATGGGTGTAGGATTCATGTTTTCATACCAGAGAATACGCTTATCTTTTTAAAATTTTTATTTTTAAAATTGGCTTGAGGGACCGGCATTGTGGTGAAGCAGGTTAATCCTTGGCTATTAAGCATCCCCTATGGTTGTCAGTTTGAGTCCTGGATATTCCATTTCCAATCCAGCTCCCTGCTAATGAACCTGGGAAGGCAGCAGAAAATGGCCCTGTATCCATATGAGAGTAGTGGATGGAATTCCAGGCTCCTGGCTTCAGCATGGCCCAGTCCCAGCTGCTGTGGCTTTTTCTCTTTGTAACTCTTTCAAATAAATAAATATTTTTGAAAAAAATGTTCTTTTAAAGGCAAAGAGATAGGGAGAAAGAGAGTGATCTCCCATCAACTGGCTCCCTCCCCAAATTGCAGCAATAGCCAGGGCTGGGCCAGACTGAAGCCAGGAGTTGGGTACTCAATCTGGATCTCCCACATGGGTGGCAGGGACCCAGATAGATGGGCCATCACCTGCTGCCTCCCAGGACGCACGTTAGCAGGAAGCTGGAGTAGAGGGTGGAGCCAGGACTAGAACCCAGGTACCCCAATATGGAAAGTGGGTATCCAAGCAGCAGCTTAGCCCTCGCCAGCCACCTGCTCCTAAAGACATCCTTTAAATCCAATTTTTCCACAAACTGCTTGAAGGCTCCTTGTAGATCTCCAAATCCTACCCTCACAGCTTTTTTTTTTTTTTTTTTTAATGCAGTTAAATGGAAGACCTTTCAACTTTTCTTCCATCAATGGTCTCTGTAAATTAAGAGAATTAACAGCACAGATTCAGAAAAAGAACTGTTGACCTCTGGGTATTAAATTTGTACTTCAGAATTCATGTCCCATTTTCACTTCTATTTACTACATTGCAGGCCAAGTTTCAGCTCACTGCTGCTTACTAATACTTACTAATACTAGCAAAGGCTGTTCTAGTGGGAGTGGACTGACACTAGCTACACCCCAGTTAGCCTTGTTAACCAGCATCCCTTAGCATGTGGTGGGAGGCCAGGGCTGGACTGTTTGACTCCAAGTCAGGAACTTGATCACAATACCATCATAACAAGTTTCCACTTGATGTTCCCAGTTCAAGGCAGGGTCATGTCCAGATCTGTGTTTTTATTTCTAGTATTGACAAGTCCCAAATGGAGTAAATACAGCCAACCACTCCATAAGAAACATTGCTACAAGAGTCTTCCTTCATACACGGAGAACACACCCTCTTCAGTTTGCCTTTAGCCTTTCTATATATATATATTTTTTTTTCTTTTTTTTTTTTTTTTTGACAGGCAGAGTGGACAGTGAGAGAGAGAGACAGAGAGAAAGGTCTTCCTTTTGCCGTTGGTTCACCCTCCAATGGCCGCCACAGTAAGTGCGCTGCGGCCAGCGCACCGCGCCGATCCGATGGCAGGAGCCAGGTGCTGCTCCTGGCTTCCCATGGGGTGCAGGGCCCAAGCACTTGGGCCATCCTACACTGCACTCCCTGGCCACAGCAGAGAGCTGGCCTGGAAGAGGGGCAACCGGGACAGGATCGGTGCCCCGACCGGGACTAGAACCCGGTGTGCCAGCGCCGCAAGGCGGAGGATTAGCCTATTGAGCCCCGGTGCCGGCCTAGCCTTTCTATAGTAAGCCAGGTAGGAAAACCAGCAAGCCCACCCTACCAAGTTCATTTATAGCCAGGAAGGAGGGCAGCAAATCAATGGAGAAAATGCTTTTAAAGCTCTTTAAAGACTAAGAGTTTGCCTATTCATTGCAAACAAACGTGCATCAAGCATACATCTATCAGTGTCTTTCTCTTCAGATGGGTGGTTGTCCAAACTCAGAACCCTGGGAGCCAGGTAAACCCGTGTTCTCCCTGGTCAGGTTGCTGGCTCCTTTCATGGATGGGGCCAGTAGCTCATTTTTGTGGCCTGGACTTGCTTAAGTTTGAATATTCTTTGGCCTCTCCAAAACTTACATTGAAATTTGACTGCCATTGTGTTGTCAACAGGTGGGGCCTTTAAGCGTGATTGGGTCATTAGAAGCAATTAATACCCTTCTTGTGAGACTGTGTTGATTCTCGGGGTACTGGGTTAGTTCCTGGGCTGTCATAAAGGCAGCCCATCCCTCGCATTTTGCCTCTTCCATATGTGCCTGCCTCCCTTCTGCCTTGCTGTCATGCCGGGAAACAGCACAAGGCCCTCAACAGAAGCTATGTAGAAGCCATGTGGCACACTCACGGACATCCCAGCCTGCAGAAATGTAAGGCGAGATAAACCCCCTTTCCAGAGAAGTCATCCACCCTCAGGTACTGTTGTAGGGACTGAACCTGGATTAGGACATGGTCCTTGGATGGAAGGGAGCTTGTGAGTTCAACCACAGTGAGCCAGGAAGCCCCAGGGAGAAGGTTTCAGCCACAGACAAGGGACACACTGCAGCTAAGTAGAAACTCCCGAAAATGAGTGGCTCTGAAAGGCTCCGGCTGTGCCCCCTGTCACAGGTAGGGAACAGAGGACGACAAAGAGGGGGAAAATGTGGAGGTGAGAAAGGGAAGGAGGAGGAGGACGTGTCAGGGAGAAATCAACATATTATTAAAGAGGCGATATTGGGGCCAGCTCTGTGGCACAGCAGGTAAAGCACCCGTCTGCAGTGCCAGCATCCCATATGGGTGCCAGTTCAAGTCCTGGCTGCAGAAGAAAATGGCCCAAGTCCTTGGGCCTCTGCACCCATATGGGAGACCTTGAAGAAGCACTAGGTTCCTGGCTTCGGATCAGCCCAGCTCCAGCTGCTGTAGCTATCTGGGGAATGAACCAGAGGATGGAAGGCCTCTCTCTCTGCCTTTCAAATAAATAAATAAAAATAAAGAGGTGATACTATGGGATGATACTTTGCTGTTTTTATTTTTGTAGTTTAAAGAAGTGAATTCACCTGAAGGCTCTTTTTCTAAGGAGTTCACTGAACAAGGTTGTTGACTTTAACATCATCTATAATGGCCAGAAATGGAAACAAACTATCCCTATCATATTTTCAACTCATTCTTCTGCCTCTACACCCGTGAATTAGAAGCTTGCTGCACCAGCTCTGCCTGACCACCAGGGCTGAGCCACCATAGCTCTTCTCAGCGGAGCTGGGGGTGACAGGAAGATGGGAAAACATGGATTCCACCCTCACCTAAGGGGACATTTGCTACCCACTCCTGACCCATTTAAGAATCTCAGATGTGAGCTACGAAATAGTATGTAATTATACAAACTGCAACTGCTCTATCTATATTTACTCATACAGACCTAGGCATACATAGTGTTATCATTGCCTATAAATTTTTTTTTTTTGACAGGCAGGACAGTGAGAGAGGTAGAGACAGAGAGAAAGGTCTTCCTTTTGCTGTTGGTTCACTCTCCAATGGCCGCTGCGGCCGGCACACCGCGCTGATCTGAAGGCAGGAGCCAGGTGCTTCTCCTGGTCTCCCATGGGGTGCAGGGCCCAAGCACTTGGGCCATCCTCCACTGCACTCCTGGGCCACAGCAGAGAGCTGGCCTAGAAGAGGGGCAACCAGGACAGAATCCGGCGCCCCGACCGGGACTAGAACCCAGTGTGCTGGCGCCACAGGCAGAGGATTAGCCTACTGAGCCGCGGCGCCGGCCTGTCTATAAAATTTTTATTAAGTTGCCATAGTTGTTCATTTTTTACGGGGTACACACAAAATACTGAATACTGAAGTCGCTTGCAGAGCAGCCATGACTAATATGATCTCATTTATGACAGGCCCTATCAGAGCAGGATGGTCCTTAATGTGAGCAGGTGTTTCCTCTGGGGGGTAAGGTTTGGGATGTCTGACGTTCTTGTTTCTATTTCCTGTTATTTTTGTAACTTATCTCCAGTGAGAACACCTTATTTTTATAACCAGAAAAAGACATAAATAAAAAAGCACTTAGATGAATAACTGAATATGCAAAACCAAGGTTAACTACAAGTCAAGTCCAGTTACAAGAAACATCTCTACCTGACACACAGACTTTCACATCTCAAGCCTGGGCCTATCTACCATAAGCACTAGTCAATGTGATGAGATTTCAAGACAACAGAAGACTTTAGATGGTCTCCTGATGTTCCCTCAGGTCCACAGAATAAATATTTGAAATTCCTTTTTTTCTATCATCTTTCCAGCTAAAGTCTTTTTTTAATGGGAGGGGGGAAGCAAACATTCCCTTTCACAAAACTGCAAATTTGTTTTTTTTATTATCAAATGATCCACACAAATGAAACTGGCCCAACATTAGTTCTGAAATGCATGAAAAGAGAAAAAAAATGAGTTTTGTCATGTGAATATATAAATAATATCAAGGATATAATAGAAAATGTAAGTCCAATACAATTCTCTGTACATTGTAAGTACAACAAACAATGAGATCTCTGCTCAGTAAAAAATACTATACTTCTGGAGGCAGGTGTTTAGCCCAGCAGTTGAAATGCCCTTTAAGATGTCCTTATTCCATTTCAGAGTTCGACTCAGGTCTGGCTCCTGACTCCAGCTTCCTGCTAAAACACTCAATCCGTGGCTATGGTGATGGCTCAAGTAATTGGTTTTTTGTCACCCACATTCTTAGTTCCTGGTTCCTAGCTTTGACCAGGTCTAGGCACGGCCATTGCAGGAATTCGAGACGTGAACTCTCGAACAACGACCCCACCCCACCCCCATTTTTTTTTTTAAATTGTACATTCAGGGCCAGTGCCATGGTGCAGAGGGTTAATCCTCTGCCTGTGGCACTGGCATCCCTTATGGGCGCCGGTTCTAATCCCAGCTGCTCTTCTTCCAATCCAGCTCTCTGCTGTGGCCTGGGATAGTAGTAGAAGATGGCCCAAGTGCTTGGGCCCCTGCACCCACATGGAAAACCAGGAAGAAGCACCCTGGCTCTTAGCTTCAGGTCGGCATAGCTCTGGTTGTTGCAGCCATTTGGGGAGTGAACCAACGGAAGGAAGACCTTTCTCTCTGTCCTCTCACTGTCTATAACTCTATCAAATAAATAAAATCTTTAAAAAGTAAATCGTACTTTCAATTCTTATTTTGGTTTTTATCAAGAAAAATTAAAAGGCCCAGGGTGGACAGGGGCTGATCACATCACAATATGAGCAACAAATAATAAAGTACTTGAAGAGCAACTCATTATGCTTCATGCCTGGCGGCAGAGTCTCATTTTCTCCGCACTTAAAGAAAAATCTTTCCCTGTGTCAAGTGAAGGGGACAGCACAACTCCAACTTTGAGGGGTCGGAAGGCACGGATAACAGGGAAGACAGCTTTGGAGCCACGCCTCCTGTGTGGAGTCCACACGTATCCTTACCCAGCCACTAAGACGTATTTTCCATCTGCTTGGTCCTTTAACCTTTCGAGCAGGGACAAGCGCACTTTGGCTTTGCTTTTGCCATAGATTTCAATTTCCTCTGCGAGCAATCCTATCTCCTTGGCAAGCACATCCACAGCTTTTGGAGTCTGTCCTCTTGAAATCTCGATATCGCTGCGGGGAAAGAAAATACATGAGAGGCAAGAGGCTTCTCGGCTTAGGTGGTCGCCGCTGGCGTGAGCTGAAGATGACGCCCCGCCAACAATGAACTCACGGCCATCGCGCGGGGTCCTTCTCCCAGCCAGCATGACGCACAACTGCTAACGATTAACGTGCATGAGAAAATGATGCGTTTTATTTTTCTTTTTGAGAAGTAACTCCAGGAAATTCACAAAGACTCTTGAATTGTGCACAGGCACAGAGATAACTCCTATGCCACGGGAGCAGAGAATCGGGTATTACGAAGTGTTCAAGTGCTCTCCATGGAACACTTGAATTACAGCGAGCATTGCATGAGGCCCTCCTCTTGGGCTGGCCACATGTGTCTCCTCTATCCAAAACTGTGGAAATGCAGTTTTGTTTTATCTCTGTCCATACTTTCCCTCTCTCTTTCCCACTTCTAGTCCAGAATCATATTTCAAAATATTTTATTAATTACACAACTGCTGGTAAAAGGACCGAGTGCTCATAGCTCGACTTCAGACTGGGGACATTTTAGGGACTCCGGAGCGTGGCTGGCCCCATAACTGAACTCTTTTTAAATAACTGGCCAGGCGAGGATGCCACTGCTCGCCTGCAGGAATACCCCAAATGCCAGGCTGCGCAGCAGTGGTTCACAGCCCCTGGGCACTCATGGGCTCAGCTGCTTCATTTCTCAGGGTCCCAGGCAGTGCATCAGACTGACCAGATGTTGGGGGGTGTGAACTGGAGAGCAGCAAGGCTAACTCGGGGCGTGGAGTGCAGGAAGCTGGACACGAGAAAACTGCTCCTCCAGGGCACACCAGAGTGGCCCACCCTTCCCGGGCACACCATGGAGCACTTCCTGGAGCGACAGCACCTTCGGGCCTCTGCCCCGAAGAGCTACCACTCTCAGCCCTCATCCCACCCTATGCTCTCCTCCACCAAGCCACTGTTGGGGTGGGGGTGGGGGTGGGGTCTGGCCGTAGTCTAGGATGGCAATAAAGATGCGCTAGCCAGACTACACCAAAATGCACCTGAGAAGCCAGGATAAGGCAGAGAGGCCCCAAGCCCGAGTGTGGGCTGAGCTCGGGGCCTCTGTCCAGGCAACCCCCTCCTCAAATGCACCAATCACCTTCCATTCTGGCCTCCTTCCAGTCACCCTTAACTCTGCAGGCTCCTACCACACGTGATCTTCCTAGCTAAGACTTTTCTGTCCCTCTCCCCTCATGGGCTCCCACACTGGGGAGCCTACCCTTGGACGATCTCCCAGGCTTTCTCTTCACCAGCTAAAGAGGCCCAGTGACGTTGTGTTGATTTTCCGAGTGATTTATAAACAACTCAGCCCGCCTTTCTCTCCCCAGTGGCTCTAGAAAGCAAATTCGGTCACCCAAGCACTTTACCCTGTTGACTTTAAAAGACTTTGGTATACATGCTAGTAAACTCTAAATTTCTTTTCGCTCTAAGTAAAATATGCCAATGTACTTTTAAAAAAATGAGGGCCAGTTAACAACATAAATAGCTTCAAAATTGAAGACGTTTTATGAAACAGATTGCACAACTGCCCGGATGAAGTTACAAGGAAAAACACTCCTCACTGGAATGTACGCGTTAATGGACACGCGGCGTGACTAAGATGTTTAGTCTAAGGCAGGGGTGAAAACAGCACAGTTCTGCCAGCCTGGTGGGTGAGTTCAACCCACAGGGGTCACCTGGCTGCCCACAGGGACAAAGGTCAATTCTAAAAAGCATGGGTCTCCCAGCGAAGAATCAGTTACTGGAGGGTTTAGCGACTTCATCCACCACAAATTCCAAAGCTGCTGGCCCCGATTACCTGGGGACTCCCTGGCATTCTACACACCTGCAGAAAGGGGATCGGCCAGAGACAACGGAGCAGGAGGCTGGAAAATGCTTGCTGCTCGCTCAGACGTCCTGGCCATCCAATGATTCCAACTCACATGCTGGGATGACATCCTGCAGCTTGAATTTCCAAATTAATACCAAGAGACTATCAGCTTAGGCCTCCCGAAATATCACTTGGAAGAAAATATCCAGAGGATGATCACCGGGCATCTTATCACAGTTCTGAGGAAAGCTGGGATCAGTTCCCACATGGAATATCTGCTTTGGTTGCTCATCTGTTTCCAGAGTGGAAAACAACACAGCCCTTAAGACCGCTCTGATGTACGCCTTGAACATGTCTAACACTGACGAGCATATTCCAACACTGCCTTTTTGCAGCTTGTCAAATCTAAAACCGTTGTTTTAGGGATCACTACCAAGAGCAAACACTGCCGTTGAAACAAAATGAGAAATACATGTTCTTAGAATTGATGAGACTACAGTAAACCAGTTCAATATGATTCCGTTTTGGAGGAACTATGATAGAGAAATGTATGACCATCTGATGATGATTAGAGACAGTTATTCCCCATCAAAACAAAAATGCCATGAGTCCTGCTGCCAGCCCAGCAGGAACTCCGGGGTATGGATGGCACCTGGGTGAGCTGGCCTTGGCAGAAACAAAGGCGAGGTCTTACCTGGGCACGGGGGAGAGTGGCTGAAGTTTCAAACAGTGAAGTCTCCACCTCCTGTGCTGCTGCTCGCGAAGCCACCTCCTGCCACTGCTGACCATGTTCTTTGGGGACAGAGAGGCAAGCGCACGTTAGGAAAGTAAGCTGACGGGGTGCAGCCTGCCCATGACAACAGGGTGCCTGGGTGTTACACGACAGCCAAGAGCAGATGGTCATGCAGTAAGCTGGGTGACCACTGGTGACAATTTTATGCATGTGTAATTAGGTTTGGGGAGTTTTCTTTAAAAAGAAAACGTGAGCTATGAGTACTATTTACGATTTCCTGAGTGTTCACTGGAGACACTGAGTACGCAGATAAAATTACACTTAGTGGGTTCATCTCAGGAAAGAAAAATGAGGAAAATACAAGGCAGCACAATGACTAGCTTGGCGTCACACCATTTCAATGTTACCCTTCTACAACTGGTGTAAGAGCAAGCAAACTGAATAAGGAAAGAGAGATAAATGTAAAAAGGGAATTACAAGAGAAGTTCATGTTGCTGCAAAGATCTGTGAAACACACGCAGTTTTTTCATAATATTCATTCTTCATACATTTTTTGGAGAGCCCCCAGATATGCATATACATAAACAGAAGTACATTAAAATAAATGGAAGCAAAGTTTTATTTTATTTGAAATGTAATTCATACTCCCTACAAAAATGTATAATATCCTATTTTGAGCTAAGAAGCTTTAACTGTGCATTACCTCATAAGAAATAAACTACGTAAGAAAGAAGCGAACTAAAGCCTGCCTCTGGGCGGTGGAGGCAATCAGAGGGTTGGTTTTCCCTACTGCTCTTGAGTGCCACGGCCAGCAGACACTGTCATCCACAGGCCGCAGCACCACGTGCATGGGCTCAGCCTATCTATCGAGGTGGAGACAAGGGCACCTAGGGTCTACCGAATTTCTTAATGCTCCTGTCTTCAAAAGCTGAGCCCTTCCTCTCCTTTGTATGGGAATCGGGCTTAGTGACTGGCTTCTAACAAACAGGACAAAGGAAGTGGCTACATGTGATCTGGCAAACTAGGTCATAACACACTCAGCTTCTGCTGTGCTCTCTGCTTTGGATGGGGAGAGGTTGGGGGTGGTGAGCAGCCCTGTGACGAGGGCCTCGTGCTGAGGGACAAAGGTACCTGCAAAGGGCCCACACATGCGTGTGCTCTGCCTTGGAAGCGGATCCTCAGCCCCGGTGAAGCCTTTAGACAGCTGGGCCCTCAGGTGACCTCTTGCTTTCACACACATGAAAGACCCTGAGCCCCGGCGACCAGCTAACCTGCTCCTGCAAACTGGGAGGTAACCACTGTCTGAAGTTGCTAAATTTGGGGATAATTTCTTACACAACAACAGACAACTGATACCCAGACTCTGACTTGGGTCCCTAGCTCATACCTGTCATGTGATCACACACAAGTAACTGATTTTATTTTTTCCTAAGTCTTCATTTCCTTGTTTATCAAGTGGTATGTAACGTGTTTAACCTTACATCTGGTAAATATTTAAAAAAAAAAGCAAAAAGCAAACACTTGCGAAATGTTAGCAACTATTAATCAAACCTCCAAAGTCAATATTTTCAAAGCACCATGTTCCACAGACCTGAATCCTCAGAGCAGCAGCAAGAAGACTCACATCATCTTCGGCAATGGAGCCACCAACATGCACCCTGTGAGAACCACAGCCAAGCTTCTCTGTGAAAAATTAGAGGAAAGTCAGATGTCACCAACTGCCTTTAGCAGCAAGCCTGGACACTGAATAATGTCCTCACTTCTCAACCAAGGAAGTCAGGATGTCAGGGCACTGCCTGGGTCTCTTTTACATTAGAGAAGCATCCACCTAAGCCATTAACCTGGGATAAAATGGAGGTATAACTTAATCAATCGCACCATGTTTTGAGACAGCATTTCTCACACTGAACCAGAGGGAAACATCTAGGCACACCGTCTCTCCAGACAACCCCAAGTATCATATTGGATCTTTTCAAAATGGCACCATTAGAAATAAACGCGCCCAACAGTTCACAGGCAACATTCGTCACACATTACAGGAGGCAGCAAGACCCGCCAACTGGGCTGCACATTTTTGAGCCAGAACAGGATTATAACCACGACTCCCCCTCTAAGGAGCTACTGGGACTTCAGCATTTGACGGAAGTAAAACGGGCTCAGCATACAGCATGTTGAAACCATCAGAGGGAAGGGCATGCTGGAGGAAGGGGCTGGGGACAGGCGACCCACTGCACTATCTGTCAATGCAGTATCCTAAGCGTCTCAACATTGGACACAGTAGGGCTTCATGAGAAGTATCTGCAATCTTTATTGGACAATATACAGGATATTAAAGCAATTTTGCTTGTGAACACAGGCAATAGAGGGGGATGGAAACATATATAGGGTATGGCACTGAGGGTAGAGCAGTCGCCTGAGACGTCTGCATCCCAACTGACAGTGCTGGTTGGGGCCCTGGCGGCTCTGTTTCCAATCCAGCTCCCTGCTAATGTGCTTGAGAAGCAGCACATGACAGTTCAAGTAACTGAGTCCCTGCCACCATGTGGGAGACTTGGAGTTCCTGGGGCCTGGGTTCAAGCTGGACCTCCCTTGGCTATTGTGGCCATCTGGGGAGGGAACAAGGGACAGAGAAGTCTCTCTCTGGTCCTCACTCTTTCAAACCAACCAACAACAAATCTTTCTTTAAAAAAATCCTTATTGTAGAAGTGATAATGTCCCACATCCCACCACAACTAAGAGTATTCATTTAAGGATATTTAGGAAATAACTCGTCTTCAAACTCAAAAGGCACTGAAGGGCCGACGCTATGGCGTAGCAGGTAAAGCCGCCTCCCACAGTGCTGCCACCCCATATGGGTACCAGTTCAAGTCCTGGCTACTCCACTTCCTATCCAGCTCTCTGCTCTGGCCTGAGAAAGCAGTAGAAGATGGCCCAAGGCCTTGGGCCCCTGCACCTGCATGGGAGACCTGGAAGAAGCTCTTTCCTGGCTTTGGATCAGTGCCACTTCGGCCGTTGCAGCCATTTGGGGAGTGAACCAGCATATAGAAGACCCCTACCCCTTTCTCTCTGCCTCTCCTTCTCTCTCTGTGTAACTCTGACTTTCAAATAAATAAATCAATCTTTGGGGGGAAAAAAAAGGCACTGATAAGAATTCTACTTTTCCCTCCTTCAGTTATCACTTACACAAATCTATGAAAAGTAAACACACATGCAAAAATTTGTAGCAAGCATCCTCCCTTAGAGAACAGAAATGTTTCTAATAGCAACTTTTTGGAAATAAACTATTTTCTCCTTTTGGACCACTCTACTCTTAAATTATCCACTTTGCTGACAGTCCTTTGTGGGAAGGAGCACAAAGCACTTCAGAGCATGTGTTGTGTGATGTTCTCCTGTCAAATGTATTAGGGTGTGGGAAAATCACATCCCCCAGGTATTGCTGAAAGATTAGCAACACTTCAGTTTTATAAATTGTGTTTAGGCAAAAGCCAAGAGGCCAGAGGTAAGAGAGGCTTGTTTTGTTTTGTTTTAACCACGAGAGATCTGATCTTGTCCAACTTCTAGGAGGAAAAAAATGCTTCTCTCATTCTTTCTTTAAGTGATGGAGAAATGAGACAAAATTATATTCCAGGGGCTGGTGTCAATTTATAAACGCAAGTTTCCAGAATCGAATCACAAATATCCAAGTGAGTGAAGAATATTTGACCTCTACAGTGTCAATTGCATTAACATAAACCTAGCAATTTTGTAAGGATTTGCTATTTTGACAACTGTATGATTGCTGATATGTCTAAACCTGTATTACAAATAATTTATTAATTAATTTTATTTGAGACAAAGAGAGGAGAAAGTAGGGGAGGAATGAAGGCTGGAAGAGAGAGAGAGAAAGAAAGACAAGAGAAAGAAATTTCCTGTTCACTGGTTCACTTTGCAAATGCCTGCAATCACCAGGTTGGGAGCAGACTGGAGCTGGGAGCTGGGAGCTGGGAACTCAATCCAGGTCTCTCCCAGGTGGAGGTCAGGGACCCAATTACTTGGGCCACAACTGTGGCCTCAGAGAGTACAAAGCAGGAAGCTGGAATCAGGAGCAGCGTGGAGACTCCAACCAGGCACTCTGATATGTGATGTGGGCATTGCAAGCGACATCTTAACTATTGCACCAACATCCCGCCCTTTACAGATAATGTCAACATTACCGACAGAATTGAGCTAGGTGAACAAAAGGCAGGATTAACAAAACGAAATAAAGACCTAATGTATCTGTCTCAGGACGGCAGGCAGCACACATGGTGCAATTCTCTCTTTATAGCCAAAATTCGATTTGAGGCAACTGAAAGGGAAATAAAGCCCTTTTACAATAGTAAAACGGGTGTCATGAATGGAGCAGAAATGTCAGAAATTTGGCTGGTGCCATGGCTTAACAGGCTAATCCTCCGCCTTGCGGCGCCGGCACACTGGGTTCTAGTCCCGGTTGGGGCACCGGATTCTATCCCGGTTGCCCCTCTTCCAAGCCAGCTCTCTGCTATGGGCCGGGAAGGCAGTGGAGGATGGCCCAAGTCCTTGGGCCCTGCACCCCATGGGAGACCAGGAGAAGCACCTGGCTCCTGCCTTCGGATCAGCGAGATGCGCCGGCCGCAGCGGCCATTGGAGGGTGAACCAACGGCAAAAAGGAAGACCTTTCTCTCTGTCTCTCTCTCTCACTATCCACTCTGCCTGTCAAAAAAAAGTTTGTGGAACAAAGTAACAAATAGGAGCAGACTGATGAGAAACCAGCAGAGAGGAGTCTAAAATCCCAAATACCAATGAATGCCTGCAACAAGGTTCAACGCTTTCCTGGACAAGCCCAAAGCTTCAAGTCACCAGACATCAGAAGCAGGAGTGGATAAACAGGCCACTATCGGAACCCTAACGAATGTCCATCAGCTGTCAGGCAAGCTGGCTTTGTTTACGCAGTGCTGGCCCCTGAGTCTCAGACAGGGTACACTGCAAAGTCAGCTTTCAGCCCATGAGAAATACATGATGACAAACAATACAAAGATTCTAAAACACAGCACAAAACCTACAGCCTCCTAATTTTATACACACACAAACACACACATAAACATACAATTTAAACTTTATAACATCCTATCTGGCCTGCCATTTTTCCTTTTGAAGAAAGTTATCTCATTCTTAGCATGATCTGATCTCAAGGTGTTTGATCAGAAGTAATTTTTATTTTCTTCCTTTTGTTAGAATAACAAAATTTATTTTTTTTGCAAATTTTTTTGCAAAATTTCTCCCTCAAACATTGTATTATTGCTTTTGGAGTTGAATCAATGTACTCTTGAAATGGAACTAGAAGTTCTGAATCCAGAGAGCTTGTGGCAAGTAAGACTGGTAACTGAATCACAAATACACCCCTAAAAACGTCACGGGTAACGAGAGTGGAGCAAGGAAATCATTATTTCACCTGCTGTTTGCATGAAGGCAAGACTCACCTCAGAGCCCGACCACGGTGGGACCTGGGAGACACCCTTCAAACAGGGCCCGACAGGGGTCCTGTCCCCAGGGTGGATAGGTCTTTTCTGCTTTCTACTAGACAACTCTCCCTTAACCCACACTTCCTCCAGGCATAAGTTAATGAATGATTTTAACAGATGGCCTTTGGCTTTTGATTTTTCTTATGATAACCAAACTTCCTGCAGAAAAGAAAATTTAAGGCTTGAGTGTTAGTGTGCTTTCCCTGACATTTGCCTTTTGACACTACCTTGGGAATATTCCCTGAACAATAACCTCCAACGAGGCAGGGCAAGGTCAAGTCTTGGTTTTCCCACCATCTTGGCCGTGGGATACATCTCTGCTTTTATGCCGTCTGGCCTAGGATACCCTCCCTATTGCAATCCATAGACCAAACTCTAAAATGTTTTTTCCCATCTAGGAGAACAAGTTGGTCCAAAAAACTTAAATCAGACAATAGTACAAGAAGAATCTTTTTGAAAAACACTGGTGATTAAGTTTTTTCAAAGTAATGGACTTTTTTTTTCCCCCACGATGTATTTATTTATTTGAAAAAATTACAAGGGCCGGCGCTGTGGCCCAGTGGGTTAACGCCCTGGCCTGAAGTGCCGGCATCCCATATGGGCACCAGTGAGTCTCAGCTGTTCCACTTCTGATCCAGCTCTCTGCTATGGCCTGGGAAAGCAGTGGAAGATGGCCCAAGTCCTTGGGCCCTGCACTGATGTGGGAGACCCAGAAGAAGCTCCTGGCTTCAGATCGGCACAGGTCCTACGTTTGGAGAGTGAACCAGTGGATGGAAGACCCCTCTCTCTATCTCTACCTCTGTCTGTAACTGTCTTTCAAATCAATAAAATAAATCTTTTAAAATGAAGTTAAATATATAGGCTTTGTAGGATGCAAAGTAAAAGAGAATAAATGAAATAAACATAAATGATTTAGTTTAATTTTTGTGACAGTGCTCAAGAGTTATACTCCTGCTTAAATCATTTGAATCTCACTATCGGTGAGAGTACATAACAACTGTTCAAAAGATGAAGGAAGGAATAGGATGAAAATATTACTTTGGGGTCCAGCACTATGGCATAGTAGGTCAAGCCTCTCTCTGCAGTGCTGGCATCCCATATGGGTGCCGGCTCGAGTCCTGGCTGCTTCACTTCTGATCCAGCTCCTTGCTGATGGCCTGGGAAAGCAATGGAAGATGGCCCAAGTGCTTGGACCCCTGCACCTGTGTGGGAAATCAAGAAGAAGCTCCTGGCGCCTGGTTTTTGATCAGCCCAGCTCTGGCCGCTGAGGCCACTGGGTAGTGAACCAGCAGAAGGAAGACCTCACTCTGTTTCTCTTCGTCTCTCTAACTGTAGCTCTACCTCTCAAATTAAAAAAAAAAAAAAAAAAAAAAAGGTGAATATCACTATTAACTTAATATTGCAGTCCTTTTGAAACTACTGAAAATAAATTACCAAGGAATTAATACCAGGTTGCATTTTCTAAATAGCTTGAGCCTGTTAAAAAAAACAAAAAATAAATTATATTATATTGAGAAATAAATAAAAACTTGAAATGGAAAACTGACAATATTTCTCAGACTCAAAACACCTGGACCGTCCAAGGAAAAAGAAAGAACAAAAAATAAAGAGGGAAGATCCAGTAGGTTTTGGAATGATGAAAGTTCAGAAGTCATAAATAAATATCTGTATGCTCACCTTATTCTAAATGCCTTAAGATAGTGATTAAGAGCCAGGCAACGTCTACTTTCCTAAAGCTGCCTGCCTGCTACATTCTCAGAATCCCACTGGAGCTCCTCCTTCGCCGGGCTGGGCCTTCCAGATACCCACTCTCATTCTGCAAACTCGCGGTCAGGGAGTTACTTTGTGCACTGGCAACAGGGTAACGATGCCATGGGGA
This sequence comes from Lepus europaeus, assembly GCF_033115175.1. Classification (NCBI taxonomy): domain Eukaryota; kingdom Metazoa; phylum Chordata; class Mammalia; order Lagomorpha; family Leporidae; genus Lepus; species Lepus europaeus. The sequence continues at coordinate 151,968,097 of NC_084829.1, read as the reverse complement.
AGCTGGGCAGAGAAGCAGCCCAAACTTTACTGCCAGCTGTGAAAGAGGCAAGGCACCTGAGGTTTCATCCCACTTGTTCCTCCCAACAGCTCTGCTCCCATTTTACCCAGAAGGTAACTGAGGATTAGAAAGTTCAAGTTTTTGGGGGCTGGCGTGGGGGCACAGTGCATTAATCTGCCTGCAATGCTGGAATCCCATACCTGCATAAAGCTTGAGTTTCAGCTGCTCCACTATTTTTTTTTTTTAAGATTTATTTATTTACTTGAAAGTGAGGGTTACACAAAGAGAAGAAGCAGAGAGAGAGAGAGAGAGAGAGGGAGGGAGGGAGGGAGGGAGGGAGGGAGGGAGGGAGAGAGAGAGGTCTTCCATCTGTTGGTTCACTCCCCAGTTGGCCGCAATGGCCGGAGCTGTACTGATCTGAAGCCAGGAATCAGGAGCTTCTTCTGGGTCTCCCATGAGGGTGCAGGGACCCAAGGATTTGGACCATCTTCTACTGCTTTCCCAGGCCATAGCAGAGAGCTAGATCGGAAGTGGAGCAGCAGGGTCTTGAACCAGCGCCCATATGGGATGTCGGCACTACAGGCAGCAGCTTTTACCCGCTATGCCAGGGAAAGCAGTGGAGGATGGCCCAAGTACTTGAGCCCCCACTATCCACATAAGAGACCCACATGGAGATCTGGGCTCCTGGCTTCAGTCTGGCTCCTCCTTTGCTGTTGCAGCCATTTAGGGAACAAACTAGTGGATGGAAGATACATCTCTCTCTTTTTCTCTCTCTCTCTTTTTATCACCCCACCTCCCACTTTTCTGTTACTCTACCTTTCAAATAAATGAATATTTGTTTAAAAAATAAGTTACTTGCTTAAAGTCACGCAGTTTATAAGTGCAATGTAATTAAGGGTTAAAAAAAGCTTAACTCTTTTCTATTTGAGTCAGGTTAATTCTAACTCCAAAATCCATGCTCTTTGCACTACATTCTCCATCTCCCTTCAGAGACAGACAAGGGAGGGCCCAAGGCTCCCAGGGCTTTCCTGGTCCACAAGCATGAGCCCTGGGCTACAGCCAGGGGTTCTTCTACTCTGCACCACACAGAATTGTGTTAGCTGAAAATGATGCTGTAAACTGTGCTGAACTGTGTTTTCTGGGCCCAGCTTCTCTGTACCATTTGGGACATCAACAGGGAAGTCCTGGGGCCAGCACTGTGACACACTGGGTTAAGCCACTGTCTGCATCCCAAATGGGCACCGGTTCATGTCCTGGCTACTCCACTCTCAATCTGCTCCCTGCTAATGGCCTGGGGAAATCACTGGAAGAGCCCAAATGTTTGGGCCCCTGCCACCCACAAGGGAGACCCGGATAAAGCTCCTGGCTCCTGTCTTTGGCCTGGCGCAGCCCTGACAATTGTAGCCATCTGGGGAGTGAACCAGCAGATGGAAGATCTCTCATTCTTTCTCTTTCTCTCGTCTTCTGCAATTCTTTCAAATAAATGAATAAATCTTAAAAAAAGATAAGTCCTAATTGTTGGGGTACAAAATGGTCTTGCTTTGGGTAAACTCTGCTCTTTGGCAAGCATGGCAAAAGTTAGAGCTAGTTAACAGGAGAATGATACTCCCTGTTTTGAAATCTAAACACTGGAATCAAGCAATAGAAGTGAGGTATAATTGTTTTCTGAGAAGTGGTTCTGGGCTATCAGCCATCAGGAAAATCTCTTCTAGGATTAGGTATTAAATAACGCACCCCTACAGAATTACCTCACCATAAATCACCATATCCCATTTATTTTTACAGGGTGGGGAGGGACCCTGTGCCATTACAGCACAGAATGAAAATTTCATTATAAAACTCTGCCTGCACCCAGCCACAAATGTATTAAAAATTCTCCTTCTGGTCTCAAGTTTAAACAAAAGCATGTTTCTTTTTAATAATATTTCAAAAAGGTCTATTCATTTGTTTAAAGTGTCAAGATTATAAAGAAAAGAGAAGGAGAAAAAAATCTTTAATTCACTCATAGGCTGAATTTTCATACTACCTCAAGTTGGTAAAGTTATAACTTTATTTGGAAATGCCCATACATTCACTCAGCAAAGCACTCATTATTTGTCCCAACAGCTGCCCTGTCACCCTGCTTTCATGTGGGAGACAGGTCCAAGGGAACAGCTCTAAAGTGCAACTAACCCCACACCACGAATACGGCCTTGAGTGCATGACCCACTCACTCAACTCTCAACATTGACTGAGCGTGCGTGGCCGGTTGGGCACTCTTCCAGGCACTGCACACTCAAAACTCAAGGAGAAAAGTACCGCCACTGGACTAGATAAAATAAATGAACTGCAATCAGTCTACTTATAGAACTGCTCGATCAACATTTAACACCGTAGTCTTTTCTCCCCGCCCCCCCCCCAAAAAAATCATTATAATGTAATCTACTATTTTCAGGAACATTTTTTTCAAAATCAAAGGCCCGAAAAAGAAATCTGATTTAAAAATAAGGCAGAGGCCAGGGTTGGGGCAAAGAGGGTTACGCCAACACTTGATGTGACACCAGTATCCCATGAGTGCAGGTTCCAGACCTGGCTGCTCACCTGACAATGCGGCTCCCTGCCAAAACACCTGGGAAAACAGCAGAAAATGGCCCAAGTACTCCAGCCCCTGCCACTCATGTGGGAGACCCAGCTGGCTTTCCAGGCTCCTGGCTTCAGCCTCCCCTAACCTTGACAGTTGCAGCCATTTGGGGAGTGAACCAGTAGATGTAAGAGCTCTTTCTCCCTCTGTCTCTCCCTGTATCTCTCTGTCTCTCTTTCAAATAGATCCTTAAATTTAAAAAAAAAAAAAAAAAAAAAAGCTATTTGCTCTTTTTTTTTTTTAAATGTCACTTCCATAAAATAATAAGGCAAAGGGTTTCCAAAGGGACATTGAAGTAGACTCTCCTATTTCCAGCCAGGATTGGGCCAACACTGTTCTAAATACCAACTTTATTTAAAGACACCACATCTCATTACAGCAAAGGAGCATTCACTTAAAGGGAGACAAAGGGCATGGTTGAGTGTCCTAATCTACAGGGAATTCTGATCAAAGCAGCCCATGGGTCTCTTCACCACTGATGGGCCAGGCACTGGATTTTCAGGGAAAAAAAAAAAAAAAAAAGCAGCGCATCTCACAGTCTTATTATATTGTGCTTCTCTAATGCTTCATTCATCCATGAGCTCTTTTTTTTTTTTTAAGGATTTATTTATTTGCAAGATAGAGTTACACAGAAGCAGGGGGAGAGAGAGAGGTCTTTCATCTGCTGGTTCACTTCCCAAATGGCAGCAATGGCCGGAGCTGGGCTGATCTGAAGCCAGAAGCCAGGAGCTTTTCCCAGGTCTCCCACGTGGGTGCCGGGCTCCGAGGATGTGGGCCATCCTTTACTGCTATCCCAGGCCAGAGCAGAGAGCTGGATCAGACGTAGAACAGCCGGGACTCGAACCTGCCCCTGCCCTCAGCCCAGCTCAGCACAGTCCTCTTCCTCATACTGGAATCTGCAGGCCAAAGCCAAAGTGGCAAGGAAGGAGGCTCCTCGCCTCCCTGCACCATTGACTCCTGCGTACCCTGTAGTCCTCAGGGACTTGCTGAGGGGACCTGGGGGCGGTCCAATGCTTTCTTAGAGTCTGAATTAGAAAAAGGCACCCACTCTGGGCCAGCTAGGTGCCCTAATGCAGGTACAGCTGCCCCATAGGCGGACCTCTGCAGTCCAGGGTATCTGAGCTCCTCTGTCAAAGCTCCAAACAATCCCAGTTCCAGTCCTAGAACCGCTCATTTCTAATGGTGCTTTTCATGCTGTTTAGGGGCGACTTTGGGGTTCCCAGGGAGTGTGGTAGGCCTTACCGCACAGCAATGCCAGGCAGACAAAGGCTGGATTCCACTCCTGCTCTCCCGGTCGTTCTGCTAGTGCCTGCTCTCATGTGGCGAGATTCAGCTGAGATTTCTTTGCAGGAAAAGACTCCGCCACTTTTTAAGACAGTTTCTAGGTTATCTTACACATGCCAGTCACCTACTATAGGTCACAGCGGATGCGACTGCCAGTACTGGAGGCCAGCAAGGGGACCCTTCCGTGTGGGAGGAGGGGGAGGCAGCCACCTGCGGCAACATCTGGGTTGGGACGTCAGGAAGCCCAGGAGAGCACACTGGCGTTCTGAGCATCCTCTACCACACACTTATGCAGACGACACCAACGCTGCGGGAGCATGCTCTTCCTCCCGTGAGCAAGGGCGAGGCCTTGCTGCTAACAACCTCACTGGCCTTAGCCAGCAGCCCGGCACCCACGGTAAGACTTTTACCTGACATGAAGCTGTGGAAGCAGTTGAGAACCGTAGTTCCTGGCTGTATCCACGCCACGGGAATTTCTTCCGGCTTAGGTGAGCCCAAGATCACAATGTCGGCTTCTTGAAGCTGAAAAGAAAAAAGAAAAAACCCACTTGATCTGCAGCCTCAGCACATGGGTGACTACTGATGTCAGATGACTCTAATGTAACAGAGCCATCGACTCAGAGCTATGCGCCAAGCTGCTGACCCAGGTGCCAGAGCTCTCCTAATTCCTTTCAGGCACTCATTGGTACAAATAGAGCATGAGTTATAGCCTCAAAGGAAAAGAAAATGGGACTTTAAAAAGTGGTGCTAAATTTTAAGTTATGACAATGTAAAATGCTACTGATGCCAATGTCCAAAAGTTATTGATCTTGTTGTGCTGCTATTGACTTTTATTTATTTATTTGACAGATAGAGTCAGTGAGAGAGAGACAGAAAGGTCTTCATTCCTTTGGTTCACCCCTCAAATGGCCACTATGGCCGGAGCTATGCCAATCCAAAGCCAGGAGCCAGGTGCTTCCTCCTGGTCTCCCATGCGGGTGCAGGGTCCCAAGCACCTGGGCCATCCTCCCCTGCCTTCCCAGGCCATAGCAGAGAGCTGGACAGGAAGAGGAGCAACCAGGACTAGAACCTGGCGCCCATTCGGGATGCTGGCACCGCAGGTGGAGGATTAACCAAGTAAGCCATGGCACCGGCCCCCTAGACTTGATTATCTTAGAGAGAAAGGCCCAGAGGCCTAAAGGGGATGTTCTATAAAACCCTATAGGTAATAAAAAAAATATTGTGTGGAGTGCGCAAGTGCCTCTTCTTGTTGGTTAATAAGTTCATAACTTTAAACATGGCATTTAAAGTCTTTCGCCACCCACAGTTTTGTATATCAGATTTACTGCTCCTAAAGTTAAAACATTATTGGTTGTTTAAAAACCTCTTTTAGGTTTTCTGACCTCTATTGTATTCAATACTTTGGGACAGTTCTGTGAGCAAATAAAATCAATAATGTACTACAGGTTCCAACTTAGATTAATTCAAGTTATTAAGAGCAGGAATTCTAATCGATTGATTGTTTTAAAAAAAAAATAAGGATTTTAGGAAACTATTACTGAAATTGCTTTATTGTCCTATCCTGTATGTTATTTTATACGTGTGCATATATTATATGTCTACATGGGAACATTTATTTATTAGGAGTTCTGTTTTAATTGGCTTATAGGTAAAATATTGCTGATAAATTGAAACTGCTAAGTGAACTGAAGATACCTTTTGGTTCATGTGACCTAAATCTCTGTACCAGATGTTTTAAATCTGTTGACATGTTTGTACTTGGGTTTGCTGGTCAAACGAGTTAGACTTGTGTTAGATATTTAAGCAATGTTTCCAATACATATACTCTTGGAATTTATAGGAGGTGTTGGACCTTTCCGTAAATGTTTTCATTAGTTGTTATTTACAGTTAAAATTGCTTGCTGAGTTTTCATTTGATGTTGTTATTGTCAGTGAGCGATCTGGGAAGGCTGACTTGTTCCCTCATTTCTCTTTAAGGAAACTAACTCTATTCTGAAAGACTCTCCAGGATGTACAATCTGGTCTTCAGATCTTATAAAATGGATGGCTAACACTTTTCTATAATAATAGCATAGCCAGAATGAGAGCTTAAATTATGATTTCATGGCTAGATTTACTTTGCCATGGGCACAGTAAACAGGCAAAACCTCCCTTTCAGACCAAAGGAAGGGAATTTTACTAATGTCATCAAATTTTACAGATAAGGTGGTCCTTGTGTTTGATTTCAAAGTGAGAACATAACTTTCCTCATGGGAATTGTTGACCCTACGTCACAGAAAAACCACTATCAGAATATGCCTGTGAGTATGAACTTCTAGCTCAGGCCACCAAAGATTAGAGATGGGACTTGAGCACCCCCTTGACTTGCATCCTCTTAAAGGTTTCCTCTGGTCTGCTTTATCAAAAAGCAGGAGGAAGAGGAAGCTAGGCAGCAGAAGCAATGTGAAGAAAGGTGGCAGCCTATTAATGGCTGCTCTGCCCAGTGATCTGCCATTAAGGACACCCAGCAGGCCAGTCCACTGCATTGGTTTTCCACTTGGAATGCCAGGGCATCAGCAGAAGGCAGCTTATGAAGAACCCTGGCAGCTCTGCCAGCCAAGAGCTGGGTCACTGGAAATGGACTTGCCCTGGAGTCAAAGGACTCCCAGGTCACAGCTGCTGACTTTGTTGGCTCTAAGCTGAAAAGCCCTTCACTCAGCCCTGCTTCCAAAGTAACCATTGCTGTAGAGGGGACGGCCAGGTAGCGTCAGCAACATTGCAGGCAGAACTGTAAATTAACTAAAAATGTTTTCCTTTAAGAGATGCCACCTACCTTCTCTTCAAGCCAGCTCTCCTCCCAGGCCAGCTAGAAATCAACAGGGTGCCTTCCCTAAGGAGGTTCACACCTCTCTTATGATGTACCCCATGTGAAGACATAGGTAGGTCTCGGCCTGGTAACTGGCAAGGCCTTATATATAGCCCACCTGATTATTATCAGGCCCCTTCTATCAGTTTCTATTTGCCTCTCAATGGGAAAACTTGCTCGTGGTTTAGATAGCACCTTTCTTAGGTCCTCTGATAATGACTTGTCGTTTGTTTTAGACTCTGAGTTTAAACTGCTTGTTAGATTCATTTTCTCCAGACTTGAAACAGTGAAATTCTAGGTGGTCATGAACATGAAACCTTGGATGTAAGCAGTTTCTGCAAGCTGGCACTGCGTCCCCCTGGAGAAGCCACTTCCTGCTGGAACCTTGTCTTGTCTGCAGTTCCCAACAACACACCTTTTCAGCGTGAAGCAGCCAGAGCGATCATGGGGCAGTTCCCCTATCAGATGTTTGGGTTCATTCTTCTTGAGGAGGCAATGTGAGGAGTCAGATGCATTAATAGGCAGGGTTGTCCCAGTTGAATTTGGGGTGTAGAATGCTTGCTTCCCACCAAAAGGTGGAATGAATCTCCAAATTTACCAGGAGAATAGTACGCAAGTGGTGATTCCAACCTCCTGAGCTCACAGTTTATTCCTCCCATATGGGTGCTGGTTTAAATCCTGGCTGCTCTACTTCTGATCCAGCTGTCTGCTATGGCCTGGGAAAGCAGTAGAAGATGGCCTTGTCCCCTGCACCCATGTGGGAGACTTGAAAGAAGCTCCTGGCTCCTGGCTTCAGATTGGCGCAGCTCCAGCTGTTGCAGCCAATTGGGGAGTGAACCAGCAGATGAAGACCACTCTCTCTCTCTCTCTCTCTCTGCCTCCCCTTCTCTGTGTAACCCGGACTTTCAAGTTAACAAATAAATCTTTTTTTTTTTTTTTTTTTGACAGGCAGAGTGGATAGTGAGAGAGACAGAGAGAAAGGTCTCCCTTTTTGCCATTGGTTCACCCTCCAATGGCCACTGCGGCCGGCGCATCTCGCTGATCCAAAGCCAGGAGCCAGGTGCTTCTCCTGGTCTCCCATGCGGGTGCAGGGCCCAAGCACTTGGGCCATCCTCCACTGCCTTCCCGGGCCATAGCAGAGAGCTGGCCTGGAAGAGGGGCAACCGGGATAGAATCCGGCGCCCCAACCGGGACTAGAACCCGGTGTGCCGGCGCCGCAAGGTGGAGGATTAGCCTGTTAAGCCGTGGCGCCGGCCAACAAATAAATCTTAAAACAACTCAACTGCTATGGACCACTTAGGGTTTTTTCCTCTCTTGGAAGCGCCCCTTCATACTGCTCTGGCTACAGTTCTGTGACTTTGATAAATCTTGCTTTTTAAATTAAAAAAAAAAAAAAAAGTCTCCAGTGTGGTCTCCAGCAATAGACAGTCTGCACAGGACTATGGTTCACACTAGCTGTAATATCAACAACAATGATGGGACAGGAAAAAAAAAAAAAAAAAAAAAACTATAATGATGGCATCAGGAGACAGAAAGGAGGCAGGGTGGGAGGTGTTCTGAGTCAGGAAGGGGCCTGGGGAAAAACAGGGGCCACGCGTAGGTCTGACCAGCAGCCTGGACGAGCACCATCTGGGGACGCTGGTACCAAGCTCCTACTCTGCGTGTCCATGGAAGGACCGTCTGGAGCTGCACAAAGAATTCCCTCTGCCTTCAGGCCCTGGGGATTCTTGTCCAACGACTCCTTTTCTGTTCTACCTGAGAAAGAGTTTCCCCCTCTGCAAACCACACAGCATGGCCATCCTGCTGGGATTTGATGGGGCAGCACTGCAGGCCCACGGCTGCTAGGAGGGCTGCATCTGGAAGCAGGGAAGGAGCTGGGCTCCAGCCCTACCAAGGGCTGACCCCTGTCCAGGCACCACTAAGCGGCTGCTGGTTTCAGACTGGCTCCATGTGTGGAAGGGGAACGAGCAGGGAGTATTAGACCCCGGGAAGGAAACGGCCACCATCGGGCAGGTGGAGGAGCGGTAAGTTACTACTGGAGAGCCAAACACATGAGGGTGGTGTGACAATGCTGATTAGTAGACAAGGAAACAACGTTCACAGAGTGTAGGTAAACCCACAGGAGGTCCTGTTTCTCCCAGTGCAGCTGGCCTTGGAGACAGCCTAGGAGGGAGAGACTGGGGAGCTATACTGCCCCTCACTTTCCGACAGTCCTCCTGCCACTATCTGTTCCACCTACTTCATTGCAGATTCTTGGCTCGACAGAAGAGTGGAAGACAAAACCTCCTCAAATACCGCCAGCACCATGACCATGCCACGAAGCCAGCCAACCACCCAGCACGCAAACACACTCTACACCTGCTCGTACATTCTCAGCTGGGACGGGCTGACCTCTGCAGACCCGGGAGCGCAATGAGCCAGCTCCTGTGCCTGAGCGTTCTAGACACTGTGTGGGCCACCAGAGGCAACAGCTGATGTCTTTCAGGAATCTAAGGACACAACATGAGACGGTGAGGAGAAGCAGCAAACCCACATGGCCCGCTCTAGTTTGTGAACAAAAACGCCAGGGTTCAGGGCAGCTGCACACAGGGTGACAATTTAAACACGTCTTCTCATGGAGTCGACAGCGTCAGCTTTTAAAAGGGAACACCTGGAAATATTCAGTCCGTTTGATCATGCAAATAGGGAAAAGTGTATTAACAGTCGCTCAGGGCCTGCTCGTGGGCCAAACAGCATCCACAGCTTTCAGCACCTTGCTTTATTACAGCTCGGGAAGTGAACCTGTGTCAGACTGGATCTGCCGCATGGATCACAGGGGAAGAGCAAGCCCTGCTGAAACACGGGCTTCCATAACCCGTCCTCTTCCATGCCACGAGGCTGCACTGTCGCACAGCGTCACCAAGTTTGAGACATGTGTCACCAACAGCCCCAGCAAGCAGGTCCGTGAAAACTGCACGTGGTGTCCACATACGGATCTGAACGGCAGCTGGATTTCTACGAGATGTCGTATTTGGGGGGAAAGAGTGTTCTGGCGGGAAGAGCATTTTTAACATCTCTGTAAAATAGCGTTCATTTACAGACTGCCCTCCTACACCCACCTCCCGAGTCCTCACAGGAAACGCACGTTTAAAGCTGAAGATAAGAAGCGTGCTTGGCTCATTGTTCACGCACAAGGGCAGCAAACCCAGAAGCAGCTCAGACATCCACAAAAAGCAGGTTCACATGAACAAGGCTGAAAACGCCAAGGATCACAGTTCACACGAGTCCCCCCAAGAACACTTAGCTTCCTCCTTGTGGTGCCTTTTATTCGACCTGTTCTTTTCATTACTTATAAATCTGGGCAATCCCACCCTGACCCCTCCACTCCAGACCCACCGCAACTCTCAGGCGAGCCGTCCTAATAAGCAACTGGGGGACAGTTAATCCCACAGAGAAAAAGACAAAAATCCCCCCTCTTAGCAATGACCACAGCGTGGATGCTAATTCTTTCTGGAAAGGAAAAGTGCTAGATGCTTGAATCAACAAATGACCCACTGGGGAGGGGGGAGACTTTAATGAGCTCAGAACCGGGGAGAATTACCGTCTCCGTGGCTGTTCTGACTCTCCTCCGCCCACATGGGAAAGACATGGGCCAAAGCTTGGCTTGAAACTCTACCTCGTAACAAAATATTGCTTTCTCTGCTGAGACTTGAGTAGAGCAGCTTAGAGTGAACCACCCACTCCCCAGGCAAGGCACCAAATGGTAAAACAATAGTAAGACACAGCTATGCACATGGGCAGCCCGGCTGCCGTACAGTCTAGATAACAAGCAATCTATTTTCTCCAAGACAGGCAGAAACAAACATCAGAATGAGAGGGGAAAGGGAGGACAGGAACAGATTTGGAAAAACGTGGTTTGCAAAGTCATACAGAATATCACAATTGTGTGTTTCCCAAATAAAACAAACCAAACAATTTTTAACTACAGAAAGTACAGCCCCAAACTCTTGGCTAGAAGACATGCTTTATCTCTCACTATCAATGCCTTTGGAAAAGAGGCCTATGAGAATTTCATGTTTGGGATTTGTATGGGAGAGCACTTCAAAAAGGTCATGGAAACAGAATGAAAAGATGTTTATTTTTGGGCCTGTGCTGTGGTGCAGCGTGGTATAGAGCTGGCATCCCATACAGGCACTGGCTCATGTCTCAGCTGCTCCACTTCCAATCTAGCACTCTGCTAATGTGCCTGGGAAAGCAATGGAGGAAGGCCCAAGTGCTTGGGCCTCTGCCACCCACACGGGAGACTAGGAAGAAGCTCCTAGCTCCTAGCCTCAGCCTGGCACAGCCCCCAGCCATTGCAGCTATTTGGGGAAGGAACCAAGAGATGGAGGATCTCTCTCTCCTCCCTGTCTGTCCCTGTCTCTGTATAATTCTGTCAATCAAAACAAACCAAACCAAAACAAAACAAAACAAAAAAGAGGTTTGGATGAGATTCTCCAGGAGCAACAGGAAGAATGGGAAGGCAAAAGGTTCGAGTACATCCTTAGGGAGCACTATCTTAAGTGTTGAGGGTACGGGAGTGACGAATGGAGATGCTTGTCTGTCCCAGGATTTAGGGAGAACAGCTTCCATGCAGGCTAAGGAGAAAGGTTGGTGGTCTCAGGTTTCAGTGACACTGGGGGTAATTAGGGATTCATCAGTGACGTTACTCTAGAAATGGACCTTATCACCCACGCCTGGCACAGTGAGTTCCCTATAGACGGAGATTTCATTCAGGCAGAAGTGATCCTGAGTAGAGACCCTGATTAATCATAAATTTTCCATGTCTAGCTTTTTATTAGAAATTAATTGGCCCTCTACATATGACGATGCTGTGTATCTGTGAATCAATATCCATACTTTCCTGAAATATTAAGCCTCCTATCAAATACGCATGCTGAAATAACTGTAACTACTCTGAAATAAAAGTGTCAAGGCATTGTCATCCACATGTAATACTGTGGCAAGAGAAGTCCACAGAACAACTGTAACAAAAGGTATTTCCCCCACTTCGTATCCACCCAATGATCTCATCCTGGGAGAATTTTTTTCCTTTCAGGAATTGAGTGTATTTCTTTTTTCCACTCTCATCTGTAATCAGTAGAACAGATTATTGGCTTTTAAAGTTATAAGACCTTTCTTATGGTTATTTCATAAATCAGAGGGACTACAAGCCAAACGGACAACTGGGAAATAATGATTACAACATTTATCTACCATTTTTCCCCCTAAAGGATAATAAATGACCTCCCTTTTCCTAAATGTTCCTACATCCGCCTCTTACTTCATCACTCAATTGTTCGATGTATGAGGAAAATATTAAAGTTACTCGATTGTATCCAAAATCCTAGAGAAGTCACTTAATCTCTCCTACAGTGAGTGGATGCTTACAAAACTCTCGATGGACATAAAGAGAAAAGGCAATCTCCAACCTAGGAATTCATCCAAAATAATCCCCTTTCTCACACCAGAGGAGGAAAAACATAAACTAGGGCAGTGGGGTTGGGCTGGGGAGAGGAAGCGAGGGGATCCTGCTCATGTGACAAAGGTTCGGAAGCGTGGAGCACAAGAATGAAGAAACGTGCACCATACAGTTCCAGCGCCCCTGCAGGCACTCACGGGAACGGCGGAGGCAGGGTCTACATGGGTGCTAACACCCGCTTTAGGGCACACAGCCTGTTCACGTGCACGCCCATGGATGTTTAGCTCTGCATTTCCTGACAGGGATCCTGCCCAGGGTACATCAGCAGATTCCCGCAGCCCACCTGCTGCTGCAGCTCTCCAGGCTTCCGTGCTGCTCTGAAAAGAGAGGAGCCCAGGCGAGGCAGGAGGGCCGCTCCGGGTGGGTCACACGCCCTGGATGCAGTCTTTGCTCCCTGTTGGCGATGACAGGGCCCACGCTCACAGATGAGCACAATGCCTAATTCTGCAGGGCTGTGACACGAATGAGATAACACCCGTGTTACATCTTACAGAGAGAAGGGTCTTTATTTTTATGGACTATTTTCAAGGCCTTCCCATGAAGCTCCTATTTCAACCTCCCTACAAAGCATTCACGCGGAAGAAAAGGTTATAAAGGTGCAACAGAAGCACACAGGAGATGACAGGCCAGTGGGCTAACGGGCTCTGTTCTCTGCAGGACACAGGCTGGAGCCTTCCCCCAGGGTTGGCGGCAGCTCTTCTGTGCCACAGACCGCTCACTGCCCCATCTGGCCCCTGATGACCACAGGGACCTCTCTGTGGTTGGCCACAGGTGACTGCAGAGTGACGTGGACGGCTGAGGGCTGAGGCTGACCCCCTCAGTGGCTCAGAGGAGTGTTAAAAGTCCAGGATGAGGCTCCCCAGCTCAACTCCACTGCACTATGTATTAAACTGCTCCATTACCCCATCAACCCAACACCACTTACATCTACGAGAAAATTAAGACTAATCTCAAATCACCTTCCAGCTTCTGGAACATAACCCTGAGACTGGAACATACAGCAAGGATGTCTTCAAAAGGGGGAGTGGGGGGTCTAAGGAAAGGTGGAAATAGTCAGTGTTTCAATTACACTTTATACACTTACAGAAGAAATGATCACTTCTAAATTTCAATTTCTCAGCCTACATTTTGAACCATCTAAGACTACAAAACAAATCTGTTAAACTCACATGGCCTCCACCTGGTCTCCTAACCATTGTTTTCAACATATTCTCTCACACTGCTAAATATAATGGCCTCATTTTTTGGCTATTGGAAAGTTCTATTCACTTCTCTGGTGTTGAAAAATAACACAATGATCAGGCAGAAGCAAGAGCGAGAGGATGGGAGCCGACATCCAAAGGCACTTGCAGGCCCCAAACATCCTCAGATCTATCAGAAAGCTCAGGGGCCTCCATGCCTTGGCTGAACCTAATTGTACCGCACACAGGACCCTGGGTAGGGACTCACCATGAGACTGTGGTATCTAGGAGGGTCTGGAGCAATCGTCCCCATCCCACCTGCTACAGCGGGGGAGGCAGTCAGCGTCACGAGGCTGCTCCGTGGGGGCACACACCTCACCAGACGGCCGCCCCACCCTCCGAACAGGGGTGCCGTGACAAGGCCCAGGCCACAGCGAGGGGACAGCTTTCCTTCTAGTTCTGCTTGCTCCGCTCCGACGAGTGTCTCTGGGTCATACACAGTTGGGAGGAAGCAACAGTGGACTCAGCACAAGTCTGACGGCTTGGGCTGTGAGCGCTCTGAAGCCCCATGTCTGAGCCGGAAGGCGCTCTGGGTTTGGAAGGTTTGCGACGGGGCAGTGGCTGAAAACCCAGGTCGCAGGCTCATCAAGATCGTTTTTAGTGATAGGAGCCTGAGTCTCCTCATCTGTAAGGACAGGGACAGTGACAGTCCTGCCAGGTGGGAGGGCTCCATCAGCGAGATGGGTACAGGATGGTACCTTGCTCCCGCCAGCCATTCAGGTGGTCCACGGTGGCTGTCATTACTGCCATCACAGCAGTGCTGCTTCTCCTACTAAAAATAATACGCAGGGCTGGCGTGGTGTAGTGGCTTACAGGGCCTGCATCCCACACTGGAGTGCCAGTGCAAGTCCCAGCAGCTCTGTTCCCAATCCAGCTTCCTGCTAGGGGCCCGGGAAGCTAACAGGAGATGGCTCAAATACTGGAGTGCCTCACGCCCGTATGGGAGACCAGGATGGAGTTCCTGGCTCCTGGCTTCAGCTTGGCTCAGGAGTAGATGGAAGATCTCTCTTTCTCCCTCTGTTGCTCAGCCTTTCAAATACATAAAAATGTAAATCTTTTAAAAACAGAATTCAGTCCACAAGCCAGGACCCCTCCCCACTCCCCTTGGAAGACAGCACTCCTGTTCAAGGAGACGTTGATTCCGATTTGTAACACAGATGCATTTGGAAGTTTCCAATTCACTTCTAAGAGCCTTCGACAAGCCATGCCACGCGCTAAATTTAAGCTGGGAAGGGCTCTGATAATGTAGCTCTGCTCAAAACACCCAGACACTTTGATCCCTCAGATGTGCGGTTCCTGTCCCTCTTCCTTCCGTCAGCGCTGGTTTTGAAGGGGGAGAAATGAGATCCCCTGAGAAAAACAAAAGGAACCGGTTCTCTCGTTTCTAGGTTATTTCTCCAGCTTGCAGCTGGGGTTCACCTGATTCGTCCCAGCTGGAGGCTGCTTCAGGCCTTCGTCCAGCTGTGCTCTAACCACAGGCCCAGGGGAGACCCTCCGGGGATCACTGCCGCCCTGGCTGGTCAACAGCACGTGCAAGGCGCCCTCTCACCTCACACTGGCTTGGGCACTGGGGTGCAATTATCAGGGCAAGGGAGGGGGCACCTCTGGACCCAGGCTCATCCCCAACAACAGCACTGAGGTGGGGGGCTCCATCACTCCAGCACAAGGGGCTGGGCTCTGCTAGCTGAGCGTGGGGGCCCTGTCTGAGCGGAGGGATGTGGAGGAGGGGGGAGGGCTGCTTAGTTCCACCCAAACTCTATGGACACCTGACGCCCCACAGCACAGGGCTAACCTGGACTCCTGCCCAGCCGCTGCTCCCCTCCCCAGACCCAGGATACCCATAGAAATGCAAAATGCATCTCAAAGCCTGTGAGGCTCAGAAATAAAGCAGGCAACTTCCTGTCCGTTGTTAATGACATGCAGCAGAGCTAAGCTATAAAGCGACCAGACACAGAGAGGCCTGTCCTGTTTCCTATGGAACTGCAGGAAGACACACCTCAGGTCTCGCTGCTCAGGCTCCACGGAGATCTCAGGCCTTATCGGCACGCGGAGACCTTCCCTGGACAGAAAAAGGACCCACTGGTGCCAGACTCAACAGAACTCCTCCTCTACATCTCAGGGCCTGGAAGCCGTGAGAGGTCGGTCAGGAGTGGCTGGCACACGGGGGACAGAGGGCAGTGGCTGCCTGGACTCACAGGAAGAGGCCACAGTTCGGGAGGCCACACTCCAGCTGAGGACGGCAGGGAGAGCGGGAATGGCCACACTGGCCACCCACTCTGCCGGGACTAGAACCGGTGCCCATATGGGATGCTGGCGCTTCAGGCCAGGGCTTTAACCCACTGTGCCACAGCGCCAGGCCCAAGTAAATAAATCTTATTTAAAAAAAAAATCACTTGGCCTAGTGAAACCTGGTATGCATGCTCTATGGTGTTCACAAGGAAATCATCCAACAACACCTTTCCAGCTGCCTCTCTATCCCTACATGACACGTGATGACAAACAGGTAAGACATACTTCTCAAAGGTAACGAGCCACAATACTCTGCTCATCCTCTTCTCTCCCCAACTCTTTAATCCTTGCTGGTAAGATGGGTGTTTGCTCATTGTTGCTTAAACCTGACAATAACCTAGACAGCAAAAATCTCCACCTACTGTCAAACTCACACTTCCAGGGTTAACACAGGAGCTTTTCCAAGAGTGTGGCAAGGGTGGCCAGAGTCTGTCCACAACGGGTGCCCCAGGATGCTAGCCCAGGCACTCATTTGCTGGGTTTAATTCTTTCTAAAAAAATTTTTAAAAATGTATTTGAAAGGCAGAGCAACAGAGAGAGAGATAAAGAAATCATCCATCCAGTGGTTCACTCCCCAAATGGCAACAACAGCCAGAACTGCGCCAGGCCAAAGCCGGGAGCCCAGAACTCAATCAAGCCTCCCATGTGGGTGGCAGGGACCCATTACTTGAGCCATCACTGCCGCCTCCAGGGTGTGCATCAGCAGGAAGCTGGATCAGAAGTGGAGGTGGGACTCCATCCTAGGCATTCTCATCTGGGATGCAGGTGCACCAAGCAGTGGCTGAACCCCCCCCCCCCACCTGCCCCACCAGGTGCACATGGAACCACTGTGGCTCCCAGGGCCTATGGAGGCTGCCAATGGCACGGTTCTCACTGCCACGGCTCCAAGGAAGGCTAAAATTCTGCCTAAGGAAACAAACGGCAGAGGTTTTCTTCTTGTAGAAATAAGACACACGACAAGTGACAATTCCAGTGTGGGACAGAAGCGTCAAGGCACACGGCGTGAGCTATGTGGCTGGAGAAACTCGGCTGCTGTTGAGAACCAGGGAGAGACAGGCCGTCATGAGGGTGGACTGGGGGTCTGTCTTACACAGGAAGGCCGGAGGAGCGAGCCAAATACTTCAAGGACAAGGATGGGGGCCCATGTGGTTGCTTACAAAGATGAAGCAGTGAAAACGTTGACAGCCAGGGTGAGTGCTGGGCACAGTGGATAAGATGACACTTGAGATGCCCACATCCCACACTGAGGTGCCTGGGTTCATGTCCCAGCTCTGCTTTCAAATCCAGCTTCCGGCTAATGCACACTCCAGAGACAGCAGGCAGTACCTGGGTCCCCACCACCCATGTGGGAGACTTGCATTGAGTTTTGGGCTAGTGTCTTTGGTTTGTCCCAGTCTTGGCTGTTGCAAGCATTTGGGAAGTGAATCAGTGGACAGGTCTATCTGGGTCTTCTGTCTGTCTCTCCCTCTCTCTTGCAAATAAACAAATATTTAAAAAAGAACTGACAACCCTCAAGTTTCACAGTGGTGTCATTATAAGCACCAAGGACTTAGGGGAAACAATGTGTGTACAGTGTCAAGTATTGAAAAGAACTTTCTTGTTTATGCAAAACTGGAATGTCACCTAATTTCACGCCACTGCATCATTCCCAAAGTCAGCAGGAGGTTCAGAGTGCAGGGTCAAGGTGACTCATTCCATAATAAAAAAGTACTAATTACTTTGAAAATATCTTTGTTTTTCAAAAATACAGATACAACTATCCAATGTATCTTTGACAACGGTGAAGACAATTGCCAACGAAGGTATTTTCTCCTTTCGCCACAGCTCTTCAGTACAGAGCAAGGCTTGGTTTCTTCTTCCACTTAGCTCCAGAATAAAAAAAATGCAGCAACCAAGCGCAAAAGCATTGCCCCTAATCTGCTTGAATAGGGTGCCACCTTGTGGCCACCGAGGAAATACACACAGGATCAGGATCACTGTGTATCCCCAAGTGGTCTTAAAACAAGCAGGCATTACATAAATTAGATGCACCTGCCACACACCCTGCAGCATCTCTGGGGAGACACCTGCCCCACCTGGCAGGACTCCAACTTCCTCATTTCTAGGCTTTGGCTGCAACCTGAGATCCATGTTGGATTATTTTTAGATCTTGCTTTGCAGTAATTAACTGTGCTACATGTGCTCATTTTATTTAACTTTACTTGGAAATCTGTGAGCTGTATGATTTTCTGACACGGAAAACGTTATCAACTATTTCAGACACAAACATGTCTGCAAACTCACTGTCTGGTCTAAGCAAACAAGCATAAAGGTCCCTGGGTCTCCCACCTCTCCTTCTCCATCCACGTTTTTTGCTCCAGTCGAGGTTTTTCCTGGTGCAGTGCACGGCTCTCATGCATTTCCTTATACTTGTACTTCACATGCATGCGGCCTGAAAATACATGCACACAGGCATGGGCTCCCTATCCCTGGATTCAACCAACAGAGGACTGAAAACATCTGGGGATAAAACTGAGTTTGTACTGAACATTCTTCTTGTCATTAGCTCCTAAACAATACAGCGGGGCCAGCATTGTGGCGTAACAGGCAAAGCAACCATCTGCAATGCCGGCATCTCATATTGGCACTGGTTCCAGTCCCGGCTGCTCCACTTCCAATCCAGCACTCTGTTAATTCACCTGAGAAAGCAGCAGAGGATGGCCCAAGTGATGGGGCCTCTGCACCCACACGGGAGACCTGGAAGAAGCTCCTGGCTCCTGGCTTTGGCTGGCTATTGTGGCCATTCGGGGACTGAACCAGCAGATGGAAGCTCTCTCTCTGCCTTTCCTCTCTTCATAACTGCCTTTCAAATACATAAATAATAAATCTCTTTAAGAATACAGTGTGATGGCCGGCGCCGTGGCTTAATAGGCTAATCCTCCGCCTTGCGGCGCCAGCACACCGGGTTCTAGTCCCGGTTGGAGCGCCGGATTCTGTCCCGGTTGCCCCTCTTCCAGGCCAGCTCTCTGCTGTGGCCCAGGAAGGCAGTGGAGGATGGCCCAAGTGCTTGGGCCCTGCACCCGCATGGGAGACCAGGAGAGGCACCTGGCTCCTGGCTTCGGATCAGCGAGATGTGCCGGCCGCAGCGGCCATTGGAGGGTGAACCAACAGCAAAAAGGAAGACCTTTCTCTCTGTCTCTCTCACTATCTACTCTGCCTGTCAAAAAAAACAAAAAAGAATACAGTGTGATGATGATTTACATAGCATTTAATTTGTTTTAGGTATTAAATGTGATATAGAAATGATTTAAAGTATACAGGATAATGTCTAGATTATATGCAGCTATGACATTTTATATAAGGAACTTAAACAATTGCAGATTTTGGTATCCATGGGATGTGTGTTTTTACTGGAGCCAATCTCACGTGGAAACCAAGGGAAGACCATACACAATATACAGTATACAGAGTATGGCTTTTAGGAGTGGCACTGTACATACCGTGTATAGTATATACACTCTCAAACCTCCATAAATGGTGTTGTACATCCTCTGTGACTTCACTGAATGCTATTTTTAAAAACTCTTCCTTGTTGATATTTACAGTCCTCGCTTATTAGCTTTCACTGCTTCTGTATCGTTATGTTTTATAACGATGTGTCTTTGTACTCCATATACAACCATACTGATTTATCCATTCACCCTGTAGGTCACCCTGAGTAAAGTGCTTTCCAAAATGTTCGTTTCCATTTAAATCCCTTCTAGCAATGTGTACTGGGATAGCTCCATACACCTGCCAATGTTTGTAACTGTCACTTGTTACCTATTACCATTACCTGGAGAGCAAACTCAGCAGGAAAGTCACACAGCTGCTCGTGAGTCTGAATGGTTTGTCCATGCCCATTTTTCCAATGGATTCTCTGTTTCTTACTGATTCATGGTAGTCTATTTTAAGGTACCAATTACATGTTTGCTGTAAATTCGCTGTTTTCATTTTTTAGATGACTACTTTCCACAAAAAAGTTGTGTTTCTTAAATTTGAAAGCAGTCCAAGTTACATATCTTTTCTTTAGTGACTCCTGCATTTCATCTGAAAAGTATATTCCTACATTTTTTTCTCAGTTATTTCCCATATATAAGTCTTTAACTAGAAATGATTCTTATCGAGAATCAGACTGGCGTTCCCGCATAACCAGTGAAGTCAGCATCCTCTCAAAATAGCCACTCTTTCTCCCATTGGTCTGCAACATCGGACCTCCAGATACTACAGATGCATGAACTTGTTTGCAGGTTTCTTCTTTTCCACTTGTCTATGTGTCTGCCACACTAGCTCTATTACCATAAATGCATAATCCATACTACATGGTCAGGTGAGGCCCCCACCTGCTTATTCTACAAAATTGTCTTGATCCCTTTTGTCCTTTGTGCTTCTGTAAGAATCTTTTTTGGGGGCTGGTGCTGTGTCTACTGGGTTAAGCCACCCCCTGCAATCCAACATCCCATATGGGAGCCAGTTCGAGTCCTGGCTGTTCCTCTTCTGATCCAGCTCCCTGCTAACGGCCGTGAAAAATAGCAGAAGATGACCAAAGTGCTTGGGCCCCTGCCACCCATGTCAGAGACCCGGAAGAAGCTCCTGCCCAGCCCTAGCCGACGTGGCCATCTGGGAAGTGAACCAGTGGACGGAAGATCTTTTTCTCTCTAAGTCTGCCTTTCAAATAAATAATAAACCTTTAAAAATTATAATAAAAAAGGACTTTTATTTATTTATTTTATATTATTTTCCTCCTCAAAAATGATTTTTTATTTGAAGGGGGGGGGGGGAGAAAGAGAGAGATTTTCCATTTACTGGTTCACTCTCCAAATGCCTGTAAAGGTTGGGTGCTGGCCAGGCCGAAGCCAGGAGCCTGGAACTCAATCCTTGTCTCCCATGTGGGGGGCAAGTACGTAAGTCACCACCTGCTGCCTCCTGGGGTGTGCATCAGCAGGAAGCTGGATTGGAAGGGGAGCCAGGATGGGAATCCAGGCACTCAAGTAATGGGATGCGGCGTCTTCATCACCACACCAAAGACCCATCCCTCCATATGCATTTTAGAATTGGTTTGACACATTCTACCAAAAAAAGAAATCATGCCAAGATTTTGATTCAAATGTATACATTAATTTAGACAGAATAAATATATTTAAGACACGGACATATCTGCTCCATGGACATGGTATCTCAGCTTTAATTTAGGTCTTCTCAATAACTTTCATCAAAATTACATTACTACTTTCAAAAGGTTGTGTATTTCTTCATTTATTCCTGGGTACCTTCTGATTTTCTGTAACAGAAATTGTTATCTTAACTTTTAAAACATTCAACCCGACAACTCCGGGTCGCTAGTGTTTAGAAATGCATGTTGATCTTGCATGCAAGAACTCAGCAATCTCTTATCTAATTCTCATATACTTTTTATAGATTCTCTCAAGCCTATGCAAGCGTATCACCTAGGATGAATGAAAGCTTGGTGCCTTCTGTTTCTAAGTACGGCAATTTTCTTCTTCTGTTCCTGGGCTGTCTAGGAATTCCAGTACAATGCTGAGTAGGATTACTGCTCACAGGCACCCTTATCTTTCCTGATTTTAAATGTTTAATGAGATATTTGGTGTAAATTTTGTAGATTTCGTTAATTAGGGGATTCCTTTAACTTCCCAGTTTACAGGGGTTTCTGTGTGTGTGTGTGTGTGTGTATATAAAATAGCGGGGTCAAGCATTTGGTAGTGTGGTTAAGACTCTGGGAGGCCTTGTACCATATATCAGAGTGCCTGGGTCTGATGCCTGCCCTGGGTTCCTGATCCCAACTTCCTGCTTATGTGCACCCTGGGAGGCGGGTGGTACCTCCCGTAGCTGGGTCCCCACCACCCACACAGGGACTGAGTTCCCAGGTCCCAGCATTGCCCTGGGTCAAGCCTGGCTACTGTGGGCATGGGGGCAGTAACCAGTGCCCTCTCTCAGTGATCTGTCTCTCTCTCAAATGAAAAAAAAAAAAAAAAAGGAAGTAGTTAATGTTCTTTAAGAAAAACTCATAATGGGCACTAGATTTTATCAAATGATTTTTCTACTGCTATTATGGTGAGACTATGAATTACACTAAGAGAGTTTGAATTTAAACCACCCTGGCAATCCTGAAACAAACCCAATCTGGTACCGTATTCAGATGCCAAACTCAGATTCAGATTCCTGTTTGTTCACGGTGTCCACTACACTCACGGTTTCACCTTCATCTTCCTGACCTCGTCTGGGCCTGGCACTCAGGAAGGACTTTCTCGTTCTTCCTGCCTGCTGCAGACGTGGTCAGACTGGAACGAGCTGTTCGTTGTAAGACAGAACTTGATCGGCTCATGGTTTAAAGGAACTCATCTGTAAAAACCCTGCTGTTTTGGCCGGCGCTGTGGCTTAACAGGCTAATCCTCCGCCTTGCGGCACTGGCACACCGGGTTCAAGTCCTGGTTGGGGCGCCGGATTGTGTCCCGGTTGCCCCTCTTCCAGGCCAGCTCTCTGCTATGGGCCGGGAAAGCAGTGGAGGATGGCCCAAGTGCTTAGGCCCTGCACCCGCATGGAAGACCAGGAGAAGCACCTGGCTCCTGGCTTCGGATCAGCGAGATGCGCCGGCCGCAGCGGCCATTGGAGGGTGAACCAATGGCAAAAAGGAAGACCTTTCTCTCTGTCTCTCTCTCTCACTATCCACTCTGCCTGTAAAAAAAAAAACAAAACAAAACAAAAAAAAAAAAAACAAAAAACAAAACACCCTGCTGTTTTTTTTGTTTTCCCTTTGCTCCTGTCTTTGATAGACCCAGGTCTGTTCTGTTCTACTTGGGTCCGTGCTGTCGGTCCCATGTTCCTAGCAAAATGCAAAATGCTCACTTCCTACAAATTCTCAAGTGACAAGGATAACGTTACCCACATTCTCCCTTTTAAAAAATGGTTCTTGTTCCTTTCACTGTGTCCCCTTGCTCATTCCAAACACTGCTGGTACTCTTTCTGATTATTTTGGCTAGTGGTGTTTCTATTTTTTTTTACCAGACTTTTCCAAGAACCAACTTTTGGTTGATAATGTCTCATATTTGTTTTCTAGCCCATTATTTTTTTGTCTTATAGTTATTTTTATTATTTCCATGCTTTGAGATTTTTGTGTTTCTCTCACCTCAAGTTAGACACTCGGATTATACATTTCCAGCTTTTTTTCTTCTCTAACAGAAGCACTCAAGGCTACGTGGTTCCACACGACACTCACCTTGCTTTCCAGCTGCGGCGTCTTCCACTGGGAGCTCATGGTCATGGAGCCTTTCCTCTGGAACAGGCACTGCAGGGCGGCTTCCAGGGGTCCGTGGGCCCCCAGGACCAAGACCTTCTTCCCGTCTAAGTGGACACCTGCCAACCAAATGATCAAAACTTCAGGTTCTTCCTCCCACACAACCTTACCTTGAGGGAAAATGCCCCCTTTAAAACCTGGCCTTAGGGGTCAGCATTGTGGTGTAGCAGGTAAAGCTGCCACCTATGATGCTGGTATCCCATATGGGCAGCAATTTGAGTCCAGGAGCTTCACTTCCAATCCAGCTCCCTGCTAATGGCCTGGGAAAAGCAGCAGATGGCCCAAGTGCTTGGGCCCCTGCAAGGGAGACATGAAGAAGCTCCTGGCTTTGGTCTGGCCCTGTCCCAACATCTGTGGCCACCTGGGGAGTAAACCAGTGGATACAAGATTGCTCTCCCTCTCTCTCCTCTCTCCCTGTAACTCTGACTTTCAAATAAAATAGGTAAATCTAAAAACAAACAAAAAACCTGGCCATGTCAGCAACATCTAGGTAACTCTAGGCTGGGAGTCAGGTGGTTGGATTAACTCCCCTCCCCTCCCTTCCCCTCCATTTTGGTTCCAATTCTTGGCTAACTTTTCTTTCTACAATGCACTGCTGTCTTTTCCTGGCCATAACTGACTCTTGCTTGGAGAGCTTTCTGGTTCAGACTCATCACCTTGATAATCCTTCTGATGGAAAGACACTGTATCAATGGACTACAGCAGAGAGTCCGGCTTTATAGTTACTCTTTCAAGGGACTATTCTGGGACTCATGTTCTGGATGCCTCTTGCAATGCCAGCATCCCATAGCAGAGTGCTGAGTCCAGTTCTGGCTGCTCTGTTTCTGATCCAGCCTTCCGTTTATGTGCCTGGGAAAGCAGTGATGGTGTCCCAAGTACTTGGGTAACTGCCACCCATGCAGAAGACCCAGATGCAGTTCCAAATTTCTGGTTCAGCCTGGCCCAGCTCTGGCCATTGCAGCCATTTGGAGAGTGAGCCAGCAAATGAAGAACGCACTCTCTCTCTCTCTCTCCCTCCTTCTCTCCTTCAAATAAATAAGTATATAAACCTTAAAATAAATAAAGGAAATTTCCTAAAACTTCATTATTTACTTGTTTCTCTGGTTGTGTATCTATGTGACATCTTATGTGTTAAAGTGATTATATTAAGTGTGTAATTGGCAAAAAAAAAAGTGTGTAATTGATCATATAGACAGGATTAAGTGTCAAAGGGAACACATAAATAAGACGACTGTCTGGTAATAACAGATAGAATTAGAAAGGAGAGAATGTTCCAAATGGGAAGCAGTCCACACAGCTGACTTATAGAAGACAAACATCCTAAACAGCACTCTGACCTCACAATCAGCCCTTAAGGCATTCAGATCTGGCTGAAAAGCCCATGAGAGCATTTCAGACATGGGAAGTCAAGACACTTCGGTAAAAAATGATCTACATGAAAGATCTCTGTGAGATCCTGATGGAAAGAAGGGGCCATCAAAGAAGGCTGTACTTTCCTCTGAAGGGAGGAGAGAACTTCCACTTTGCTTACGGCCCTGTATAAATACTGATGGAGTTTGTGAACTCAAGAGGCTTCCATAGCCTTGGCAGCTCATGACAAGACTCTCGGGTGATCACTGACATCATAAATAGGAGTGTCAATTGTTAAATCAACAACAGGAGTCACTGTGCACTTCCTCCCCATGCAAGACCTATCTCCTTAATGAGTTCTACTATGAGAATTAATGATGAAACTTGTCTTCAAACAGTACTTTATACTTTGTGTGTCTGTGTGGGTGCAAACTGTTGAAATTTTTACCTAGTATAGAATTGGTCTTCTGTATATAAAGTTAATAAAAAATGAATCTTAATTAAGAATGGGATGAGAGAGGGAGTAGGAGGTGGGGCAGTTTGGGGACAGGAGGATAGGGTAGGGGGAAGCTGTACCTAGGAAATTTGTATTCACTAAATAAAACCTTTCTTTAAAAAAAAAAGTTGACATTAAATAACACTTCTGTTTCAATTAGAATCTTTCAGAAATAAATCCTTATTTAAAAAAAAAAAATCAATGAATAGAAAACAGCAGTTTTTCTAAAGGAGCATCTTACCTGATTTTTCAAGAAGTTCAATTACAGCTCTCGCGACAGGTGAGACAAAACATTCATGGGCATCTCCGCGAACCAGCTTCCCCAGGTTTACGTCTGTTACCCTGAAGCCGAGAACAAGGCGGCCGGTTAAGCCACAGCTCAGCACAAAGCACTCACAGGTAATTCCTAGGCTTTAGCCCCAATAACAGCCAGGTTAGGGTAGGACAGAACATATTAAATATGTGCTAAAACGCGGTGCGATGCTGAGTGTCACCCAGAGGTTTGTGTGCTGGAAGCCTGGAGCCCAGGGAGGGTGTGTTCAAGTGGTGGGACCTCAAGGAGATGTGGCCTGGACTCAGCTATGCAGGCACCACACTCATGAACAGATCAATGCTGCCTCCCAGGAGCTCTAGCTCTCCTGAGACCGGGATTAGAGCCACAGAGGGGGGACGTCATAAAAAGAGACCAACCCACTAAACCAGGCCCCACCTGTGTGCAGTTGCTTCTTTGCCATGGGGCCAAAAGGGCCCTCACCTGGAGCCCAGTGCCATGCTGGGTGGACCCTCCAGCCACGAGAATCGTGAGTCAAGTAAGCCTCTTTATACAGTGCTCAGCTTCAGGCACTTTGTTACAGCAAAACAGACAGGTACCAAGTAAGCAGGAAAGAGGCATTAGTCTTAGCAGCCATGAGGACGCCTCACTCAGTCCCCACCTTGCGCGCTCTGGTTCAGCCCTCAGCAGGACACAGCCTGAGGCCGTTCACCACGCCAGAGAGCACTTTCAACGCTCTACAAGGGAATGGCACAACACTCAGCTAATCCTTTAGTCCACACCCAACACCCAAAACCCATCCTACAAATTTGGAGGGATCCAGGAAGACCTGGGATTCACAGAGCTGATCACCACCTGACCTCAGTACGTATGTTCTGGGGAAACCAAGGAAAAGAACAGAGACCACAAACTTTGATGGTTTCTGTGCCTTATCGTGTTCAAATCTAGGACAAAATATTCTGTAACTATTTACACCAAACTAAGGGTCTCAATCCCAGGTAGTAACTGAAATTATGATTACAGTTGTGTGTGTGTCTTGGTTCCATCCATGGATCCTGGGTCTAACTCCCTTCCCAAAGGCAGCCGCAGAAGCTCAGACAGTGAGTCCTGAGTCCTCCCCACTACACAGAGGTCCTGTTCCGTGCCCTCAGAGGATGTTGAGATGGGCATCACCAGGATTCCTCTCCCAGCAAATCAGGGATCATATCTACGCAATGAGCCTCCATAAAAACCCAAAAGGGGGCCTGGTGCTGGGGCAGCAGACAGTGATTTAACGATAAAGGTTAGGCTCTGCTCCATTTCCTTACCCATCCACATCTTTTTCGGGCTTCAAGGCGTTGAGGACTTTGCTACTGAGCGAGTTCTCAGGGACCTGAAGGGAAAGCCCGTGGACTCTGGTATCTTCATTCATCTTCAAGATTTCATCTATGATCTAAAGAGGAAAACCCGCAAGACTCAGAACTGAAATGGGACAATGAGACCTAACAAAAGCAGCTTTGGCAAAATCGGACTCATAAAAATGTATCTGTGGGGGCTGGCGTTGTGGCACAGCAGGTTGAAACCCTGGCCTGAAGTGCGGCATCCCTTATGGGCACCGGTTCTAGTCCCGGCTGCTCCTCTTCTGATCCAGCTCTCTGCTATGGCCTGGGAAAGCAGTAGAAGATGGCCCAAGTGCTTGGGCCCCTGTACCCACGTGGGAGACCTGGAAGAAGCTCCTGGCTCCTGGCTTCAGATCAGTGCAGCTCCGACCGTTGTGGCCAATTGGGGAGTGAACCAGCGGATGGAAGACCTCTCTCTCTGTCTCTACCTCTCTCTGTAATTCTGTCTGGCAAATAAAATAAATCTTTAAAAAAAAAATGTATCTGTTATAGTTCCTTCCTACTCCTTGTTGAAGACTTGGAATACAGCACAGTGAAAAACTCCCATTTCCTCTTTCTATCGTGTTTCTAAAAGCACAAAGGGTTGGCTGCGTTTTATTGTGACTTCTCTGTAGTTTTTATCCTCTACTCTGTGCCAGAAAACAACCAAACCAAAGCTCAATGGCTATTAAAGTACAGACAGAGAAAGGACAATTCCCTGTCAACAATCATATCTCCAACCCAATACACTGGTGAGGACAGGAAGCATCATTCTGAAGCATCCCAGCCTGGCTCAGCTAAGCCCCACTGTGTGCTTCCAATATAGCATGTTCCACTAAAGCTTATAGATCACCAGATCCAAGACATCACCCCGGATGGACGTCTGATGCAGCAATTAAGATGCCGCTTAGGGATCGCACTATGGCGTACTGGGTGAGGCTGCCACCTGCAGTGCCATCATCCCATATGGGCGCTGGTTCTAGTCCTGGCTGCTCCACTTCGGATCCAGTTGTCTGCTATGGCCTGGGAAAGTAGCAGGAGATGGCCCGGATCTTTGGGTCCCTGCACTCACATGGGAGACCAGAAGGAGGCTCCTAGTTCCTGGCTTTGGATTGGCCCAGCTCTGGCTGTTGTGACCATTTGTGGGGGTGAACCAGCTGAGGGAAGACTTCTCTCTCTTTGCCTGTCTAACTCTGCCTTCCAAATAAATAACTAAATCTTAAAAAAAAAAAAAAAAGATGCCACTTGGGATAACACAACCCACATGGGAGTGTCTGAGTCCTGGGCTGCTGATTCCAGCCTCCTGCTAGCGGGCACCCGGGGAGGTGGCAAGGGATGGCTCCAGTAGTTGGGTCCCTGCCATCCACGTGAGAGACCCAGACCGAGTTCCTAGCTCCTGGCTTCGGCCTGGCCCCAGCCCTGGCTTTTGTGTGCATAAGTGAACCAGGATGGGAAACTGCTTCCGTCTGCCTCTCTAGCAGTGAGGAGAGCATCTCTTCCCCGTCGGGTTTATAAAGGCCCCCATATTTGCGTAGGGCAAGGCCTGACACAGACCTTACAAACACCCAACGCTGTCTTATTACTGATTAGCTGAACTGCTAGTCCCCATGATCAATCAGGACAAGGCTCTTGGCAACCAAACCTCAAACGCAGTCTCTCCGGCCCCCAGGTCTCTGCACTTTGCCCCACCTGGGCAGAGCCAGCACGGGCCTCCCCAGGTGACGCCAGCTCTGATCTCAAGACACTGGCCTTCCTCTCAGCCTTGCTTACTCCTTCCTGCCTAACCCTGGAGGGACCTGGGGTCTGTGGTCTGTGCGCTCTCCTCCATGCAACATCAAGTGACCTATGACTCCGCTACTTCCCATGGTTTCCGTTATCCTCTGTCAGTACTAAGTGAGGCCGGCGCCGCGGCTCAATAGGCTAATCCTCCGCCTTGCGGCGCCGGCATACCGGGTTCTAGTCCCGGTCGGGGCACTGGATTCTGTCCCAGTTGCCCCTCTTCTAGGCCAGCTCTCTGCTATGGCCTGGGAGTGCAGTGGAGGATGGCCCAAGTGCTTGGGCCCTGCACCCCATGGGAGACCAGGATAAGCACCTGGCTCCTGGCTTCGGATCAGCGAGATGTGCCGGCCGCAGCGGCCATTGGAGGGTGAACCAACAGCAAAAGGAAGACCTTTCTCTGTCTCTCTCTCACTGTCCACTCTGCCTGTCAAAAAAAAAAAAAAACTAAGTGTAGGAGCCATCTCAGTTATAAGTGCTTGTGTTCAAGTCACCCTTATTTACTTTCTAATGGCCACAAAGTACAAGAGTAGCAATGGTGACGATTGGGATATGCCAAAGGGAAGCTGTGGAGTGCTGGACACATCGGACTCGGTGCTATGTGTGGTTCAGGCATCCCCTAGGGGTGTTGGAAGGAATTCCCTGTGGATAAGGGGTAACTGCGGTGGCACCCCCGCCC
Source organism: Lepus europaeus (assembly GCF_033115175.1). NCBI lineage: Eukaryota > Metazoa > Chordata > Mammalia > Lagomorpha > Leporidae > Lepus > Lepus europaeus. The sequence goes on along the minus strand of NC_084829.1, from coordinate 151,939,058 downwards.
CCACCACAGCAGTCTTTCTCTCTTCCTGGAAATAATCCTTTCCAATAATTCCACGTTTATTTTTCATTTGACACGGGCCGAATGGGGATATGACAGGGAGGGCTGACTCCACACTCAGACCAGGAGGCCACAGGAGGCAGCAGGCAGCACGGCAGGACACAGGAACCTGAGCTTCTAAGGACTTTGCAACGTTACTGGCCAGGGACTGCTAACTCCCCAACCTCACCCATGTGTGAGGCCAACACACAGCTGTGTTATTTGAGACCCTCTGACTTGACGCTTTCTAACCCGCAGAGGTTAACCTAATCCTCACTGCCACAGCCAGTGGAAGAGCCAGCCACAGACAGTCAAGAGCAGGGACCTGTGGCCTGCGGTCAGTCTCCTCCCACACTTGCAATGATGCTCTGCAAGGCAGCTTCTTCCTGTGGCAGGAACAACTGTGTCACATGGGACAGCAGCAAGAGGACCTCCGGGTGTTTGGCCTAGCAGCGAAGGCACTGCTCGGGAAGTACCTGGCCCCACTCTCCTTCCAGCTTCCTTCCAATGCACACCTGGGAGGCAGCAGGTGTGGCTCAGGTACTGCAGTCTCTGCCGCCCCCATCTTATCTCCATGTAGGAGGCCTGGGTTAGGTTCCCAGCTGCTGGCTTTGGCCTAGCCCACTCTTAACTGTTGTGGGCATTTGGGGAATGAACCCACAAGATGGAAGTTCTCTCTCTCAAATAAAACAATACAAAAACTAAATAAATAAATAGCAAAAATCAAAATACAATTTTAAAAATGCCACTGAGAGAGCCACGGCTGTTTAGCCTGGGAAGGACCCTGACGGTCATCTTGTCCTGTTCCTTTGTTTACCCATTAGGCAACTGTGACCCAGAGAGGCCAAAGGAATGGCCCAAGGCCAAACAAGCTGTGCAGACGGAGCAGGAGCAGGGCCAGGGCTCTGACAATCCAGCCGTGAGTCAAGGCCAGGCCTGTTCCATCCCCCCAGGAGATGCTAACAGGCCGTCCAGGTCCACAGGAGAGGGCAAGCCACGTGCAAGGTGCTCTGCGGTCATTACCTCATCTTCACTGCTATCCGGAGGAAGGCAAATGTGAGTGATGTTCAGGCCGGCCTGAAAGGGGAACACAGGGTCATCCATCACCACAGCGCATTATACAAAACAGAGCACGAAAAATCCTAACAAGTGTTTCAAAGGCAACGGTCCTTACCTCCTCAGCCAAATTCTGGTTTACCTCCTGCAGCAAGTTGTCGTCCCCTGCCTGGGAAACGAGAAGCAGAAGGTGAGTGTAATGGCATAAAAATATCTTTCAAGGACACAACACGAGACACAGGCACCAATACTGTGGTTGTAAACCAGCTCATTACAAAGACGATAAGGAAGGGGCCGGCATCGAGGCACAGGGGGTTACGTGGGTGCCGTCTATTAGAGCACCAGTTTGAGTCCTGGCTGCTCTGCTTCTGATTCAGCTTCCTCCTAATGCGTCTCGGAAGCCATCGCCCAAGTACTTGGGCCCCTGCCGACCGCGCAGGAGACCCAAATGGAGCTCCCACCTGGGGAGTGAATCAGTGGATGGAAGATCTTTCTCTGTCACTCCGCCTTTCAAATAAATCTTTATTTTAAAAAATCTTTAATTTCGCAGGCCCTGAAATTATGTCACTTCAAAAGTCACAGCGCTGGCTGGCTGTGGGGCGCACAGCCACAGCCAGCAACCCCTCCAGAGGCGGATGCCAGAGGGAGGGGCTTCAGTGGCTGGCCCCTCCGGTAGGAAGCCACCGTGTGGGCAGATTCCCAGCCTGGCTTGCTTTCTGCTGTCCTAACTGGCACATTGGATACACACCCCCGGCCATGTACAGCTCTACACTCTGGAGAAACACAGCACTGGTGCAACCGGAGGCTGCTACACTGAGAGGCACTATGCAAACCCAGCAGCCCTGTAGCCGTCTACCCGGCAGGCTGTGGGCGTCCCGGCCTGGCTCATCTCACTATGCCCCTGCCACCATGCAGGGATGCCAAGAAGGAACTATTCGGGGAGGGGGGATGGAGGAGGGAAGGGCTGCAGCCCAGACACGTACTTGGCACACAGTTCTTCTGACGTGGTAATGACTTATGACAAGCTTAAAGCAGGTTTCAAAAGACAGGAAGTGTGCAAGCACCGGGTTTCACCTAAGCATCTGTCCCAACCTGCTCCCCGCTCACCTTCACATCACATCTGGAAAGCATTCACAAGCACACGCAGTCCATCCTGTGTGAGCAACGTATGTGGTGCCCACCTCCTGCCCCGTGAAAGCCACTCACATTCAGAGAGGGAGACTCTCCAGAGACCCGCCCCGGAACTGCAGCATCTGAACTGCAACCTCGCAGAGGCAGGGGGGCAGAGAAAGCAAAGCGACAGCACTTCCCAGACAAGAGATGCAGGTGGTCTCTGAATCACAACCGCTCCTGAACCTGCAGGCGTCCTGAAGCGGGACGGAAGCGTGCTCAGCTTACCTGAATAACAGCCAGAACAGGCTTAAAGGCAGGGTTCTTCTCTTGCAGCAAACTCAGGACTTCTTTGGAGTTCTGTATGACTTCTCTGCATTGAAAAACAAAGGCCATGCAGGCATTTATTTATTAATGGGCAGACAGGGTGGAGCCAACACAATTGTCTTACAAAGTTCCTGACTATAAACGAAACCAGACAACAGAAGGGCAGGTGCATGAGTCCAGCCTGTGGAGGGGAGAGGAAAGGGATGAAATCACATAACATGAACCCAGGGGACAGCGTGCAGGTCCGATTTTAAAAACAGGCCAAGGGAAATAAAGGCGAGGCCAGCGATAATTTCCTAGGGTTAAGTGCTTCTGTTGTATCTACTAAATGTACTACAACCAAAAATTGAGGTTTGTCTTTTAAATAATCCCCTCCCCCTTCCACACACACAAAGAATCTGGGATCCATGGGAAAACAAAACAGTCAGGGTTTGGGGAGGGAGCCTGCTGTTGCCCAAGAAGCCAGGCCAAACTCCAGGCCCCAGAGTCTGAGAAAAGGGGCGGGGGGGAGGGGAGGAGCTGCAGAGACACTGGTGGGGCTGGGGAATCTGATGCCTCCACAGCCGTGTAGGGGGCACTTCCGTGCTTCTCTGGGCTCTGCTCTGGGACCTCATAGCACCAGAGGTGCAAGTGGCCAGTGCACGGTGGCAGCACTAAACAGGCAGGAGCCAGGTTCTTTCTGGAGCTCCCCAGGATGAGTAATTGGACTGCACCACCAACACTCCTACAAAACGCTCTCCGCGGCTCTTGCACAACCACTTTCCTGCTCTCACAACAGCCCAGCGGCCTGGCCCCAGCAGCACCCAGGCTTCTTCAGTGTTGAGATCACCTTTGCATTTTCTTCTCAGTCTCTGTCAAGGTCTTACATGCACCTAGCAGACCTCAGATATGCAAGGGGAACAAGTTCCAGCCAAATTGCACCGGCAGGGACTCAACAGGTACTGGCCCCTTCTCCCAGGTTTCACAGGGGCGGGAGAACAGGGGGATGCTTAGAAAAAGCCCGGGGGGAGGGAGAGGCGACCAGGAACACGTGTTTTAGACAAGGCATTCCAACAGTTCTGAAACACTGGCTCAGTGGAAATACAGCCCAGGACTGACACGTGGGCCTTTCTCTTTACTTAGCTTCCATAAACTCGTTTCTTCATCAGTACATATACTCCAGGGACTCCTTAACTTTTCCTTATAATCAGTCATGTTTTTTTTCCATACTTTATAACTACACTAAAAAAAAAAAAATTCATCCTGATAGCAATAATCTCAGAAACATCGACAGTCTTGCCTACCTCTCAAAGAAACGAATAGTTAACAAGTAATTAGAGGGGCTGACACCGTGGCATAGTGGGTAAAGCCGCCACCGGCAATGCCCACATCCCATGTGGGTGCCGGTTCAAGTCCCAGCTCCTCCACTTCCAATCCAGCTCTCTGCTATGGCCTGGGAAAGCAATACAAGATGACCCAAGTCTTTGGGTCCCTGGACCCATGTAGGAGACACGAAAAAAGCTCCTGGCTCCTGGCTTTGGATTGGCCCAGTTCTGGCCATTGTAGCCAACTGGGGATGAACCAGGTGATGGAAGGCCTCTCTCCCTCTTGCTCTCTGCCTCTCCTTCTCTCTCTGACTTTCAAGGAAATAATAAATAAATCTTTAAAAAAAAAAGGAATTCGAGTTTTAAACTAGTTGTGTGGGGATAAGAAAGACAAGGTGGGTGCATAAAGGCAGTTCAGCACCATAACCAACTAAGAAAACAACATCAGTGCGCCTCTGCCCAGCTCATCATATGCTGTAATGCTCCATTCCTTGGGGTTACTCATTGCTCTTAGAGTGGCAAACACAGTCTGCAAGCAAGGAGTTACCAGCTCAATGAACCTAAAAAGTAGCACAAGTGATTCTAATCAGAACAATGCAATGGCTGTGTCAGCTTCCACTGTGGCTGGGAACAGTGGGGAAGAATGGGTGACTCTGGCTGGGCTGTCATTCCTACTGCCAACTCAGAAGCCTATTGTTGGACAGGTTAATAATAATTCAAGCCACCACCACCAGATTCCCTGTGAATACCATACTGACCGTATCTGCTACCATTACTGCCACTACTATTGCTCTCCCTCTGCCTGTCTGTGCACTAAGCCAGCCGAGCACAAATCTGCCTGGTGACAAGGACCACATTTCTCAGCTTCCCTGTGGCTAGCTGTGGCCCCAACACCAGGCAATTGGGGAGGAAACAGCTGGCCATGTTACTGAAAGCTGTCAATTTAAGTGTATCTCTTGATTTAGGCAGGCAGATAGGATAAAATTGATTAGGCTTGTGAGCTGGAAGACCATGCCTCCTGTGTGATCTCACACCCCTACCTGACCCCACCTGCCAATCAGACTTCATAACCACACTCCCCTCTGGAAGTGGATGAAAGACCTGGAACACGGTGGGCCCTCCCCTTCCTTCAGGGATCAGGGCCTACTGGCCTGATCTTTGCCTTCCCTAAGCTCTGTGGCTCGCCCCTGGCCTGCTCTCTGCTTGATATGGACCCAAGTTAGCTTCTAGACTTCTCTTTCTCCCCTAAAAAAGCCCTCACTCTCCTGCGCATTTCTCCCACTGAATAAAATCCTTAAAAACTTACCATGCTGTCTGGTCTATTTGAGCCAATATTCAGAATTCTCTGAATACGTGGCAAGAGCCCACAGGCTTATTTATATGGAAAATTATTGGCCGGCGCCGTGGCTCAACAGGCTAATCCTCCGCCTTGCGGCGCCGGCACACCGGGTTCTAGTCCCAGTCGGGGCACCGATCCTGTCCCGGTTGCCCCTCTTCCAGGCCAGCTCTCTGCTGTGGCCAGGGAGTGCAGTGGAGGATAGCCCAAGTGTTTGGGCTCTGCACCCCATGGGAGACCAGGATAAGCACCTGGCTCCTGCCATCGGAACAGCGTGGTGTGCCGGCCGCAGCACGCTACCGCGGCGGCCATTGGAGGGTGAACCAACGGCAAAAGGAAGACCTTTCTCTCTGTCTCTCTCTCTCACTGTCCACTCCGCCTGTCAAAAATAAAAATAATAAAAAATAAAAAATAAAAAAAAATAAAAAAATATATGGAAAATTATTAATAAAAAATCGTATATCACTCTGAATGCTGTCTATTTAACAATCTTCTACATTTCTTCTCAACTCTTAAAAAAAAAAAAAAAAGAGGTACTTTTTAATAAATATAGTGAAGATTCCCCAAGTCCGCTCCTCCAAAGACAGCCACCAGTGTTCAGAGAAGCAGTCCAGGTTAAAAGTAGCACCGAGCAGTTTAATGATGGCAACTAACAGATAAATTCAATACACCAGCAACAGTAACAAAACTGAGGCCCACGGCTAAATCAGAGGTGGCAAACCTTTCTCCCGCCAAGGACCATCTGGCTACTTGTATCATTACCCTGCTCTTTATTTAAAATTTCCAGTCCTGCCTGCAGCTGCCTTGGCACTGTGAGGAGTCAGGTTAACAGGCAGTTAGGTTAGAAAAGGAGAAAAGGAGAGTCCCCCAAGAGGGTGCAAAATGCTTGCTTTCCCCAAAGGTTATCTTTACCAAAGTACTGAATCCCAAAACGAACTTGCCTGTCCCAGTCCTTGGGAGCTTCCAATTTTATCGAGAATTGCAAAGGAGTGGTGCTACCCTCCTGGGGCCCCAGTTTACAGTGAAAACAAGTTACCCCTCCCACCCTTCCCCAGGGCTCTGGTTTTATCAGAGCAAGGCAGGCAGGGCAAAAAAGATCACAAATCAGGTCTTCAGAAGGGTTTGGTCCCCACCCTGTAACTGAATGCTAGGTGATTATCAGGTTTTTTTTCCCAAAAAAATTGCGCTTAGAAACCCCACTACTATCAGTCCCTTGGGGGTTTTGCCTCTCTTGGAGCCTCCCTCCTGGCCACTGGGGCAGGGGGAGGTCTCTGACTTAAATAAATGTTGCTTTTCTCTCTGCCTTGTCCACATGGAAATTCTTCTCCATGGGAGACAAAGAACAGAGGTAATCTTTTCTCCACCATGGAGCAGCATGGGCGGTCCAAATCCTTTTCTGGGCCACATGTTCCCAATCCCTGGCTTCCACCACCGGGTCCTTCCTATGGCTAGGCCTTCCACGCATGTCTCTTCTTCAGTGACACAGTTCTGTCTCAGCTGCACATGGCCATGGAGCTGGGGAGCACATCTCAGCCCCACCCACCTGCCATGTGGTGACAGCCCCTGACCAGACAACAGCCAGCTGGCCCCTTTCCCACCTACAGCTGGAGGAGTGAGCGGACATCCCAGGGTCTCTGGCCTCCCCTGGACACTCCACTCCGGGGAGTAAAGTCCACGGTATCTGGCGCATTGCTATGGCTTGGATGTGTCCCTAAAGCTCAGGTGTTGGAAACTCAGTCCCCAGCTCAGGCATTGACAGGTGGCCCCTTTAAGAAGGGATATGGCCACGAATGGGTTAATGGCATTATCTTGAGTGGGTTCCAGGCACAAAGATGGTTTTGTTCCTCTTCTCTCTCACACACAGTCTCTCCCTGGCCAGTCTCCTTCTGCAACAAGACGATGCAGTAAGGAGGAAGCGCCAGGAAGCTCCTGGATATTATAAATGACCCAGTCTGAGGTGTTGTGTTGGACAGCACACACTGTCAAGACAGGCATCTATTGAAGCAGTCTGGCCTGACTCCTGGGCGGGCAACAGCAGGACCTCAGCCACTGCCTTCCATCAAGTCTAAGGCAGAGCAGCCATGAGCCACAGGGGAAAAATACCAATTAAACCACCGCACCATGGCGGTTTTAAAATGTGAATGTGCATATTGAAGTGTGGGTGTGTTTTAAAATGTGGGAAGTTTTAAAATTTGAGTATGTGTGTTTAAGCCTAGACAAAAACAAACCAAAAAGGAGTTAGCAGGGCTTGCCCAGTGAACACAGATCCCGGACCTGGGGCCCAACCCGCACCCGCTAGGAGACAGGAAGGGCCTTCCCACCACCTCTGCAGGGGCCGGCTCCCGGGGAACCCACTGCTCCCCCAGGGCCAGACCCGGGCTCTTCCTCGCCAGGCTGCACCGAGAGGCGGAGGCTGAGGCCCCGAGAGGCTGTGGGGCGCACGGGCGGCTTCTCCGGTCCGGGCGAGGGGCGCGGCCCAGGACCCCCACGACCTCCAGGACCCCAGAATCCCCCTTCCAGACACGGCCGCGCTGGAATCGCCGCGCCCAGCCGCGAAGGTGGGCCGGACTCCACCTTCACTTTTCTAGAAAACGGTAACCCAAGTCACGAGGCTCACGTCCCGCCTGCAGTGGGAGGCGGCGTCCGGGAGGGCGAACTTCACCAGCTCGGCGGGGACGCAGCCCGCGCGCGGCCCGGGATGGAAGGGCCCGGGGCCTGGGAGGAGCGTCGGAGACCGCGCCCGCCTCGCCGGAGCCTGGCCCGCCCCTCCGCACCGCCCTTTCCCGTCGGGGCGGCGAACGGTCCCGTTGCATCACAGCCCGCAGTCCGTGGCGCACGTGCCGTGGGGCGTGCGGTCCGTGCCGGCCGGGGATGCCCGCGCGCCCCTGTCCCCCGGCCCGCCTCGGCCCTGGGACGCCTCCGTACTCCACCGGCGCCCCCGGCCCGCCCCATCAAGTCGTCCCCAAGCGCTCTCGGACCCGCGCTCGGCATCCCCCACCCCCACGGCGGCCCCCGGGGGCGGGGGGGGGGGGGCGCCAGAGCAGCCGCCGCCACACCTGGCCACGCTTGGCGCTGACTCACCGGACGATCGAGTCCCGCGCGGGGGGCTCCGGGCTGCCGGGGCCGCAGCTGCTCCAGGCCTGGCCATCCTGCAGCCGCCGCTGCCCGAGCAGGCCGTCCCGGCCGCCACCTCCCCCGCCGCCGCCGCCGCCGCTGCTGGCGCGACACGGCACGCGGAGGCGGCGCGGCGGGCCGGGAGGGCGCGGCGGGCAGCCGAGCTGGCGCAGCACGAGCGGCAGGCGCGCGCGCATGGTGCGGCGGGGCGCGGGTCCTCCGGGGCGGAGATGCGGCGGGGTCCTCCGGGGGCGGCCGGCGAGGATCGGGCGCTTCCTCTCCGAGCAGCCGGGGCCCCTAGAGGGCACTGCCCCGGGCGGCCGTGACGTCGGAGGGCGGGGGCTGCCGGCTGGAGCGGCCCGGGGGCAGGCCCGGCGTCCCGGCACTCCGGTGCGCTCGGCGAAGCGTGGGCTGCGGGGCCGGGCGGGGCCGGAGATGCGGAGCCCGCGCTCCTGGGCCGGGGGCGTGCACTTCCTGCCCCGGCGGCGGCGGCGGCGGCGGCCGCAGCGACCTCCTCCTCCGGGCCGTGCGAGGGTCGCGGTTCCCGAGGGGGCGAAGGAACGAGCCCGCGTCAGCGAGTCTGGGTTCGGGCGCGTTTGCGCCTGTACTCGGGGAGCGTGGGGAGCCGAGCCGCATTGTGTCCGCTTTCCACCTCCGGGACCGAGTCGCCCGGGTTGTTGACGGGGCTGGGAGCTCGCGCCGCCCCTTCCATCAAGTCCTGAGTCTTCTGGGTTTTGCGTCGTCGCTTGCTCGTCGGGATTTCGGCGGCTCCGGAATAGCTGAGATTGCCACAATGCTTTCTTTTACAAAGCGGAAATAAGCGAGTAAATGCAAACAGCCAGCCTATGCCTCTGAGACCCAGTGCAGGTGACAGAACCCCTGGGTGGCGCGTGTGTCCCCAAAATGGGGGCCGTCCCCTCAGAGAGACCCTCACTGAATACCTCCGGCCGCAGAGACCACGCCGAGTCCCCGCCCTCTGGAGGGTCCGGGTGGCGCTCCCGCCACAGTAGTAGCAGTTGCTGCTCCACCTGGCAGGAGCTGCCGCGGTGACATTTAAAGCGGCTGTGTGATTCATCTCCGTGAGACAGAAAACCGGGGGCGGGCATTGTGGCACAGCTTGGGGCACCCACGCCCCGTCCATTGGAGTGCCAGTTCACGCCCAGGCTACTCTGACTTCCGCTCCAGCTCCTCCTTCATGCACCAGGGAAGCTGCAAATGGCTCAAGTATTTGGGTCGCTGCCACCCATGGGGGAGACCCTGGTGGAGTTCCTGGTTCCTGATTGCAACCGGCTCAGTCCTAGCTGTTTGCAGCCAGTTAGGGGCAGAAACCAGTGGGTGGAAGTCACCCCACCCCCCTCACCCCTCACTCTGCCTTTCGAATAAATAAATCTTTAAAGAGAAAGGAAATGAGTGAATGGTACTGCCAGGGGTAGAGGGATAGGGAATTGGGAGGTGGTAGCTATTAGCACAGGATGATGGAGAGTCTCAAGGTGATTGTGATGAGTTGCAAACTGAATATTCTAAAAACCATTGCATTGTGCACCATAAATGAGTGAGTTGTATATATGAGTTCTGTCTCAATAAAACTTGTTACTGGGGCGGGGGAGTAGGGGCTGGCCTTGTGGCATAGTGGGTAAAGCCACCACCTGCAACTCTAGCATTCTATGTGGGGACCAGTTCATGTCCCAGCTGCTCCATTTCTGATCCAGCTTCCTGCTAATGCACCTGGGAAAGCAGTAGAAGATGGCCCAAGTGCGTGGTCCCCTGCCACCCACATAGCAGACCCAGAAAAAGTTCCTGGCTCCTGGATTCCTCCTGGCTATTGCAGCCATCTTGGGAGTGGGCAGGCAGATGGAAGATCTCTGTCTCTCCCTTCCTCCCTCTCTGACTTTCAAATAAATGAATGAATCTTTAAAAGAAAAGAGAGATAAGCCTATGAGGCAAGGTTGTGAGGAATGGCTAGTCCTTCACTCCTTTTTAGGCAGACGAATCTGAGAGACTTCCAGAAAATTCTGATCTTTAATTTAGAATAAGTAGGCCGCCACCGCGACTCACTAGGCTAATCCTCTGCCCTGCAGTGCTGGCACACTGGGTTCTAGTCCCGGTTGGGGCGCCGGATTCTATCCCGGTTGCCCCTCTTCCAGGCCAGCTCTCTGCTATGGCCCGGGAGTGCAGTGGAGGATGGCCCAAAGATTGGGCCCTGCACCCCATGGGAGACCAGGAGAAACATCTGGCTCCTGCCTTCGGATCAGCACGGTGCGCCGGCCGCAGCGGCCATTGGAGGGTGAACCAACAGCAAAAGGAAGACCTTTCTCTCTCTCTCTCTCTCTCTCACTGTCCACTCTGCCTGTAAAAAAAAAAAGAAGAAGCAGCAGCTGTGTGTTCTGTAGCATTGGAGGTGTTAAGTATAAAGCAGACGGTGTTTTGCAATGGGCAGAGTGGAGAGCTTGGTGCCAACTTAGTTGACTAGTGGCTGGGCCAACCCTACGTTCCTATGCCTTGGTGCCAGGGGTGTGTACCCCATAAAAATGAACAACTATGGCAACTTAATAAAAATTTTATAGGCAGGCCGGCGCCGCGGCTCACTAGGCTAATCCTCCTCCTGCGGCGCCAGCACACCAGGTTCTAGTCCCGGTCGGGGCACTGGATTCTGTCCTGGTTGCCCCTCTTCTAGGCCAGCTCTCTGCTGTGGCCAGGGAGTGCAGTGGAGGATGGCCCAAGTTCTTGGGCCCTGCACCCCATGGGAGACCAGGAGAAGCACCTGGCTCCTGCCTTCGGATCAGCGCGGTGCGCCGGCCACAGCGGCCATTGGAGGGTGAACCAACGGCAAGAGGAAGACCTTTCTCTCTGTCTCTCTCTCACTATCCACTCTGCCTGTCAAAAAAAATGTAAAAAAAAAAAAGGAAAAATTTAGAATAAGTAAATATCTATTTCTGATTATCAACATGGAGTATTTACACTATGCAAAATGTAGAATGCATGGAAAGGAATAAATAAAATCCATAGCAGTACCAAGATGTAACTGTTCATTTTAATTTCAAGTGTTGACCTTTAAACGGTTTCACACAATTGCAACCATACTATAACAAAGATAAGGAGACTTCAAAAAGTTCATAGAAAGTGGTAAAAAAGATTGGTTTATCTTCAGGCAAAAAGATTTGAAATTCATGAATATAAGATGTCCTCAAAAGTTCATGGAAAGTGAACATTTTGAAAAAAATTATGCATAGCTTTCAAAGTCTTTTTTATAAAGATTTATTTATTTGAAAGGCAGAGTGACAAAACAAGTGAGAGAAAGAGATTTTTCATCCTCTGGTCTGCTCCTCCAATGGCAACAGGCCAGGGTAGGCCAGGCGAAAGCCAGGAGCCCCAGCTGGGTCTCCTACATGGGTGTCAACACAGCTTGGGCCAAGCCCGAGGTGCTCCAATTCCACGTGATAGGCTTTTGAGTTCTTACACATGTCATGCACTTGCATGATGAAAGAATAGGAAAAGGAGAAAGCTTTATGGAAACAGGCTTAGTGTCCTTCATAACCCCAGACTTATTTCATAGCCAAGTCTTGGGATTTGCTTGTGAAAGATCCATCTGACTTGTTTTTCAAAGCTCAAATGTATATACTGATGTACTTAGAAAAACTCAGCTACCCTGGGAAGAAAGGGCTCTAATTATTTTTGAAGTCTTTAAAAATTCATTCCCTGGGGCAGGCGTTGTGGTGTAGTGGGTCAAGCCACTGCTCGCGATGCTGGCATCCCATATCAGAAAACCAGTTTGAGTCCCAGCTGCTCCACTTCTGGTCCAGCTCCCGGCTAATGTGCCTGGGAAAGCAGCAGATGATGGCTTAAATACCTGGGCCCTTGCTACTCATGTGGGAGCACAGGATGGAGTTCCAAGCTCATGGCATCATCCTGGACCAGCTCTGTCCATTGTGGCCATCTGGGAGGTGAACCAGGGGATGACAGATCTCTCTATCCCCTCACTGCCTGTCAGATAAATAAAGCTAAAAAGAAAAAAGTGCTTTTGGAGAAACTGTGTCCTTGAAGAAGAGCTGTTGGATAAAGGACATGGATTGAAGGAACTGCTGGAAGTGAAAGATAAGGACATGTTGGAGTTTACCTAAGAGATAAGGTGGTGCAGAGACAGAGAGACAGCTGTGTGGAACACAGTGGAGCCAGAAAAGATGGTCAGAGGCCCAGCAGCCCCAGGAACAGAATGTGGCACATGGTGGTGTAAGTGGCTTAAAGGATGCTAAAGAGACAAACTCACCAAATACCAGCAGGTTAGAAGTGGAGAGAGACACTGGGCTTTCTACAGGTCTGGACAGAGGCACTTCCGTGGCAGTTCTGGTCTCCCAGGGGGAACTACTTGGGAAGGAATGGTTTGCTGGGCTTAGGGAGCAACCCTGCACTTGGGGCAGCTTTTCCGGAGTCCCCAGGGAGTGGCCTAGGCCTGATCTCTGTGGACGGGCTAGAAAGCCTGGCCCTGAAAAGCTGGCCTGTTCTGTTTGAGTGTGGGTAGCATACACACTGATGCCGGTCTACAAAATCCACCTCATTACAAGCTCGTGTGTGGTTGCACAAACGAGGCATGCCTTTAGACATTTGTGATATAAACCTTTAACAGCAGCTGATGATTCTCTTGGAATAAATGGCCAGAAGTATAGTTCCCGGCATGAAAGATTATGAATTTTTAATGTTGATGCATATTACCAAATTCACTTGTGAATATTTTATTACCAAGTCTTCTCATTTGTTTGGGAGTAATCTTGTTTCTCCATCTTTAATAATATTGGAGGGTGGGAGTGGTGGTGCAGCACGTTAAGCTGCTGCTTGGCATACCCATGTCCCATATCACAGTGCCGGTTCAAGTCCCTGCTACTCCCCTTTTGGTCTGCTTCCAGCTCACACACACCTGGAAGGCAGCAAATGATGACACAACCAGTTGAGTTCCTGCCACCTACATGGGAGAAGCAGACGGAGTTCCTGGCTCCTGGGTTTGGCCTTGGTCCAGTTGTTGCAGACATACAGGGAGTGAACCAGCAGATGGAAGATATCTCTCTCCTCTTGCTCTCTCCTTCTGCTTCTCCATGTTACTCTACTTTGCAAATAAATACATTTAAAAACAATATTGGGAAATAAATGTTGGAAACAAAGTCATGAAGTTATAATAGTTCTTTGATTATTTCTGCGTCCCTTGTATTTTCTATTTCTTCACTTCTTGCGTTAGCTCTTGCTCCAGACTTTCAGTTCAAGGACACTGGTGGAGTACACGGCCTTGGTATATGGAGATAATGGGACCCAGGGCAGGTTTGTTTGCTGTCCAGAGTAAGACAATGTCTCACTCCAAGGCTGGGCAGGGTTGTTAGTTTACCTCTTTAGGATTAGGAATTCCTACACTCAAGGCTCCTCAGGTTTGGACACCCCCTCCCCCCAATGTGTGCAGCCTCCAGCAGGGCTGCTGAGCAACACAGGGTGGTGGTGGAAAGAGAAGAAGCAATGCGAGTGCAGAGTCTGTGCTGCCAGTCTTGGTCTCTGACCAGGACTCTCACGCCATCTGCCCGTGTGTGGGAACCTGAGGCAGTAGAATTGTTGGCTTTCGAAACTGGGGAAGACCCAGACCCTTCCTAGTTCTTGACAGTCATTTCTTGGGGGAGTGTTGAGGACCAAGGGAACTCCCAGGCCGTAAGGTGAGGGAGAAACCCCTAGGGCGGCACGGGCAGATGTGGGAGGAAGGCGTCCTTCTGTTTGTGTTTAGACATGTGTTGCTGGCTAAGGTTGGAAGCAGGGAGGTGGGAGAGACGGTGACCAGACGACCCGTTAGCTGCCGACACGCCAGGCAAGGGGCTAGGGATGAGGAGAGGCCAGCCAGATGGGGACCGATCTCAGTTCTGGACACTCAGATGATGATGTCCTATAGGAAAACTCCCCCTGGCACAGTGTGAAGAGCAGTGATGCCTACAGTGAACTCCTACAGTCGAAGGCGAGCAGAGTGGACACACCTGAGGCCTGCAGAGGTTTATAGTCCAGGCAGGTAACGTGACCTAGTGAGGTGGACCAGGTACAAGTGTCCCCCCCCCCCCCCCCCGCAGCAACACAATTGCTGTTTCCATAAAATCTCTCTGCCTTGTGGTTGCTTCCACTTGGCCTCCTTAGCCATGACTGTCATGGGGAGCACAGGAACCGTCTTCTGGAAAGATGAGTTGTTTTCTTTGGGGGTGAATGTCATCCTTGGGCCCCCTGCTCAGATCTCGCAGTGTTGCCTTGCTAGGATCCCGACCTACACAGGCAGATGGTTTTTCTTTGAAAGCAGCCAGAAATTTGGATTTTTATGTTTACACCTGTTTAGAATGCACCTGCAAGTTTGAACCTCTGCTGTAACTGGTCTAAGGAAGAAGGAATCTACTCACCCTCTGCTTTGGGTTAATGGCCTAACGGGGACTATGTGGAGTGTGACCTGTGCAGTGCATTCAGGGGCTTAGATTTGCCCATTCAGCAGAAGGTTTTTTGTTTTGGTTTGGTTTGGTTTTTTTTGACAGGCAGAGTTAGACAGTGAGAGAGAGAGAGATAGAAAGGTCTTCCTTCCGTTGGTTCACCCCCCAAATGGCTGCTATGGCCGGCGCTGCGCCGATCCGAAGCCAGGAGCCAGGCACCTCCTCCTGGTCTCCCATGCAGGTGCAGGGCCCCAGCACTTGGGCCATCCTTCACTGCCCTCCGGGGCCACAGCAGAGAGCTGCAGAAGTTCTGATCACTGTCCAAGCCCTATTCTTTCCTGCTGAGCTGAACAGACATTGTTTTAGAACCAGCGAGGTGGAACAGCCTGCTTCTCCCTTCCTATTGAATGCTGCATGTGCACCGATGCCATTGTCAGGAAACTAGCGCTTGGTTGCTCTTCACAGACACAGAGTGCACTCTGCTCACGGGCACACAGCAGAACCGGACAGTAGGCCAGTTCGTCTCCTGGCAGTGACAATCTCCCTCCACTTCATCTCACTTCAACCCCTACTGCGGGCTGTAGGCGCTCTTCGCTGCTTCCAAAGCCGTTATTGGGCAAGGAATTTGGGCTACAGAGAATCTGGAGGAGGACACGATGACCCCAATTCCACAGGCCCTTGTGGATGCTTAGCTTAAAAAATTGCTGGAAATCTGCCGAGTAAATGTCCCTGGAATTTTATCAGCCATGAGATGCAAAGGGACAGAGAGTCTTAACAAAATGCCACCTTCCCCTGAGAGCACCAAAAATAGGCAGTGGACATTGGGTTTCTGAGCATTCTGTGAATTTCCAAAAGCGATTCAGTGGCTGTTGTTCTCTCCTGTGCGCCTATGACTCGAGTGCTTGTCTCGTGCTGTGTGCTCAGAGTCTCACCTCCACTCATTCATTAAGCAAGATTGGACACCTAAGAATTCCCCAGGCCCGCATAGCACTGGTTAAAAACACGTTTCTACCTCAAGGGAACAAAACAGACCATACTTCCCCATGCCAGCTTTTAGAATAGTCTTCCAAAAAGGAACTTTTGATCAGCTGTAAAGGAACTTTCAAATACACTGGGGACCAAACACCCCTATTTTAGTACTTCTCAGATTCTGCATGTATAACACATTTTTAGTGCAAGGTAGCGCCATGCTCTAAACCACTAGTAAGATGAGAAACTGGGAGAAGCTAACCATGAGAAAATGAGTACATCTTTGTAATTTTTAACAAAAAAAGGATTGAAAAATATACAACAGAAAGCTCAAGATCTTGTCCATTGGTCAAAGTTGAGGTTAAAATAAACATGTATGTTTACATGTTTATATATATGTGTATATATATACATATAACACGTAAGTTAGCAAGAAAGGCAAACTGCATTTTATTGTGATGCTTTTCTGAGTGATAAGATTTGGTGTATTTACCACTATGCAGTTACAGAATGTTAAATACCATCAGGGATGTCAGGGTTCTTGAAATGCTCTTAAAATTTTCTTTTCAAAACACATTTTTGACATCAAAAGACAATAAGTGATATTAAATACTCATATTCAATAGCCATATTCATAACTCATTATAAACCCGATTTTTTCTCCTAAGAATTTCTGAATAACATATACATAGGTTGTGTTTTTTTCTACTGTCATTTGCTTCTCCAAATTGAACTCTTACGACTTGTAGCAAACCCAGCCATTTCCTACCTCAAAGTGGAACTGTAAGATGAGGCAGGTAAATGTGGAAACCTTTCATCCTAGACCATTGTTATTATTATTATTTAAATATTTATTTGAGAGGTAGAGTTACAGACAGTGAGAAGGAGAGACAGAGAGAAAGGTCTTCCATCCATTGGTTCACTCTCCAAATGGCCACACTGGCTGGAGCTGCGCCAGTCTGAAGCCAGGAGTCAGGAGATTCTTCTGGGTCTTCCACAAGGGTACAGGGGCCCAAGCACAAGGGCCATCTTCTACTGCTTTCCCAGGCCATAGCTGAGAGCTGGATCAAAAGAGGAGCAGCCAGGACTTGAACTGGCCCCCACACAGGATGCCGGTACTGCAGGTGGCGGCTTGCCACAATGTTGGCCCCTAATTTTTTTTTTTTTTTTGAAAAGCAGAGTTAGAGGGAAAGACAGAGATAGATGTCTTCCATGCACTGGTTCACTCCCTAAGTGGTCACAAATAGCCGGGGCTGGACCAGACAGAAGCCAGGAGCCAGAAACTTCATCTGGGTCTCCCACATGGGTGCATGGCCCAAGTACTTGGGCCATCCTCTGCTGCTTTCCCAGGTGCATTAGCAGGGAGCTGGATCAGAAGTGGAGTGGTGGCTTAACTCACTATACCACAACACTGGCACCCATCCTAGAACATTCTAAAGGAAGATTGTAAAGCTATTTTCCTCAGTGTGAGACAAGTTAGACAGCTTAAATGAGGGTGCTCTAAAAGTTCACAGAAAAATAGAATTGAAAGTTTATTTTGGTGCAAAAATGTTTAAAATCTATAAACAGAATATTTTTATAATATGTATCTTTGGTGACCTTTGTGAAACCCATCATATTTTCATTGGTTTTATGCTTATATTTGCATGTCCATAATTACCAATTTATACTAGCATGCTATTGTTCCCTGTACAATTTTTGTGGAGCAAAGAAAATTCAGAACATGAAGTTCCATGAAAAAAAAAAAAAAACTTAAGTTGTGACAAATTAATTTTTTGATTCAATAATTAAAGTTAAAAGAATGTCTTCTGTTACTACAGATTTTCATGGATGACATACAATCACGCCACCTATCAGTGAAACAAAAGCCTCCCAGACACTACATTCAGTATTTCAAAAGTCATCCAGAGACGCAGAACTGGCTGCCGTGGGCCACTGAACAGCAACTTTATCATCACTACCTGGGATTTTCCTCTGCATGGTCCAGAAAGCAAGACAAATACCACGACTCAATGTAGCTTGGAAAAATCTTGATGTTCTTGGAACAAACACATGAATTCACACTCTAACGTACTTTACACTTTACAAACTTTATTAAATAATGGGCATTACTAACTTTTACTATATTATATACAGTATTTAAACTATGTTTAACGAGACACAGTTCTTCCCCACATCGAATAGAGTAGGTGAAAAATGAACTTATATAAAAAAAATTGAACCTCAGGACAGAACCTAAAAAGAACTTGACATACTTTTAAGTACATATAACTTTCTACCCAGTTATATACATCCCCGCCCCACCTCCAAAAGAAACAGTTTTAAACAAGAGCACTTAATTGATAACTTTGAGGAAAAATACGAACGTAATTTTGTATATACACGCATCTCGCAATGTCTGCATCCTGGCCAACAGAAATAATCTGCAGTGCCATGGATTCGTCCTCGACCCTCAAGAACCACATGGACATTTTGTACAGTGAGACATCCACCCTCGTGCAGTGGCGTGTACCCTACCGGTGACACCAGTCATGTAATGTGACACTGAGGTGAAGGACCATTTCTGAGAGACACCCCAGTAAGGTAGGCTACAAAGGATTTGGGTCCCAAAATGCAAAAATGGTAGATGGTACTCCTAGGACCAAATCGGGTAACTGCTTTTTAGTAGGCAAACTCATATATACTTTCCATGGAGACCATACTTTCCTATGGTGCTTGTCTTTTTTGATAGTGCTTAATCCTGAAAAAGTCATTTCATGTTAAATAGAAGCAATGAAAGAAGGAATGTTTCCAGAACCATGTTCTTCAATATGGACTTTGTTTTATAAGCTACAAGAGTAGTTGGGAGAGGCAAGAAACTTCGGTTATCTGTCATTATTTAAAAAGAAAAAAAACCTACAAATGTCAAAAACAGATGGCCACATTTTATGTTTTACAATTAAGAAAGAGGCATGGGACTTAAACAGAAAAAAAAAAGAATTGTGGTAAGATATCACTGATTCAGTATTATTGCTTACTTTTAAATGAAAACTTCTTTCCCTTTACATGTTTTTTTTTTTTTTAAAGTGGACATTGATTAGTTTTAAATTAGAATAAAGGGAAACTAAAATAAAATGGAAACTGAGTGGGTTGGAAAGAGCCTCAGAATCTACAACTGCTCCAGGTGAGATACATCAGTGGAATCTTCAGTCATCTGCAAAGTTTCTATAAAGTAGCAATACCTCTACCTTCACTGTTCCCATTACCTCTTTGATTTTAGTTTGTCCTCACAGTGTCTTGCTTTTGTTCTTCTGTTTCCTTCTCTAAAGAGTTCGGTTCCTACGCAACTCTATCATGAAAGGCTGTTTAAAGACCATGATGGCAACACAGAAATAAGACGTTAGCAGGCAGACCTAGACACTGAAGACCGTGTTTCTGACATGCCTCAAAGCAACGGGAAGAGGCTATTCCTACAGCAGGGTTGGGGACAAGGGCTCATCTGGCAGAGCCCAAAACTCATGAAGGTGCATAAGAAAAGCTGCTGGGCAGGGTGCCTTTAAGCTGCTTTTTCTCATTATGGTTTACGGTTTACTCTGGATCCGAGACAGGTGCAAGATGGAAGGTTTTGCTTTCTTTTTTCCCTCCTGAAGTGTAATTTGAAGGGACAATAAAGTTGTTTCCAGGCCTCACCCCATCTTTTCTAATCTTTAAGTCAACTTGCATTTTGTTGAATGTGGTTTTCTTTAAGCCATTAAGGAAATCATTCATGTCACCCCAGAAATGACATAGTCGACATGACAAGCAGCTCATTTTTCAGGCCTTGTCCAGAAACACAGGAAAGGGATTCTGCTTACGCCAAATTGGTCCTGCTACGTTTTAATTTTCAACTGGCACACAGATTCTGCAGCAGGATGAAGTGCTATTGGAATGCCAGCGTTGGAACCTTTGATGGTACGGTAGACTATCCTCCAGTTAGAGATCTCTGGTTTAAGTTAGTCTATGGTCTAGCCACAAATGTCAGATACAAGCATAATTCTTTAAATATCTTTAATTTCCTTTTCTTTTAAACCCATGGAAAAGTCTCCTTGCTGCCTTTGATCCTAGGATAAAACTACTTAGGGTTTCAGGATAATATGAGAGTATTATTATTGCATTCCTTAAAGTATGAACATTGTCAAGATACGGGAAAATAATACCATGGTCATCATGTTAAAAAAAAAAAAGACTAAAAATTTTCAAGTAAGGTTGACTTACATGAAACATGAAGACAGTTAGCATTGGAAAATATACTGCTAGATGCTGACATTGGCTACAGTACAATCCTGGCTGTGTCATCAGCCTGGTTCTAAAAGTTGTGCTGTAAAAGAAAGTAGTTTTTACAACTCTGGTCATTACAAAATTGTCTTACCCTGGTACATAGAAAACACCCCATCACTATCCAGGATTCACGAGCATGATCAGAAGCTATGCCAGGCAGCTGTTACCAAGAACCTTAGGCAAAGCTGCTGGAACTAAGACACTGAAATTTTTCCCTTAGAGACTGGACGATATTTTGTTGATTGGGAGAAGGCCCCCTCCAAAGGTAGTCATTCAGTTTGTCAGAATCATTATATGACGTCAGATAGGGTGAGAGCCCAAGCTTGCTGTTCATTGGCTTTTTTGGAGTGCACGGGCTATTCAAAGAGTAAGAGGTGCTGCTGTGGCAGACGGCTTCAGAAAAGTCCACATCCGCGATCTTTGAGTCAGATTTCCTTCTGCGATTATGAAACAGCTCCGGCTCTGACTCATCTTCTTCTGACCTGATTTCCACATAGTCATCTTCATCGCCGTCAGTCTCTTTGAAATTGGAAAAATAGTTCTGTGTTGCTCTCTGGGCATTTAAAGGTAAATTTCTATTGACTACCAGAACTTTCTGTGAGTCTTGGAGAGTGAGATCAGAGTGTTTTTCAGTGCCCTGTTGGCATGAGTCTGTGAGCCCCGGCAGCACATCCTGGTGGCCCTCACACCTTGAACTCTTATGTAAGGACACCAGCTGTTTCCTTCCCACCTCACTAGGGTAGTGGATGGAGTCCACTGATTTGTTGATCAAGATTGAGGATGACGACTGGGACCTGTTATAAGGTTGAGATGTAGCGCTGATTCCTTTCCGGCCCAGCGAGTTGTAAAGGCAGCCCTGGCGTGAGTTCTCCTTGGGCTGATTCACTATCACGCTGCATCTCTGCACGGAGCCCAGGAGAGCATCAGAGGTTTGCAGCGAGGGCACGGAGCAGGCTGCAGACAACTGTCTGGGAGGACTTTTTGTACTGCTCTGCAGAGTGGGATATTTGGGCCTGAAGTCTTGCTCTGGCCGGGGACAGAAATCTGCTAATTCTCCATTACTATAGGTTGAATGCCAAAGCCAGTCCTGGCCACCGTGCTGGGCCGGGGCGGGTGATGCAGCCCTGAGGGGGGACGAGTCTTGGGGACCGGCCCAGCTGTCCTTTTGAACTGTTGCCGGAGTCTCTCTGAACACAATCTGGTCGTACAGTTGGGAATACTCAGCAATCCTGGCACCTGGAAGGCAAATATTGAAATTAGAAGTACACATAGGATTATCCCTGCTCTAAAAGTCAGACTATAGCATGCTAACCAACATGTCTTTAAAAACTTAAACCATAGGTAGTATTTTCAAGTGAGTTTCAGGATGAGTAACCATTGAACACTAGGCAACACAGCAAGTGAATGAATCCATTGTTTAATAGAAATGCCACCTAAAAATTCATCTAATTTGATCAAATTCTGCATTATTTTATTTCAACAGCAGGTCTGAGGGTGTCCATTATATGTAATGAAAATCTCCAGTATTGCTTGTAAGTGTGAAATAGTGTCAGTGCTGAAAACAGGCATAAAGACAGGCACCTGAGCCTTCTGTCAATGAGAAATGACTCCAAGTAGTCATTAAAAGAAGCAGGACTGACCAGCGGCTACCCCTGCACTTCCCGTGCTTCCTACCTATTTGCTCTTAAACACCCACTCCTTGAAGAGTCTGTCCCCGCACTTGTTGCCAAGCAGCCAGCAACCCAGCCGGTGACCACCACTATCTGCAGAACCAACATCTGGAGGAGATCCTCCCCTCCAGTACTTACCCCCCAGGGACTGAGTAATCCACTTGCCCTTTCCCAACCCCAAGAGGCCAGGCAGTGAAGCCTATGTCTCCCAGACATCAGGAATGGTTACTAACAAATAACAACCTAACGCTCTGCAGTAGTGGCTCAAGTTCAGGGCTTCACAGTTGTTTCCACAAAAGCTTTCCCCACTGAAGGTCAAGTTCAGATGCCATTTTCCCCGAACCAGGGGAGATGCGAAGACCATTCTCTTGGGCCAGAGATGCCAACTTCAAGAGCTGCTCCCTCCCCCAACCCAGGTACCTACAGGGCCACCCAAGAATCAAAGAACACCATGTATCGCAAAGATCACTGGGACCACATCTACAAATGTCTATGAAGGAATCCCGTATAGCACACCAGCAGGTGACAAGGTGACATTCATGTTCTTTAAAATGTTGATGTTTTTAGTAATCTTTTGTTAGTCCTTGAACTTAAACTAAATAATCATTTAGTTGAATTTCTGGCATTTCTTTTATTTATTTATTTTTTATTTTTTTTTTGACAGGCAGAGTGGATAGTGAGAGAGAGAGACAGAGAGAAAGGTCTTCCTTTTTGCCGTTGGTTTACCCTCCAATGGCCACTGCGGCCGGCGCATCTCGCTGATCCGAAGCCAGGAGCCAGGTGCTCTCCTGGTCTCCCATGTGGGTGCAGGGCCCAAGGACTTGGGCCATCCTCCACTGCCTTCCCAGGCCATAGCAGAGAGCTGGCCTGGAAGAGGGGCAACTGGGACAGAATCCGGAACCGGGACTAGAACCCGGTGTGCCGGCGCCGCAAGGAGGAGGATTAGCCTGTTAAGCCATGGCGCCGGCCTTTCTGGCATTTCTTTTGAGTCTATTTCCTACAAGGACAGAAAACAATCTGCTTTACTATTTACCCTTTAATTACAGCACCTGCATTTCACTCACCCCCACTCCCTGCAAACAAGGTAAATAGTCTGTTTACCTTCTCATTATAGATCCTATCTATATTCAGTCCTTTGGGTTCTCGACTCCAAATTCCTTGGAAGGGCAGAGATTAGTTTAGAAATTTCTAGAAACAGAAACTTCAGAAATTACTCCCTAGAGGATATATTAGGGACTCTTAATATTATTAAGATTTAGTAATACCTTCAGAGAGTGTGAAAGTGGAAATGGCCACCAGCATACCCACATCGGCCCTCCTGAAACTTAGAACCTTTCCTTCACTGTGAAACCCAACCCAAGGCAGCCAGACCTTTAGGCATGATCCATGGTTTCCCACATGAAAGTTCAGGAGCTCAAGACTTTCACACAGTTCCAACATGACAATTTGCGGGACCCAGTAGAACACAGTACAAACTCAAAGGAGCTATTAGAGTATCAAAACATAACCCTAAAGTCTTCTAACTACAACCAACTTTACCCTGGGTAATCTGAAGCCCTGTGTGAATATTATCCAAAATATTCATAGCACTTCTCATGACTTTGTCTTCCTTACCATACTCTCCTGTTCTTCTGGGTAGTTAAATTCTCCCCATCTCTCAAGATCTTCCATAAGGCCCATCCTTTCTTGAGTCCTTTCTAATGGCTTCTCTTTTCTGAAGTCTTACATACTTGCTCTGTAGCTAGCTATTGGCTGCACGTGCAAGCACAAGCCTGTACAGGCAATTGTGACACTAATTGTTTTACAGAGGCTAGTTTAGTGTTTCAGCTTCTTTCTGAGATTGTGATCTTGGAAAATAGTGTACATTTTTCTCAACCTCCACCCTGCCCCACCCCCCACCTACCACAGAGCACACAGCATAGTTCCAGACAGAAACTGGTCTCAATAACTACTTTATTACTTAGATCATCGTTTTTACCTCCTCCTTCGGTTTAAGCACAATGTTAAAAATGGATATGCTTTCCCTGATACCAAATCACTGGCAGTGGAAAGGCAGACCCGAAATCAGGCCATAGCAGCAAACGGGGAAGCAGGAAGATGGCCTTGACCTTGGATTCAAAGGGTTCCTGTAGATAACTCACGCTGGGCAGAGTTTCTCTTTGGATAACAAGGAATTGGCCATTTATCTATTTTGAATAGAAATTATCTTACTAGTAGACAATATATTGTGCTTATCTAATTTTGGTATTTGTTTCAACTTGCTCTCCTAAGAGAGTCTCTAACTTGCATACGGCAATGTGAATAACAGACAAGCTTCCAGAGCACTAAGTGTGATTAAACAGATTCCATGAGTCTGAAGTATGGACACTGCCAGCCCCCAGTGGTACCTCTGGTCTAAGAAGCTTAGTGTTGGCTGCATCAAGGTCCCCAAGTCTTTATTGCCAGCATTGACAGTCTTTATAGAACATGGACAACAGTATGCCCGGACAATATCACAGCTGCCTCTAATTTGTTTCCCTTTTTGAAAGTTTGAAAGTTGGAGTTCTTATGATTCCAGGTAGAACTTTGAGGTAATCCTTGCCAAGGGAAACATCATGCTATTAAAAAGCATGTTATTTTCAAGTATGCTATTTAAAATCAATGCTTCTTATATTGCCTGAGGTGTGGACAAAACTATTAACTTGTGCCTTCCATACTTCTTAGGATTGTTCTTATCTTTTAAATTTTTATTTGTTTATTGGTGAAGGAGGGAGGGAAGAGAAGGAGAGAGAGAGATAAACAAAGAGAGCTCCCATTCATGGACTCATCCTCAAATGCCCACAAGGGCTTGGGCTGGACTGAACCGAAGCCAGGAGCTGGGAACAGGATCCAGGTCTCCCACATGGGTGGCAGTGACCCAATTACTTGAGTCATCACCCCTGCCTCCCAGGATCTACATTAGCAGGAAGCTGGAGTCAGGAGCCAGAGCTGATATGGAATTCGGGTACTCCAATGTAGGACGTGGGTGCTTTAATCAACATCTTAACCTCTAGGCTAAATGCCCACTGATGCCTTTTCCTAGTCTGCACAAGGAGGGAAATTTCTCCCACACAGACATCACCAAGAAACAGCAACCCCCAGGCCTCCCAGGGTCAAGGACCATCAGGAGGGAGGGCTGATTGAACAGGATGGCCAGCATGCTACAACAGGCTCTACAAGGTGGGAGCACTAGACCTGTTTGGGTGACTTATAGGTGGAAATCTGACCCAGGGCCTGTAGACCCCGGCTCGAGTTCAATAAAGATCCTCGAGAGTCTCGGCAGGCGAATAGGGTGCTGCTCCTCCTTCCGCACAGCACCGAGAGCAAGCTCCTGGCAAAGTGGCAAGGCCCATACGAAGAAGTCTGGAGAATCGGTCCACTCGATTACGACGTCCTGTGCCCAGATAAACAAGAAAGAGAAAAGGAGTCATCATGTCAACTGATTGAAAGCCGAGTGGGCACAGGAAGTGGTCTTGACCACCTAGATGGAAGAGGTGTGGACATAATTTTGTCAGATCTGGCAGGCCCTGGGGACGTGCTCCTGCCAGGCGGCAGAGGAAGACACTACCCTCAGAAGATGACTCAGAAGAGGTCGCCTCCTCTTTGGTGGGGAGAATGTTGCAAGTAGCCTACCATGTCAAGAAAGGGCCTGGATGCAGAGTTGAAAAAAGATCCCATGGGATCCCAAGAAGACATTGGCATGTAAACAGACAGGAAAACAGACCAAATGTGAAAAGAAGCAAAAGAAAACCCATAGGAAATCAATGAATCCTTTGAGCCGGCATCATGGAGTAGCGGGTGAGGCTGCCCCTGCAATGCTGGCATCCCGTATGGACACCAGTTCGTGTCCCTGCTGCTCCACTTCTGATCCAGCTCCCTGCTAATTGTCTGAGAAAAGCAGTAGAGGATGGCCCAAGTCCTTGGGCCCCTGGCACCCATGTGGGAGACCCAAATGAAGCTTTTGGCTTTGGCCTGGCCCTGTGGTGGCCGTTGTGGCCATCTGGGGAGTAGACCAGAGGATGGAAGAGTTCTCTCTCTGTAACTCTGACTTTCAAATAAATAAATCTTAAAAAAAAAAAAAATCAATGAATGCTCACCAGGTGGGTAAAAAGAAGACCACTAAATATAGTTGTTGCCCTACTGATTCGGTATTGAAGGACATGCTTCCACCAAGATAAGAGTTTCGCATTTTGAGAGATGGTCCATATTCTAAACAACTTGGATCAGGTCTAGCTACACTTTAACAATTGTCTGCTGTATCACTCATCGTCACCAGAAACCTCAGTATTATACTTTCTCTTACTTAGAGAAGCCCCAGCCGAGACTCAGCCAATAGTTACAAAGGCCAACAACTGTTTCTAAGATCACCTATGCACCCCCTCTTCCCGCCCTGCCCCAAATAGTCCTGCAGTCAGTCACTCTGAGTATGGCCACATGCCAGCTTCACAACACTGGACTTTCAGCATATTATTGCAAGGAGAAAAATATATGCAATCTACTCTGTCCCACATTCATGCAAAAATCACATTGCACTTTTATTTCATGAAGCAGACTCTGTAAAATCCCTCACACATCAATTCCAGGGTTTCATATCCTTATCTGATAGGAAATTTTACTGAAAAATTAAAGTTTTAATCAATTCTTAAGTACTCTCAAACTCAAAACAAAATTCCCTACCGATTCCCATCATGGAACTTGTAGATTCGTTTTGATAATGACTTTCTCATTGCCGGTCTCCATGGAGATGAAGAAGGCAATTCCAAAGAACAGAGGTTACAGCTTCATCCCATGGGATGTGCCCTGGTGCCCTGAAGCCGATGACCTGAACCTGTCCCTACTGAGTCATCTGGCTTTTACTTGTCACTGGAGAACTGATTCTCTCACTTTTACTAAGGTGGCCCTTCACCATAAAAATCAAGGGCAAAGTTTCTTAAAATATGATGGAAAGGATGCATGCTTCAAACATGCTGATTCCTGGGCCCTGCTCCCGTAAAATCTCTGGGTTTGCAGGTGAAAGCCACCACTCTTGGGCTGCTCTTTCTTGACTATCCTGTGCTTTATTTAGACCTGAGCTCTTCCCCTGAGATCAGCATTCGGTCCTTCAACAAGTCAACCGTGAACACCCGGTTCAGTAGCCCTGACTTTACCCATCTCATACCTAAGTCCCTCATTCAGTTATGCCCCACAAAAGAGGTCTGACAAAACAATGATGATGATGTCTGCAAGGCCAGCATCCCGTATGAGCACCGATTCTAATCCAGCCTCCTCTAATGCACCTGGGAAATCAGTGGCCGACAGCCCAAGTGCTTGGGAGCCTGCCACTCATGTGGGAGACGTGGATGGAGTTCCAGGCTTTTGACTTTGGCCTGGCTCAGCCCCAGCTGTTACAGCCATTTTGGGAGTGAACCACCAGCTGGAAAATCTGTCTCTCTCTACCCCTTCCCTCCACCTCCACCACCCCATAACTCTCCCTTTCAAATCAAGTTCTTGGATGCACAGATGAGAATATAGAATGCAATGGTGTTATATGCACTACAGAAGCAATTTTTAAAAATCAAGTAGTAATCAAAATCTGTGAGAAAACAACTAAGATGCACATAGAACATTGACAAAAAGTGCAAAAAGTGATCTTTTCTTGGTCTTTGTTAGCAGGAGTAGACCTTTTTGCTGGGATTGAAAGCAGAGAGCAATGCTATTCCGCCTGCTCCCAGACCTTAGCCACTTGCATGAGCTCTTCCATCTGCTAACAAAACACTGATACAGGAGGCAAAGTTCCAGACACTGGGAGTGAAAGCGAGCTGCTTTCTTTCATAGTGTAGATTCCCACAGAGAAGACTTTTTCTTAAAGGATCAGATCTGCAGTGACAATGTTACACACACAGCAAAACCCTGAGACCAAATCCCGCTACGGTGGCTACAAACTGGGGGAGGGATCACTCATGGCTCGCTCTGGGGCCATACTTGGAGTGACAGTGTTCTGCAGGTGTATCCGCTCTAAGGACATGGAGAACTGAAACCTGCTGTACATCTCACTTTCAAGGAGAAAGAAAAGCAGTGTGAACATACCGATGGCGGGCCCTCCTTGCTTCTTCTCCTCCAAGATGGCAGCCAGGTCTCTGGGAGTGGATTTGTGATGCTGACTGGCCAGCGGCTGCTCCAACTCTGGGCTTCTCACTCTTAAAAGTTGATTTGCCTTCTTGATCTTCTGACTGTATTGCCTCGCCATCATAAAAACCCTGCTTTTTGTCCTATCGGGGGCATCCATGCCAGGCTCAGGGTTTTCTGTGTCTGTTTGGGACAGACTGTAGTTGGCCAAGTCGTAGGGGTTGTCTGTGGGAGGCACGTCGCTGGCCAGAGACAGCCGGTTCAGACTCATGAAGGAGTCCTCTTTAGAAATGAGGTCCTCTTCGAATGCGTAGTGGGCCTGGCCAGCTCGGATGGCCCTGCCTTGGCTTCCGGGAAGAGACAGCGTAGACGTGGAATGCACCGTGTGCCTGCTCAGCTCCGGAGTGCTCTCGGCGTGCAGCCGATCCTGCACGTCATCGTTGCTCACGGGAAACGCTGCGAGGAGACGGTCTCGAGCTTTGTCTTCGTTTTTCTTGATGTAATTTTCCAGGTCATTCCAGATTTCATCCACCTCTTCGGACAGCTTGTCAGATACAGCCTTATCCGCGCCAGACAAGCTACAGCTGGAAGAGTTATAGAGCAAGCTCAGGTAGTCAGTGTCAGGGGGAGCCTGCTGGTAGGGTGCGTCGTCCTCACTCAGCTGGAGGCTGTCCTGGGAAATGAACGGCCGGAGACTCTCGCAGCACGCAAAGTCGGCCTCCAGACCCAGAAACGTGCTCCGCTTGGGACGCTTTAGGCTGCTGCATTTGAAGTTCAGGGCCGGCGGCTCCGGGAGCCCTATCGTGTCATAAATGTTTTCATCCATGACCTGCAGGTCGTGTGTGCTTTGGTTCGATGGCTCTCGACCTGTGAGAGTCCCCTCCGCTTCGGTGAGCAAAGAGCTCTTACTGTGGCCAGCTTGCCTCTTTGAGAAGGCTAACTCTGGGGTGCTCTTGGGACGAACAGAGTCCCTACCTGGCTTAGGGGGCATGGATCCAGCCTCTTCCCGTTTAGCAACCATGAGTTTCAAGTCCTCGTAACTTATGTTATCATAGACATGGTCTATATCGTCAATGGTCAACTCTATCGATGACCCAAAGGGAGTCACCCCCTCCTGCCCTTCTGTTTCGGGGCCACTCTGCAGTTCCCTTCGGGGGCTGTACTGACAGCCATCACTGTCCCTCGTTCTTGTCTCCGGGGAGCAGGTGTTGCTCTCCCCGGCACTGCTGGCCCTGCGGACGATCCTGTGCCCGGAGCTGGAAGTCTCTGTGGACTCGATCTGCCCCAAGTGCCAGCTGCAAGGGCGACTCGACGTGCTCTCATCACACAGCCGGGTCGAGTTCAGCTCGGAGGAGAAGGACGGGAGGAACATCTGGTAATCGTCGTCCTCGTCCTCGTTCTCTTGCGGGGACCGGCGGCTGGGAAACAGGGCTTGCCTAATCTGGTGGTCTGTCCAGATGTTTCGGATGGCACCCCCACCGCGGAGCACGCTGAGAATGGCAGAACTGCTGGGCTGACTGTTCCTCTGGGCGGGAGACGGCCCTGCTGACGTCAGCCGGGGAGAACCTTCCTCCTGGGAGACCTGGGAACAACAGAGACGCAGCGCTTGAGTCACAGCACCGGGCAGAAGACTCGGGGCTCAGGAACTTCTTACACAGTGCACTTACACCCTGCCTCGGACACCAGATCCGTACTCTACAATGATCAGCAGACATTATTGACTTTAATTGAGTTAGAAAGCACTTCAGGCCTTTGCAAAAGGAGCAAAAAGGGCAGGAACTAATATTTACTTAGAATCTAGGCAATCTACAGTTTCCAAACTTGATATTTCCCATATTGCTCTACGGATTAGATATGGTTTTATCAAGTCTGCAGTAAGGAAGGACTTTGTTCAAACCCATTAATGCCAAACACACACTTTCTGATCAAAATACGATGGTAATCTATTGGAAATGCCAAACTATCACTTGTCAATGCAACTGGGATACATATTGTCATGGAATATTTATCTGCCTATTAGGGAGGGAAGAGAAGTAGAGGGTAGGGATAATATTTCATCCTACACATTATTTTCTATTCAAACTTAAAAAAATTCATTCTATAGTCATTTAATCTTTTGTTTTTTTCACACACATATATTAACATATAATACTTATTGCTTTTATATACATGTTTCCCACCTGTTAGTATCTTTTCCTTTTCACCTTATTCTGACTGCACTGGTATAATGTTTATAAAAATATAGACAACCAGGCCAGTGTTGTGGCACTGTGGGTTAGGCTGCTGCCTATAATGCCAGATCCCATATGGGAGCACCAGTTCAAATCCTGGCAGCTCTGCTTTTTTTTTTTTTTTTTTTTAAGATTGATTTATTTATTTGAGAGGTAGAGTTACAGACAGTGAGAGAAAGAGACAGAGAGAAAGGTCTTCCACCCGCTGATTCATTTGCCAGATGGCCACAACAGCCGGAGCTCAGTGGATCTGAAGCCAGGAGCCAGGAGCTTCCTCTGGGTCTCCCACGTGGGTGCAGGGACCCAAGGACTTGGGCCATCTTCTGCTGCTTTCCCAGGCCATAGCAGAGAGCTGGATTGGAAGAGGAGCAGCCAGGACTAGAACCGGCACCCATATGGGATGTCAGCACTGCAGGCAGAGGATTAACCTACTGCACCACAGTGCTGACCTCATCTCTGCTTCTGATCCAGCTGCCTGCTGATGCACCGGGGAAAGCAGGAGAGGATGGCCTAAGAGCTTGGATCCCTGCACCTGCAAAACAAGTTAAATCAACTAGTTAAATTACGACAGGCACTTTGTAAGTGTAACAAAATGATGTATTTCTCACAGTAGTCAAAGTAGTCTTAAGATCTTTCAGCCCAGAAAGTTCTTGGATGTACAGAAAATCAGGAAACCTGAATTGTTAATACTGAAGCATATTTGAAGATCATTATAATTGAGATGAAGACAGCAGCACTTTGAAAGCTGAACATTTACATCATATAAGTTATCAGGAGAAACAGAAGAGGTTCTTAGGTTAAGGAATAATCAGCCTAAGATTGGTCACAAAACAGGAGCAGGTATTTTAGAGATCTGCATTTGTCCAGAGCCATGGTGAACGTTTTCATGTTTTTCCATATTCTCTGCACCATAGCTATTTAATACTAGGATAATTTAATACTATGATAATTTATATCATTTTGGGGCACTTGCTTGGTGACAAGTACTACTCTAAGCACTTTATAAAAAAAATTATTTATTTGAAGAGAGGGACACACACACAACAGACACCTTCCATCTGCTGGTTCATTCCCCAGATGGCTGCAATGGCCAGCACTGGGCCAGGCTGAAGCCAGGAGCTTCATCCAGGTCTCCCATGTGGGTGGCAGGGGCCCAAACACTTTGGCCATCCTCTGCTGCTTTTCCCAGGCCATTGGCAGGGGACTGGATAGGAAGTGGAGCAGCTGGGACACAAACTGGTGCCTATACAGGATGCTGATGTCGCAGGTGGTAGCCCAACCCGATGCACCACAATGCCAGCCCCTTGAATCCATGTCTTAATTGACATCTTATACATGAGTTTACCTTCTGCTACACACACACACCACAGCACACACACACAGGCTCAGGGTATGTATTCAGGGAGAATATTAAGGTATTATCAAGGAATATTTCCATTGTAAACTATTCACAGCTCTCCTTGGTACACATTCAGCCCTCTACTGTTAGGAGGTGAATTTTTTTTTTTTAACCACTAGAAAGACCACATCGGTGTTTTATTTCCTTCTTGCCTCCAGATTTTACAAGGCTTAGTTGGTCCCCACACAGACTCAGGTGAGCACTGTTGTGGGATGTTCCCAGAAACTCTGGAGATCGTATGTCTAGAACTCCTCGATGGTTAGGATGCCTAAAGGGCAGGTGCATTCTGCATTTAGCCCAATCATGACAACAGAGCAGCTTAAAAAATCAAAATAGCATGGTGCACCTTAGGACAGTGACTCCCTTAATGTTAAGTTTTAAAAGCCTCCAAACAAAAGTATTATTATCTGAAAAAAAAATGCATATGCTCCAGGCCATAGTAATCATATAAAGATAAGATATATTGATATTCAGATGTTTTATTGGTTTTAACTCAAAGATATAGCTTTGATCAACAGGATTGCATGAGCTATAAGGCAAATGGAATTGTAGCAAGAGATTTTGCATAGCCACATCCTTATTTATATAGACCATAAAACAGGAAATCATGGTCAGTTTTCCAAGACGTGATTATGTAGGATCTCTGTCTTTAATGTGCTGTACATTGCTATTTAATGCTATAATTAGTAATCCAATGGTAGTTTTTTCACTCGATGTTGCTATATGGGCAAAATGTTGAAACCTTTACCTAATATATACTAAATTGATCTTCTGTATACAAAGAGAATTGAAAATGAATCTTTACATGAATGGAAGGGGAAAGGGAGCGGGAGGGGGGAGGGTTGCGGGCGGGAGGGAAGTTATGGGAGGGGGGAAGCCATTGTAACCCACAAGCTATACTTTGGAAATTTATATTCATTAAATAAAAGTTTAATAAAAAAAATATGCAGATTGATCAGTACCCATAGTGGCCAAACCACTCAGGTAAGATTCAAAGCCAACTCTTCATAGGTCATAAATTTGGATATACGCCTTCCAATAGGATACATCATTCTTATTATTTCTCCTAATTTTTTCTCAGGGAAGAAAAAAGCAAAGCTTGACACAGCCAGGTTTCATTTCCTCACACCATCACACCTCTGACCCAGCAGTAGGACTGGATTCTGAGAAGGAAGCTCTCATCCTTGCCCTTGAAGGCCAAAGCTTCAAAAAGGGAGCTACACTCAGAAGGCAAGGGCCTTGGGCTCACGCTGGTGGAGGCCCAATGGGTTAGATCCCTAGATGGCTAGTAGCATGCTGGTATCATGCACCTTCAGGTAAGGTCACAGTTCCTACAGTGCCAATGAAGAAACAGTGCCCTTTGGTCTAAGAGAGGAATGGGGTGAAGGAGGAGGTTGGTATGGATGAGTCCTCTCTCAAGGGAAATGTAAGTAATTCAAAAGGTAAGCACTCTTCCTAAACATGGAATTTTCCAAATGTACAATAACTGTTCATATTTGGAATACAGGGTAGGGATGAGCCATGTAAGAAAAAGGCACTTATGAAGGGGTGATTATAAACATACAGAAATGGGATAGGACTTACCTTTTGGATATCTTGGGCTGTTTCTGAAAAAGAAAAGTTTGTTTTCAAGGTTGAGAAAAATGTATCTATAGGCAAGCACTCGTGTTTTTAGAGGATTTATAAACAAATAATAGCTGGACAATAAATAATAAGTAACTAAGCCCAGTGACTTACGGGCCCCTAGATCTACTTTCCAAATATGTTCCTTGATTATTCTCCGTTATACAAGGGATCTTCAGAAAGTTCCTGGGATAATGCATATTGTGCAACAACTATGCATGGATTTCAAAATTTTTTGTACCAAAATAAATTTGTTCTTTAATTCCATTGTCCACGGACTTTTAAAAGTCCCCTCATGTGTTCTCTTCCTATGCATCCAAGGGTCAGCTGCCTCCCTGAATTCCTGAACAATGAGGCATGTCGTGTTTATAAGTTTCTAAAACTCTCAAAAAACCCCCGATGTGCCACCTAAAATAACACACATGCCCCAGGCCATGAAAACCACAAAGATCAGAATAATTAGGCTAGCTTCTCTGGGTTTTTAGATTTTTTTTCTTTTTTTTTTTTTTGACAGGCAGAGTGGACAGTGAGAGAGAGAGAGACAGAGAGAAAGGTCTTCCTTTGCCGTTGGTTCACCCTCCAATGGCCGCTGCGGCCGGCGCATCACACTGATCTGAAGGCAAGAGCCAGGTGCTTCTCCTGGTCTCCCATGCAGGTGTAGGGCCCAAGCACCTGGGCCATCGTCCACTGCACTCCCAGGCCACAGCAGAGAGCTGGCCTGGAAGAGGGGCGACTGGGACAGAATCCGGTGCCCCAACCGGGACTAGAACCTGGTGTGCCGGTGCCGCAGGCAGAGGATTAGCCTAGTGAGCCGTGGCACCTGCTTAGATATCTTATTGGTTTTAACTGAAAGAAAACAGCCTTTATCAAGAAGTCAGTGGCATTTGCAGTGTGCAAAGGAGTGTTACAAGTGGAATTGTGGGGAGAAGTTTACACAGCCACATTCTTCTAGACACCCTGAGAGATTACAGGTGTCTCTCTTGTAAAAGCTGTTTAATTTCAGGAGCATATAAAGTAATTCCCTCCCCACAAATCCCACCCCAGGGGTACCCATATTTTCAGATCCTGCACTGTCTCCAACCTAACACAATTATGTTTTTGTTTTAAAATAAAGATGCAACATAAAAGTAATGCTTCCTGTTGAATATATGAGGCTACTCTTAATAGAAAGAGATGCCTGTCATTCAACAACTATAGGCTATTCCATTGTGTGCATAGATGTACACAATTGCTTTAACCAATTCCCCCTGGGCCAGCATTTCACACGGTATCCCATTACAAGTGCTACAAAGACCAACACCCACATGGATCTGTCCACACATGGATGAAGATCTCCATGCAGGTGAAACTGTTGGGTCAAACACAAATACACATTTTAAATTCAAATGGGCATTGCCAAGTTTTGATCCCAAAGCACCGTAAAATCCACATCCCCACCAACAGTTTTGTGATGCCGACTTTTCTCTTGTCTTTTGGCCAGGCTATAGTTTTTCCCCTGTCATTTATTTCATTTAAATATGTGCTTTTTCTGACTAATAACACAAGTAATCATTTAAAAATTTTATTGCCAAATTGTGTTTCTCTATGCAGTTGCCCAATTATAGCCTTTTTTATAAAGAGATCTTTGTTTCTCTTCTTTTGATATGAGATTTCTTTATATGTTAGGGTAGTTAATCTCTATGCCTGTCACATATTTTGCAAATATTTACGTCAGTAGGCTTTACATTTTATGAGATACTTTTACTTGTAGAAGTTAATTTTTGGCCGGTGCCATGGCTTAACAGGCTAATCCTCCGCCTTGCAGCGCCGGCACCCGGGTTCTAGTCCCGGTTGAGGCGCTGGATTCTATCCCGGTTGCCCCTCTTCCAGGCCAGCTCTCTGCTATGGCCCGGGAAGGCAGTGGAGGATGGCCCAAGTGCTTGGGCCCTACACCTGCATGGGAGACCAGGAGAAGCACCTGGCTCCTGGCTTTGGATCAGCGAGATGCACCGTCCTCAGCGGCCATTGGAGGGTGAACCAATGGCAAAAAGGAAGACCTTTCGCTCTGTCTCTCTCTCTCACTATCCACTCTGCCGGTCAAAAAAAAAAGTTAAAAAAAAAAAAGAAGTTAATCTTTGTGTAACCCAATCATGAAATCTGTCCGTTTGTCTAGTATTTATTTTTGTGCATGGTTTGCTTTAGTGGAGAGCAACAGGAATGAGAGAACAACACATATTTTAGGACTTACCACTGGTCTTCAAAACTTTATGTGATCTTGAAGAAGGCTCTGGGAGAAAAAAAATAAAGTATCACTTGGTAAATCACATCAAAGATCTTTTCTCTACAAGGAATAATTGGCTTATTGACAGATTCATTGAACACTAGAAATTTTCTACCAAATTTACCTAAATCCCCAGCTGCGTGGAGACACTTGGAATGCTGTCAAAACAGCAGGATCACTGTGAAGTTGTGCCTTCAGGAGTCACATCACAGAAAACCAGACTCCTACTCTACCAATTCCACCACCGGGAAGCAGCTTCCTTAGCTTAACTGCCCCGATAGGTCCATATTCCACGCCAGATGCCTGTTCCAAGGCTTACTCCGCAAGTGTCCATCTTAGCCCACCGTTTTCCGGGGAACCCACTCCCTCATCTGCGCCTCCTGTCATTAGCACGGATGTCACCCTTCCAAGTTTGTGATCAGAGCATCCTTCCAAATCCCTCCCGGTTCGACATCACAGTACTGTGGAGTCCCGGGCATGCGCTACTGCAGTTACCACTGTTTCGGTGTGAGCCTTCATCATCTCACTCCAGACCGGCACGACAGCCTCCCTCCTGCTCACTTCCTCCTCCACGTGGAGCCGGAGCTCATTCTCTACAATATTCTCACGGCTCATTGCTTCACACCCTTCCATAGCTTGCGGGATCCAGGTCAAACCCTATGGCTGGCTTGCTAGGTCTTCATGACCAAGATCCTAGAAGCACATCTAGCCACTTCTCTTTCCACTGCACCTTGCCCAACCCCTCAACCATCTGTCTCCAGGTTCCAGGCAGGCTGAATGACTGGCAGTAGCTGTCTGCCCTATGATGCGCTGGCTCAGGTCTCAGGGCCTTTGCATGTGCCCTTCCTGCCCCGTCTGTCTCCTCAGTGTGCAGTCCATCAGTGGTACCGACCCCTGACTCTGTGATGCTTCCTCTTTAGAGGATGAGGCCGCCCTCCGTCTGTCTCTCCACTCTTTCTGCCATCTCCCACCTTTGCCAGCTCCGTCACACAGACTGGATTCACTCCCATCTTTTTGTCTTTCCCACCGCGAGTTCCTTGCAGGCCAGAATCACCTGTATCACTTACCCTTATGTTCCTAGCCTTCAGGTCTAAAGTAAGTGCTCAATAAATTCTGACTCAATTAGAACCAAAACCCAAGGGCTGAGAGAAGCCTTCCTGGAGTGCAGTGTCGGGATGCCAGGCTTGAATAGTCCTCTGTGTGGGTCACTGGCAGCATGTGTCATCAACGGCAAGTGGGGTTAAGCATCTGCAGCCGACAGAAAGCTGCTGAACACAGCCCAGGTGGCTGACTGCTGTGTTTCTCTGTCCTGAGACGTGACGCGCTCAGGTGAGAGTCTTAGGACACAGGCCTGACAGCCCCAAGGTCGAGCCATCTCAGCTGACTGCAAACCCACCGTGAGCTCAAAAGCCGACAGAAGACACCTATCAGCCTACAAGGGGTCTTGGCTACGAAGCCTCTGGTGGGATTGAACTTGAACCCCGGCACCCTACTTACCAGATTTCCTTCTCAGCCGATAGGGGGCAGCACCATCCTTAGCAGCACAGGAGGCTCTGGTCTCCCCGTCCCGGCTGTAGCAGAAGCCAGGGTGGTCTGCAGGACAAGGGTGGGCACAGTGAGGGGAGGTAGCGGGGCCTTGCCCACCGACCGTGCCTTCTGCTGTTTTACGTGTCCAGTTCATTCCTTTTCATCACACGTGGATTCAAGTTGCCCCTCACTGAACGTGTAGCTCGGGCCTTTCTGTTGGCTCCAGGGGAGTAACCGTGCCACCCTCCCCTCCCGAGGGCCTCAGGACAGGAAGTGCTGTCAATCACCAGCTGGCTTTCCAGACACTGAGCTCCCTTCCTGTCCCCGTGGCTGTCCCTGTCCTGTGCTGGTGCCCTGACTTTTATCTTCTCTATTTATTTAAAGGCAGGAGTGGGGCGGGGAGTCGGGGGGGGGGGGGGAGATATAAGAGAGAGAGGGCTTCCATCCACTGGTCCACTCCCCAAATGACCACAACAGCCAGGGCTGGGTCAGGTTGAAGCCAGGAGCCAGGAACTCCATCCGGGTCTCCCACATGGGTGCAGGGACCCAAGCACTTGGGCCACCCTCTGCTGCTTTTCCAGGCCATTAGCAGGGAGACGGATAGGATGCTGGAGTGGCCGGGGCTGGAACCAGCGCCCACATGGGATGCCAATGCCGCGGGCAGCGAGTTAACCCACGGCGCCACAGCGCTGACCCTGTGACTCTAATATTTTCTGAGACGTTGCTACGTTGAGCATTTCATGAGAGCTTTGGCTTCTCTGAGCAGAAAAGGAATTTTCACTTAATTTCATCGACTTCGTGTTTTCCCACCCAAACTAAGGAACACACACACCTTGGGTGAGGAAACTCTGGTCTGGTTCTGAGGTTTGGAAGCCGACTTCGTGACCATGTGCGTCCTGGAGTTTGAGGGGAATAATCTTAGGACACAGCCATAAGCCAGAGCGCCTCAGGTTCGGGGAAGCGGTGACCGTCAGAGAGAGGGCTCTGAGCGTGACCAGGCCACGTACACTTGCCCCGTGTCAGCGACAGGACCAGAAATGAGGCCACTTGGTCCCCTGGCCGGGCCTCTCCTACTCACTGAGCCCAGTCTGAACTCAAGGCCCGGCAGAGGTGGTCAGTGCACATGTCTGGCAGAAATGTGTGCTGCTCCCACCAGTGGCTTGAGGCCGTGCTGGGCATTGCTGGAATCTTCCTGCATCCAAGCGCCAGCCCAGAGCCTGGGAATAAGCAAGCTATTTGGCGTGGAAGGGAGGAGGCACCAGAGTGGCTGGCTTGTGCGACTCCCCTCCTCCCATGCAAGGGGCACACACCCACACCCTCACCCTCACCCTCGCTGCAGAGTGTCCTTGGACAAGATCCTACAGCGCGTTCTGCTGAACACGGCTGGGCACGCTCAGAGGAGCACGGTGCCTGTCCCCAGCCTGTGCCGTGGCCGCGCTCATGTTTCTACCTGGCCCAGGTCTCTTCCTGCCCTGCACACTTAGCAGGCGGCTGGCTGGAGGGAAGGGAGTCAGTGCTTGCACTTTGGGAGGGATTCTTCAGAGGTAAGGTGCACTGGGGCTGGAGTTGTGGCGCAGTGGGTAAAGTCGCCGCCTGCGACGCCGGCATCCCGTATCCAACTACTGCTTCCAGTCCCAGCCGCTCTGCTTCCAATCAAGCTCCCTGCTAATGTGCCTGGGAAGGCGGAAGATGGCCCAGGTAGTGGGGCCCCTGCACCCACACGGGAGACCCGGATGGAGTTCCAGGCTCCTGGCTTTGGCCCGGCCCGGTGGACATTTTGAGAGTCAACCGGTAGATGGAAGATCGCTCTCTGTCTCTCCCTACCTCTCTGTTCCTCTGCCTTTCAAACAAACAAAAAAATAAATAATAACTAAATCTAAAACCAAGAAGAACACGTGGCTGCCATTAAGTGCTTCAGAGCCACCCTAGGGAGAACCACTGTAAAACCGGGCACTGTGCTAGGAAGGGCTTACGTTGCCTGTCCTATTTATTAAAGCTGTTATTCTCTTACCATTGACTTCTTCTTTTTTTTTTTTTAAATTTGACAGAGTTAGACAGTGAGAGAGAGAGACAGAGAGAAAGATCTTCCTTTTGTTGGTTCACCCCCCCCAAATGGCCGCCACAGCCAGAGCTGTGCCGATCTGAAGCCAGGAGGCAGGTGCTTCCTCCCACCTTCTGGTGGGTGCAGGGCCCAAGCGCTTGGGCCATCCTCAACTGCCTTCCCAGGCCACAGCAGAGAGCTGGACTGGAAGAGGAGCAACTGAGACTAGAACCCGGCGCCTATATGGGATGCTGGTGTTGCAGGCAGAGAATTAACCAAGTGAGCCACGGCACGGGCCCCCCATTGACTTTTTAAATAAACTTTACTATGGAAGATGTGATAGTCACAGGCACACAATAAAATTCCAAGTTGTGTCAAGGAAGCAACACTTACGAATGGCATCCATTTCAAGGATGGCTTGCTTTGCCTGCAAAAGAGAGAGGGTAGGTGTCATTGCAATGATTTCATTTTCTTCTTTAAGCTACTAATCCTAACACAGATCTTATTCCACTTGAGTAAATAGATCTTTACAAAGCTTTAAATAGCTCAATCTTATTTCTTTTCGGCAGGAGAGGCAACCAGATGAGAGCGCCCTCAAGTGGACAGTCGAGGCCACACAACAGATGCCCAACTGAGGAAAGGGAGGGAGGGAGCAGGCTGGTTCCCAAGCTTGGCTCATCACCAGCATCGGATGGGCAGTTATTTACAACATACAGATTCCTGCTGCCCAACCCCGGTCCACTGAGCCAAAAGCTCAAGGCGTGGAGCCTGGCATCCCTACCACCAGCCCCTGCGCCATGTCACTGGGCACCGTGGGGGACTGGTTCCAGAAGCATCC
Organism: Lepus europaeus; assembly: GCF_033115175.1. NCBI lineage: Eukaryota > Metazoa > Chordata > Mammalia > Lagomorpha > Leporidae > Lepus > Lepus europaeus. The sequence goes on along the minus strand of NC_084829.1, from coordinate 151,899,370 downwards.
TGTGTGTTAAGTCCCTTAGAGGTAACGGCGCGATCTTTGCACTGATGCACACATCTCTTGCTTGCTTTACCCCTGCTCCAGCTGACCTCCAGCTGCCCATACAAAGCACATGCCAGGTCAAGGGTCGCTATTCGGTTGTTTGGGAAACAACCACAAGGAAAACGTCTGTAGGCGTTCGGCACGGACGCAGCTTTTTCCCCAGATATTTTTCATCTGAGCTTGGCTGACGGCAGGTGTGGAGCCCTCAGACATGGAGGGCTGGCTGTGACCAGGATGCTGGATATCTCCTCTCACTGCCATCTTCCTCCTGAATGCAACCGGCCACCATCAGCTGTCTGTGTCCCCATGTCCCCTGCACCTCTCATCCCCTTCTGGGTGTGCTGGAGTCTCCCAGAGTGGGGAGGAAGAGCTCCCGTGTGGGGCCAGAGCTCTGCAGGGCTCAGGCCCTTGCTCAGGTGGGGGCTGTCACACCTTGGGGTGTGCTTCCTCAGCTGCATGATGGGACAGTGACACCTGCCTTCCAGCAGTGCTCCTAGGACCAAATGATTGGCAGTTGCTCTCTGCCCTCCTAAGGGGCGGTACCTGACACCACCTGACCCCTGTTCCCTACACCTTCTACTTCTCCCCACCCAAACTCCATCTGCCGAAGCTGGCACTCCGGGCTGGCTGTTGGGATTGTTGCCCTAAGTTACTAAGGTTTCGAGGGACACAACAGGGTAAGTTAACTGCCTTAACATGAACCACTTTCCTCAGGATTACAGGAAGAGAAAAATTAGTGTAGGTAGCCCTTCTTGTCTCTTTAATGTCATTTTCATCTTTCAGTGGTACTGTAACTTAACCTACCAACACTATCTAAAATTATCTTTACAAGTAATTTTAGATTAAGTGGCAATCATACATAGTTTTAAAGGACAAGGGGACAGTCAGCTGACTTTAGAGAAAATAAATGCTTACACCTTTGTTACACTGTAAGACTTCCAACTGCACAGGATCTGAGATCATTACCAGTTAGTTAATTTCAAGCATACTTGTTGGCTGTTTCTAAGAACATTTACAGAACCGTGTTAATATTAGAAAATGCAAAAATACTTTCACTTTTACTCTCAATTAATTTATAAGAATATACATGGTGGGAAACATGGCTATTTTCAAAAGATTCCCTGCTATCTGTAACCTCTGACATCAAGAACTTGGTATTTTTTTCCTGTAAGATTGGACATTTATTTTTTTAAAAAATTGCTGTTCCCAAGAATTTCCAGTAGGTGTCAGCCAAGGACCATCATTAATTTAAGTGACTAGGAAGCGGTTGGGTGGAACCAACTACATTTCCAACAGCTGTGTTGACATGCTGTGACTGGTGACGCTTTTTTTGATGCTTAAAATTTCCCACTATGCATTTATTTTATTTCATAGGAATATGTTTTGAAAGCTTTAAGAAATCATCTTGATGACACTGTGGTAAAAAATTGTTTACATGGAAAGATCTCTGTGAGTGAGACCCCAGTGGAAGGAACGGGTCATCAAAGAAGGAGGTACCTTTCTCTGAAGGGAGGAGAGAACTTCCACTTTGACTATGACCTTGTCTAAATAAGATCGGAATTGGTGAACTCAAAAGGCTTCCATAGCCTTGGCATCTCATGACAAGAGCCTTGGGTGGTCACTGATGTCATGAATAAGAGTGTCAGTTGTTAAATCAATAACAGGAGTCACTGTGCACTTGCTCCCCACGTAGGACCTCTGTCCTTAATGAGTTGTGCTATGAGAATTAACAGCAAAACTCGTCTTCAAACAATTCTTTATTCTTTGTGTGTCTGTGTGGGTGCAAACGGTTGAAATCTTTACTTAGTATATACTAAGTTGATCTGTATATAACGATAATTAAAAATGACTCTTAATGAAGAGTGGGATGGGAGAATGAGTAGGAGGTGGGACAGGAGTGGGGGTGGGAGGGCAGATATGGGAGGAAGAACCACTATATTCCAAAAGCTGTACCTCTGAAATTTATATTTATTAAATAAACCCTTTCTAAAAAAAGAACCCGAAATCATATTGATGAAAGATGTGAAAAGTTCAACTTAGTCCTGCTTAAAAAAGAGATAGAAAATTATTACAGCAGCATAGTGGATAAAGCATATAGAAGGGGTGTTTTTTGTCTGTGGGGTCAGTTTGGCCTGGATACCTTTTGGACCAGAGAGAAGTAGGTTTGAATCGGGGTTTGGTCGCACACTCGTATGAACGCGGGCAATTTACTTAGTGTCCCTGTCTGTGATTGTCATTTCTCTACAACGGGAAGAGGAAGACCAGTCTCACAAGGTGTTTTCCCGAAGTGAGAACATAAAGCACGTGGCACAGTGCACGTGCACTCAATGAGTTGTAGCTGAGAAACAATCCACAGATTCGCCAAGGCTGGGCGTTGCATCTGTATTAACCGTGTCCGCACAAAAAGGGTCAGAGCCAGGAACGCACACACACTGGGCAGGAAGAGGACTGTGAGATGAGGGGGGTCGCTTTGTCATCGTCTGCCGGTGCCTTTCAGACTCTCCTGAGCAGTTGTGATTTTCCCAGGAGACCGGCAGACGACAGGTGGGGCCCAGCGAGGGCACCTGGCTGCCAGCAGCGCCCCCCCGACTCACCACGAAGACAACGCAGCCTCCTCGCTGCCTGGGCGCCCTGTGTCTCCCAACGTCCTGGGAAGACTCAGGCTCACGTCCAAGGCCACACCTGTGACAGTCATTTCCTGAGCGCAGCATCACTGCTGCCAGCCCCGAGGACCTGATACCTTTTCAGAGCAGACGGAGGGCGAGGGAGACTCTGTCCCTTCTCAGGGATCTTGGCCCTCCTGCTCTGCGGACGGCGACCCCACTTTCTGCGTCACCTTGCTCCTCCCTGCTGGTCATGGCCCACTTCACCATGCACATGGATAATCCACCCCGATCTCACCTCTCCCCAGACAACCACCTTTCCCCTTCTCTGAACATCCCTAAAGGAAAGTCCACCTGCAGCCTGGTCCTCCTGTCCTTTCTCTCTCACTCAGAGCCATCTGTCCTCATGTCTCAGCCGCCGCATCTGAAATCGCCCTTTCCCATCCTCACAGCAGCTGGGATGGTTCATCAGCTCCTGCTTGCCAAGGTCCCTGCCTGATTTGGTGAGCACGGCTCCCTTCCCGGGATTCTCTCGTTGCCCCCTGGGCTCTTCCCCGACCGTCCTCCCCACTGCAGTTCCCAGGGGTGTTGGGGCTTCCCAAGCGTTTCCTTCCCTTGGCACATACTTGTGGGTCCTCCTGTCAACGCTTAGGGCTTCAATTACTGTCTCTAGGGAAGGGGCCTCCTGATCCTCAGCTCCCAGAACCTGAATTTCCACCTGCAGCTGGCCCCGCCCAGCATGGGGCACAGCGGTGCGGCTCACCTGCTCTCACTCCCATCTAACCTGCTCCTGCCCCCTCGGCAGCCTGTCTGGGAACCCACAGCCCTCGCCCTCAGCCCCACCCTGCCTCCCCCTGATGCCTCGTGGACACTGCTGTGCTCCCTTTGCCTCGGTGGCCTGTCCTCCTCCTGCTCCCTCTCTTGCCATGGCCCTGGGGTCCTCATCTCTCTTCCAGAGGACGGTGTTGGACTCACTCTCCTCCAGCCTCCAATCTCACTCCTGTAACTTACGTGTCACACGGTCCCCATCCTCTGCATCCAAAACCAGCAGTCGTTTCTCCACACCCTGCATCCAGACCCCACGCTGTGTGTACCCATGGCCTCCCATGCCCCACTCCCTGCCGATGGCCTCCGTTCCCACCCCATGTCCTCCTGCCCAGGCACCAGGAACCCAGGTGCCCGGCCCTTCACTCCTCTCCATGTTGGTTTATGCTGCTCTCTCAGCCAGGGTTTCTTTTCATTTCCCCCACCCAACAGAAGCGTTCCTCCTCCTCCGAGAGTGAGATCGTAGGCCTCGTCCCTCCTTTCTTTAGCTGCACAGAACTGAGCTGAATGGGTCTCTTCCCACACACCTGCCTTACACCTCCGCTGCTTCATCCCGCGGCACAAGCAGTCCACAGCCTCCCCCCAGCACCTGGAACCTCCTTCCCAGCCAAGCTGCATCTTGGTGATGAGCAGCAGCTTGTCCAGCAGGAAGAGTGTGCGCTCGTCCTTCCCCAAAAGTGCCCGGTGCATTCTGGAACACGCCTCTTCCTCCACAGCTGTCACTCCTCTAGATGCTTCCTGACCGGTTTTCCCCCTACTTTTTCTTCTTTCAAGTCCCCAAGAGACAAGCACCCATCACGACAGCGTCCCTGGCCTCTGACACCCCTGAGCCGTCCTCATCCGCCCTCTCACTGGTCTTTCTTTCCAACCTGAGCGTTTCTTGCCCTGAGGCCGCCGGCAAGGACTGGGCCACTTTTGCAGTTACTACTTCCTTGACCTTGCGCTCTTACCTTGGCTGGAATCTTGGCCGCGTGGTTCTCCAGGATCAGCCTCTTCAGGTGCAGAACCCAGAGGCGCTTGTCCTGCTGGGATTTCGCCTACGGGGAGTAGGTTTGGGCAGTCAGACCCCTGCTGCCTCCACCGTGCCCACATGCCTGAGGCCCCCCGGTGACCCTCTGTGGGGGTGGGCTCGGTGGGCCCTGCCCTCACCTGCACTGTGTGCTGCAGCTTTGGGTTCTTGTAGTGGAAGACGCTGAAGCTGAGCGGCTCCTTCGGGATCACCTCGACCAGCATGAGGTTGCCACACTGAGCGGAGAGAGCAGGGAGCGGGTGAGGCGGACCCAGGAGAGGACGCCCTGGCTGCGACCCCAGGCCCCGCCCGCGACCTGAGGGCCGACCTACCAGGATGTGGGCTTTGTAGGTGAACGTGTCGTCTCTCTTCTTGGTGATGAGCAGCAGCTTGTCCAGCAGGAAGAGCGTGCGCTCGTTCTTGGCTCGCTGGAGGCGGAAGGTCCCCTCGAGCACCAGCTCCCCGTAGCTCGTCAGGTCCGGGCCCTTCCAGTTGGTGAGCAAACTCTGGATCTCCTGAGGAAAGCGGGGGTCCCTGGGATCACACCGTGGGAAGCGAGGCAGCGAGGCCTTGGTGGCCCATCTGTGGCGCCTCCAGCACGGTGACCCAAGGTCTGCAACACGGTCGAAGGATCTAGGTGGGAGTGAGGGCAACCAGGGCTCTACGACTTAAACCTGCCTTTATGGGAAGGGCCCCGGGAGAAAGACGACCAGTTGTTAGTGGATGACTTCCAATTACACACTTTTTTAATTTTTATTTTTTGTGAGGCAGAGTTAGACAGTGAGTGAGAGAGAGAGAGAGAGAGAGAGAGAGAGAGGGGTGTCTTCCTTCCATTGGTTCACCCCCCAAATGGCTGCTATGGCCAGCGCTGCGCTGATCCGAAGCCAGGAGCCAGGTGCTTCCTCCTGGTCTCCCATGTGGGTGCAAGGCCCAAGCACTTGGGCCATCCTCCACTGCACTCCTGGGCCACAGCAGAGAGCTGGCCTGGAAGAGGAGCAACCAGGACAGAATCAGGCGCCCTGACCGGGACTAGAACCTGGTGTGCCGGCGCCTCAGGCGGAGGATTAGCCTAGTGAGCCACAGCGCTGGCCCCAATTACACACTTCTGTCCCAACAGTCTCTGTGCCGGGGCTGGCAGCGACCATGGCCTCCTTCCAAAGCCTGGCAGAGGGGGCCCCCCGGGTGGAAGAGGGCCGTGCATCCTCCTCTCTGGGACTTCTCTCCTCTCTGCATCACTGTCTGCATTTTTAAGGGAGCCTGACTGCATTTTGAAAACTGAAAATATTCACAAGCAGACAATGAAACACTTCATTGGCTGAAAATAGAAATGAATAGCAATGGAGAGGAATTTGAGCCAGAGCCTGCCCTAGGCGCTGCAGGACGCTGAGCAAAGTCACACACAGCGCAGACAGCCATTCCCGAACATGCCACAGACATCTGACGTCATGTCTGTGAGACACTTGAATGATTAAGCATTGAACACTCTGTTGACCTGCAGAAGTTAGACACAGCCTGGGAGATCGGAATGTTGTCTAATATTCATAATATTAAATATATAATTATAAAGGATTTATAAAATGTATTTATGCTTTATGAATATTTTTACTTTATTTGGGGGGGGGGGAGAGAGAGCGCTCCATCTGCTGGTCCTCCCCAAAAGCCTGCAATGACTCAAGCTGGGCTTGGCAGAAGCCGGGCACTGGGAACTCAATCCAGGTCTCCCACATGGGTGGCAGGAGCCCAAATGCTTGAGTCATCGCTGCTGCCTCTGAGGGTCTGTGTTTTAGGAAGCTGGAGCCATGAGCCATGGTCAGATGTCAAACCCAGACTCTCCAGGGTAGGGCAAACGTACCTCAACTGGCATCTGAGGGGACAGACCAACACCTGCTCCCACGCCATTTTAAAATTACACACACACACACACACACAGCTTCTTAAGTGTGAGAGGCAGAGAGACAGCAGGGGTGTGGGGAAGCTCCCATCCACTCATTCACTTTTTAAGTGCCCACAATGGCCATCGCTGGGCCAGGCTGAAGCTGGAAGGCAGGAACTCAATCCAGGGCTCCCAGGAGGGTGGCAGGGACCCAGCTACTTGAGTCATTATGTGCTGCCTCCCAGAGTGTATATTAGCAGGAGGCTGAAATGAGAAGTTGAGTAAGAACTCTAATACAAGCTCTCCAGCGTGGGACGTGGGCATCTTAAGTGCAAGACCAGGTGCCCAGCCTGAGCAGCCTTGATACTTGATTAGAGAATCGTAACATGGCAGTGCACCTGCAGTGTTGCTGGGTGCAGCGTCTCAGGCTCACCTGCAGCCGCACTGCGTGCTCATGCTTCCGCTTCATGTCGTTGATGTGCCAGGCTACGCGCTGCATTGTGTCTATGGCATCCAGCACCACGTCGTAGCCTTCCGTGTCCTTGTCAAGGTGATTTTCTATTTCCTTAAAACAACACACAACAAACTAGCTCTCTTCCATTTTCTCTTATACCGCCAGTGAAACAAAAGGTACATCCATGATTAGATCCTTATAATTTAATTTTGTTACTTATAATGTACTATCATCATTCTTTAAGACTTTTATGTAACTTATCAGAAACACCTGTAGCAAAATTGTAAGTTAAGAATAAAAAAAGCCATATTTATTTATCTAAAAGGCAGAGGAGAGAGCAAAAGACAGAGAAGAAGAGAAAGCCCTTCTATCTACTGACTCCCCAAATAGCAATGCCTTGGGATTGGCCAGGCTGAAGCCAGGAGCCTGGAACTTTATCCATGTCTTGCACATGGGTGCAGGAGACCAAGGACTTGGGCCATCTTCTGCTCTTTTCCCAGGTGTATTAGCAGGAAGCTGGATTGGAAGTGGAGCAGCTGGGACACTAACAGGTGCCCATATGGGATGCTAACATGGAGGCAGTACCTTCATCCACTGTACCACAACTCCAGCTCCCTAAAAATTGGTCTTACAGCTCAGAGTTCAGAGCTTCCTGGTTGTCAATGTAATCTGAGGGGTCTTCAAAAAGTTCATGTACAATTTACACTATAAAAAACTATGCACTCAAATTTTCATTGCACTCAAACAAATTTATCTTTTAACTCCATTTTCCATGAACTTCTGAAGTCCCTTCATATAGCTCTCCATACTGTAATTTCAGATTTTTTTTTGTAATTCTGACTCTTATAAGATGAAAAGCAGACTTTTTTTCTTCCACAGGAAGAAAATGTCTCACACAGGACTTAATATGTAACAAATTAAAAAGTACAGTAGACAGCTTTTCAGAAATCCCTCTATAGCGGGTGCATTTTCGAGTAGTCAAGGTTTTAACATACAAGTGAAGTTCACTAAGAGAGTCCTTCAGAGTGCTCAGACAGATCACATGGGGAGGCACTCAGTTCTCTGAGCACCAGACGTCTGCTACATTTGCACGGTCTCAGCACTTGAGTCCCACAACCCCGGGGAGAAAAGTGAGTGACACAGTCTCTGTCCTAATTCTTTTGAGCACATGAGATGTCTGGCCCGACTCCCCAAGAATCTATGGATAGAGATTACTGTTCTTTTTGGTTATCTTCTCCCCAACCCCTAACAGAGGGCTGGTTAATACATGCTTATGAAATTGAAGCTGTATCTTCTTAAAAACAAGAATAACAACAATCCTAAATAAGTATCAACAGCAGTACTCAAAAAATAATCATCAGATCATTTCGATGACATTTATCATCCATAACCAGGTAGCTGTCAAATGTTGAACCAATGGCAGATCAGCTCCATCACCTTATCGTAACACTTTGTAAATCTTTACTTTTACTGAGTACTCAAATAGGAATTTACATTCTTCTTCCTGTATTTAGACTCAGTTATAAAAAGGTCCATGAAACCGCTTAAACTCACAACTCTTAGTTAAGTATAATATTCACAGCAGGGGCTGGCACTGTGCTGTGGTGCAGCGGGTTAACGCCCTGGTCCGAAGGGCCGGCATCCCATATGTGTGCTGGTTCTAGTCCTGGCTGCTCCTCTTCTGATCCAGCTCTCTGCTGTGGCCTAGGAAAGCAGTAGAAGATGGCCCAAGTCCTTGGGCCCCTGAACCCGCGTGGGAGACCTGGAGGAGGCTCCTGGCTCCTGGCTTCGGATCAGTGCAGCTCCAGCCGTTGCGGCCATCTTGGGAGTGAACCAGCAGATGAAAGACCTCTCTCTGTCTCTACCTCTCTCTGTAACTCTTTCAAATAAATAAAACTAAAAAAAAATTTAAAAAAGATTCACAGCAAAACGTTTTTAAAAAAATATTAATTTCTTCTTTCAGCCTATAAGGTAATTCTGTCCATCAATAAACAGACCGAGAAGGAAGGAGGATATTCCTTAGGGAGCTTCATGGTGGTTATCCAACTTTGAAATAATACATACAACAGAGAGGGAACTCTCCAAGTCAACTATAAAAGCAAAAATACTTCAAAGGTGACCAGAAGTTAGTTTTGGATGAGCCCAGCCCCTCTTCTTCCCTTCTGTCTCTGTTGCCAGCTCTTAATTAAGAGTGTACGAGCCCTTTTTCCTATTAGTTGACTTTTTGTAAGACGCCTGATGTGTCCTCTCACATGATGAACCACCTGAGATCGTAGACTTTTGATTGGCGGCCACCCCACTGTCTAGAAGACGATGATTAGATAATGTCGGGACACTGTAGTCGTAGGCAACAGAGGTTAGTCAAGATTTGTCCCAGGACAGCCACTATTGATTTAAGAATGATTTGGACACCAATCTAGCAAATTAATCCCATTAAATCCCAGAGGTCATTAGGACCAATGGAAAAATTAAAGAACACCCCTGGTGTGGCTTCACAGAATACAAGATTCTCCAACTATGAGTCATCCAGGCAAACAAAAAAGCTACGAAATTTCTGGGAAAGCTGGATTGAAAAAGTTCTTCACTTTTACATGTGTCAGCTAAACAAACCTGGGAATGGTTATCCAAGCTAGAAACCTGGAATCTTGGTAGGAAGAAAATCCCCACATGTTGTAGGCATGTTGACACAGCGGGGAGCTCTGGATCAAAATCCCTTTAAGAAGGGATTTTTTTTATGTGGGATAAAATTAATAAAACAAAAACAGCTTATTTTTACTGAGTGCCAGTAAGCCACAGTGTATGCGGGAAAGTTCTAGGATTTGGACGCGGACGGCCCTGTTCCTAACTATGCTGGTACACTGCCTTCCTCCAGTCACAAAGGTTAGCAAACCTTACAGAGTGCATAACCTTTAAAGCAACTTCCTGGGAGGATAAGAAACAACACCTGGAGGGCATTGTCTTTTTCTAAGGTCTCCATGCATCTTGTGAAAGTACTGAGAGATGGTATAAAAAGATACAGGATAGAGCTCAGCCCAGACATCATTCTTGTCCTCTGTGTCTTCAGTCCCTCCCCCTTGCTTTCAGACAATAGCCAACACAGGACAAACAGCTTTCCCTCCTCACTGACTTGGGGCTCATGGAAATAAAACATTAACAAAACCTGTTGTTCACTGAGGTGATAGCTCCCTGCCCAAACAGTCACTGCTTAGTTTGTAGATCTCCCAATCCCTATCAGCATCAGAGTTAAATGTAATCTTTTTACTTGGCTGTTGTCAATGGGGCTGCAGGCTTGCAAGATAAATATCTCTAAATCCTCAACACAGATCAGTGGTTGTAAAGTAAGAGGGCGGGAAATACATCCATATGTCCATGCCTCTTCTGATATTCTCTCCAATGTTAATACAGCAACACAGAACTTGCAGCCCTGGGAGCGCCCCAGCGCAGGCAGACACTCACATGCAGAAGGAGGTGATACTTGAGAATCCGTTGCACTGGCTTCAGGAGATAGGACCCCAAGGGCAGGGAGTGTCTCAGGCTTTCCTGACGTTCCCGGAAGAATTTAGCCAAGGTCTTATTCCGCATGCACTCCGTCAGCACAGCCACGGATCTGCAGGAAGAGCCACTGTTTTTAATCCAAATTGCAAGGCGTGTACATGAGTATTTGAGTCTTTTTTTAATTTTAAATTTTTATTGACTTACTTGAAGGGCAGAGAAAGAAAGGGAGAGGAAGAGGGAGAAAGAGTTTCTATAGGCTGGATTATAAGAAGTAGCCATCTTTATGCTAAGACACAAAAGAGAAAAGAGACAAGAGAAAAGAGACAGAGAGAGATCTCTATCTGCTGACTCACTCCCCAAATGGCCACAACATCAAGGGCTTGGCCCGCTCAAAGCCAGGAGCCCAGGAATCAGTCTGGATCTTCCAAGTGGGTGGCAAGGACCGAACACTTCAGCCATCACCCACTGCCTCCCAGCACGCACATGAGCAGGGAACTGGACTTGGAAGTGGAGCCTGGACTAGAATCCAGACACTCTGGTACAGGACACAGGGGTCCCAAGCAGTGCACTAATCAATGCACCAAACGTCTGCCCAGCATTTCAGTTTTAAACACTGGTGTCAGCGCACATGCACTCAGAGGAGTAGGGGAGCCATGGAGCTATAGCCTAACCGGAATTCCTTTGGGCAAATTAGAAAAGGAGTCCCTTTGGGTGGGTGAATTAGGAAGGGCACTGTACCAGGCACAGCAGTGCTGTGCACCTGGGGCTTCTAAGATGCGAGCTCCTCTCTTCTGGATTTGCAACACAGGTCTCTTGGCTTGGCAAAGGGGATTTGGTTTAGATTTTAGCCCCAGTTTCATCCCATCGGGGCGTCTTTGTGCAGTGCCTATCCTGTACATCTGTACTCAGTTTCTACAGGCTGAATTATAAGAAGTAGGCATCTTTATGCTAAGACACAAAGAGTTCCCAGGGTGGCTGTTTGGGATTAAGACACCTCTTGGAATGCCAACATCCCACATCAGAGTGCCTCGGTTCCAGTCCACCTCCGCCTCCAATTCCAGCTTCCTGCTAATGTGCACCCTGTGAGGCAACAGGTGATGGCTCAAATACTTGGGCCCCAGCCACACACATGGGAGGCCTGGATGAAGCTCCTGGTTCCTCCTAGCTTTGACCTTGCCTGGTCCAGCCAGCTTTTCAAAATGAATGAGTTGGGGCTGGTGCTGTGGCGCAGCGGGTTAACGTCTTGGCCTGAAATGCCGGCATCCCATTTGGGTGCTGGTTTGAGACCCGGCTGTCCTACTTCTGATTCAGCTCTCTGCTGCGACCTGGGAAAGCAGTAGAAGATGGCCCATCTCCTCGGGCCCCTGCACCCACATGGGAGACCTGGAGGAAGCTCCTCGCTCCTGGCTTCAGATTGGTGCAGCTCTGGCTGTTGCCACCATTTGGGTAGTGAACCATCGGATGGAAGACCTCTCTCTCTCTCTCTCTCTCTCTGCCTCTCCTCTCTCTGTGTAATTCTGACTTTCAAATAAATGAATCTTTAAAAAATGAATGAGTGAATGAACAAATGAATGAGCAAACAAATGAACAAACAGAAAAGGGAGTTTCTTCTTGCCAGGTGGTTTAGCCCCTGCCACTCCGTTGTCACCCCCTCCAATGGTCACCTTTATATAAGGCACAACCTGTAAGGACTGTTTGTGATGCCCTCCTTCCTTAGAGAGCTCTTCCCATGCTTGATTTTTCTTTGAGAATCTCTTTTCTTGTTTTTAAATGTTTATTTATTCATTTATTTGAAAGGCAGAATTAGAAAGATGGAGCAACAGAGAGAGAGAGAGAGAGAGAGCGAGAGCGCCTCCATCTACTGGTTCATTCCCCAAACAGCTGCAATGACTAGGACTGGGCCAGACCAAAGTTAGGACCTTCCTCTGGGTCTCTTATGTGGGTGGTAGGGGCCCAAGCACTTGGGCCATCTTCTGTTGTTTTCTCAGGTGCATTAGAGGGAGCTGGATTGTAAGTGGAGCAGCCAGGACTCGAACCAGCACCTATACGGGATGTCACAGCAGAGACTTAACTTGCTGCGCCACAAGGCTGGGCCCAGCCCTCTGGGAACCTTTGAGCAGATCCCCTTCTCCGCCTGCTCGGAGCGCTTCTCCTCATTCTAAACAGAGTTCTGAGACAGCTGGATGGGGAGTGCCTTGCTGCAGAGGTCAGCAAAGCGGCTAGAATTCCTCCTCCAGCTCGGCTCCCACAGAGATCAAATGCACAGCCCCGAAGCATCCTAAGGGAATGCCTGAAACAAGGCTCAGATCACACACATGGAGCAAGCTAACATGTGTCATCACACACACACAGTAAAATCCTGTGGCCTTGTGACTTGGAAGAAAACAGGCGGAAACAATTTCAGACCTTTCTCTCTCCAAATCACTAATAATGTTTGCAGGATTCATTGAGAAAAATCAGGTAGAGCTAAACAACAAAAATATGCCTCCTTGGTGGGAAGTGAAATGAAGTCTCATAATTAAGTCATCAGAATTCCTTTTACGGGGGTTACAGCTCATAGGAGCACCTGTTGGAGACCCTGCTGCTCCACTTCTGATTCAGCTCCCTGCTGATGTGCCTGGGAAGGTAGCAGAAAATGGCCCAAGTGCTTGGGTCTCTGTTACCCATGTGGAGACCCAGATGGAGTTCCTGACCCCTGCCTTCAGCCTGGCACAGCCCTAGCTGTTGCAGCCATTTAGGGAGTGAACCAGTGAGTGGTAGTGACCTCTCTCTCATCTCTCTCTTCCTCTTTGTAACTCTACCTTTCAAATAAATAAATAAAAAGTCTTAGAAAAAAAGGAAAAATGAATTCCTTTTGGGTCCGACTACTTTGAGAAGTATCTGTACAAACTCATGCCCTTTCCCCTGGAGTCGGCATTCCAAAGCTCCCCCTCATCCTGCCCCTGAGCCCCGCTAAGGTTCTGTGCAGTCAGAACTGGCTGCCCTGTAGCCCCCTGGCCATCTAAGGGCTGCAGCTCTTGCTCAAGAATAAGAACCAGGAGCACACTGTGCTCCAGGCTACCTGAAGTCTCCACACAGGCGGGCACCTGAGGACAATGGCCTGCTTGCTGCGCTTGTGCTGCTCCGGGGGGAATGAGAGGGGAGGGGCATGCACCTGTCACAGCAAAGTCACTGGGGTGTGACTGGTGTGAAGAAAGTGGACACTTGTCAAGATGTGTGGGCGACACTTAGTATCACAGCCTGGATCCCAAGAGGGAGGGAGGATTGTCAGATGGGCTGGGACACCTGGCGCTCGCGGGTGGTTACGGCGAGGAACACAGCCCTGGAGAGCAAATCTACTGGAGGGGAGGGGCCGAGGGGAAATGCGATAACTCTATGCACAGAAGAGCCTTGGTCCCAGGGAACGCCTCCTGAGCACCTGTCTGCTAACAATGCCTCTTCAGAGCCAGACGCACAAGACTTGCGCCAGGAAGCGGCCCTGAATGGTGCTCCCTGGCCTCACTGCTCCTCTTCTCAAGCATCTTGCGTTTCCGTCATATATAAGCATATAAGACAGCCAGCTTGGTTTTGTACTTCTCTTTCCTAGTAAACCAGAAAACCTGGATATGCAACTTTGTAAGCTTAGATGAAGAGGTCATTTCTTCAAAAGGTGTGATAAGTTTATAAGGAACTGTGCACAGACGCAATCCACCCAAAGAAGCCCATCTGTTGTTTCAGATTCCGATCCCTGGGATCAGAAATGTTCTTTAAGCTCTCAGATGCTGCAAACGTTCAGTTCAACATTTTGCATTTGTAGCATTTAACACGGTGTTTAGGGGTCCGTGAGAGCCGAGCACGTATCTTTTTTGGAGAAGAGAAATGCCTATAGCTGTGGCCTATGGTCTGAGGCCCTTAAGCCCTTTACTGAAATGATCACTATTTTGTGCAGGGAACTCCCTATGTGGTCCTCTGCTCTCACCCAGCGGAACCAGTGACCTGTGGAGATGAGGAACCCCTTGTCTCATTGTGGCTTATCAAGATCTGCCTTCCTCTGAACTCCACAAAACTTACAGGGTTCATAAAACCCACAGAGCAAGAACAGAACACCTTTTCTCCCCAGCTAGGGTACGGGCATCTAAACCCATAGCAGCGCTTCCCAGTCTTAGAAACACGGTGCAACAGGACAAGGTAGGAGACGAGGCTTACAGTCAGGTGCAATGGGCTCACTTGTCCTTTGTAGATACTAGGGAGCCTTTCAGTCTCTTTTAACAAATTTTCCCTGCACTGACTCTGTAGGTGAACCTTGAAACCCAAAGGAGTCCATCAAGACCTGGGTTCCCCTGTAACCTGTTCTCAGTGAGGTTTACGTTTCCCCTTAGCATTCCGCACAGTGGCAGGCACAGGACGCCCGACAGCCTCGCACATCAGACCAACTGGAGGCACAAGTTCTCCTTCTCCTACTGGATCCATACCTTGGATAGTTAGTGCAATACTGGGTGTATATGTGGAACTCTTCACTCTGTAATTAAACAAGAGAAATTTTTATAGGCAAGAAAAAAAAAGCACTGACATCAATAATCATTTAAAAATAATATAAAGAAATAGCATTCGGACCTTTACTCACACTGGCCTGTCTCCTGAGTGCCTAGGGCAATCACCCACCTTGCTTTATACCTAGAATCCATGTACACTTGACCTCATGTGAGTCCAGTACTCACACGAGCATCTGCTGTGTTACACTGAGCCTGATGACACGGAAGAGGATGAAAATAGAGTTTCTATCTCCGGGTGCTCCTGGTTCTCCGGTGGAGGTGCAGTGTGGGAGGGGAACAGGAATGAGATAATACCATGTGGAGAGGATGTGCTGGGGGTATGCACGGGCATGAGAAAGCTCCCGCACACTTTTAAGACCCTTCATGCTGGATTCGTATCTGATGCTGAAAAGAGTGCATATTTTTAAGGTAATTCGTGTATTTTTTTTCGTATTCAAAAGGAATTTTTACTTAAAATCCTTCCCATTAAATTCAACTAGGATTAGGTTAAACATGTTACTATGGAAAGTTTCAAGCATACAGTCAGACATATAGATATGCAAACGTATATACATGTATGCATGTAAGTAGGGAGGAGGGGATAAGAAACTGCCAAGTATCCATCATCCGACCTCAGTAATCCACTCACCGGCTGCATCCTACCTACTCTCCTGCCTCCCCATCATTCTGCAGCAAATTCTAGATATCTTATCACTTCACCTCTAACTACATCAGCATGTCTCTCCCAAACAAGGACTTTAAACAAAATCATCGCCACGATGCCATTATCACACTTAAACCATTCCACAATACCCTTCTGGATCACCTTTGCTGTTCTTATTTCGTTTAAACATTTTTTCTTTCCCTTTTCCAGTTTGCATGTTTGGTTTGCAACCCAAATAAAGTCCTCGCACAGCAACTGGTTGGTCTCTCTTAGTTGCTTTTTTTTAAAAAGATTTATTTTATTTATTTGAGAGGCAGAGTTACAGACAGAAGGAGGGAGAGGCCTTCCATCTTCTGGTTCACTCCCCAAATGGCTGCAATAGCCAGAGCTGGGCCAATCCAAAGCCAGGAGCCAGGGGCTTCTTCCCAGTCTACCATGTGGGTGCAGGGCCCAAGCACTTGGGCCATCTTCTACTGCTTTCCCACGCCATCAGCAGGGAGCTGGATTGGAAATGGGAGCAGCTAGGACTTGAACCAGAGACCATCTGGGATACAGGAGCTGCAGGCAGATGCTTAGCCTACTACACCACAACGCCAGGCCCTCTGTTGGCTGCTTTGAGTTGAGTTCTCTCTCACTTCTCCCTTCGCACATTCCTTGTTGAAGAAACCAGATTGTTTTTCCTGCAGGGTCACAGCCTCGATATTGCAGATGTCAAGCCCGGGGCTCCCTTGAACTTGCCCTGCCTGCTATCCTACTTGTGGTTTACTAGAAGACTGATCGGATTTGGGTTCCACAAATTCACTGCAGGTTGAAGCGCACCTCCATCGAGCCTGCCTGTCCTTCTGTGATGCTCGCAAACACTGGTACTTATTACCTCAACCTATTAGTTCATGAGGGACTGCACACTGGGGATATTTCTACTTCTGTTATTCCTTCGTTATTAGTCAGGATCTTTCCAAAAAAAGGAACTCCCTTAAATTAACTAACGGTTACTTTGCAGATGTGGTCTGTATGGGAAAGGCAGGGGAAATGTTGGACTCTTTTCCTTAATTTTCAAAATCATGCATCCTACTAAGATGACCAGTTTGGGCTTTTTTCCGTATCAATGCAAATTCATGAATATGAACCTATTTAACAAGTTTCAGCTTTTCAGTCAGTTATCTTCACCGGTGCCCTGTTACTTTATCTTTGGCAAGGAGAAGCTTCCTGCTGAGCACCCCTGGCCGGACCTGTCCCCTTCAGTAGCTCCTCGCCTTCTGGTGTGGTGAGATATGTTCCAGACCTCCCTGCGTGTTTCCCACCCACACTCACTCTTCCAGAGCTCTGATTCCTTTTGATAGGAAATCGTATCTGGAGACCACGTTGGGGCAGTAGAGATGCTCTGGCTACCAGGAGGATCACTTCTGGACTTTCTCCGTGGACAGAGTTAGGAATACAGTATTCTTTTTTTAGGAATAAAATACATCCTCAGTTCATACTAATATTTATAATTCAGATGCAGGGCGACTGCATTTTTAATGAGCCCCAATCAGACTTACGTCTGTATTTTCTTTCTCCTTCCAATTCTGGCTCTCAGTGGCACTGACATAAATACGCTTTCTTCTTTGACACACTCAATAATTTCAGAATAACAATAGCAACACCACCACAAATAGTATCATTACTAACACAGTTAACTACGTATTTGCTGTATCTCATCCACAGCATTCTCATTTTTTCAAATCAGTTGGAATTTCCCTTGGTGTGGTTAGCCTCCATTTGGGACAAATTCATTTTTTTTTTTTTTCATTTTGCTTTCAATTTTTGGAGGCTGATTTTTAAATCTTTGCTTTTATTTTACAATTACATAAAATAAGTACATCGATTGCTTCTAACTCAATTCTTCATAGAGATCCATATTAAAGAAGTCTGATCCCTATTCTTTTACATCCTACTCAATTTCCTCCCTTCTCCTATCAGCAACCAACTTTTAATCTTACAGGTTGTCCTTTATTAAAAAACATAGGCATATCCTCTTTCCTAGATAAATAAATCACGCTATACCCATGATTTCCAATTACCTGGAAGGCTTGTTACAACAGCTTGCTGGCTCCCGTTACCAGTTTCTGACTTGAGAGGTCCGCACGAGGACCTGAGATTTTGTTTCTAACAAGTGCCCAGGCGAGGCCGAAGCTGCAGGTTCAGGCACCCCACTTTTGAGAAGCACAGGGCTACACATTATTGTATCCACTCTCCTGCCACACTCCCCGTGCTGTGTAGAGATATGTATCTGCTTTTATTGCCCCATAGCACTCCGTTCTATGGATACACTATCATTTATTCAACCACCTTCTTGATTAAGGACATGTGGGCTGTCTCTAGTCTTGTAGAAACAGATTCCATGGCAAAGAATAGCACCCTACTTACTGGATTTTAGTCTCTGTGTCCTTGGAATGGACTAGCGACTGCAGAATTGCTGGGGGAAGGGTAAATCCAGAGGCCAGATGTAGCCAGATTCTCCCCATAGGGCCTTTTTCCATTTTGTCTCCCACAGTCGGGGGGGTCACTCCCTTACCCTCACCAGTATATGAAGCGCAGTACCATGTTTTCCAGCATAGTACATTCAAAAATCTAAATTAGCTGCCAATTACTACCAGAGGACATAATTATCTTGATCTCTGACTTCTGAAAAAGCATACAACCCATCCTCTGAGACCAGGCAAGCATCTCATTGCTATCGCCTCTACTTGGGCCCCGCCATGCACTGAGTTCACCTGCTGGTGCCTGAAAGCAGCCCTGGCTCCACGGAGGAGAAAGGCAAAGCGACTTGCCCGAGGTCTTGCAGTAAGCAAATAGCAGACCGGAGCTTTCCCCTGGATCTGCTCACAATCCCTCTGAGTGTCTTCCAGCTTCTTTCCTGCCTCCTGCCCCACTCATCCTGGGATTGAACAATACCAGCCCGACTTTCCTGACCTTTTGAGACCATTAAGAGCATTTGACGTGCCACATTAAAAAACGACACCAATGAAAATAAGCTTCAATTGCATCATATGATTTATGGACACGCATAACAGTCCTCATTAAACCCCAAGACTTCTGCACAGTTGAATTTCCAGGCATTTTGGGACATCATAGCTCTTGTCTCTATACCTATCTTAAATGAGCAGGTTTTGATTTAAATCGGTTACAGATTCTTAACACAGAATCGAATGCAAGTTTGATCTTAGATTTGTAAAGTTCTGCGGACCTTACAAACAATAGTTTTATACAAAACATCAACAGCCCCTAGGCAGTTAGAACTTAAATGCCATTAGTCATTATACTTTATTATATATGCTGCCTCAAATTATTTTTAGTGAGACTCAAGAGAACATATTATACAAACATGTACAAAGTATTCAAAAATAGAGGTTCCCTGGTGGCTAGTCAACTCTTTTGAATTGTAATGAGATGATGTAGAAATGAAATGAGAGTGCTGACTGAGTACATAGGGCACTGAAATAGTTAAATGTTTATCGAATGGGTAACCAGGGTGAAGAAATCTATCTGATCTTAGGGTTTCTTCTGCCCCAAGGTCTCCTCCTCCCTCCTCTCACACTCTCAGATTCCTAAGGGGCTTCCACATCAGCCCCGCTCAAGAGAAGGAATGGGTGTGGGGGTGGAGAGGGGAAGGCAGGCAAGGAAAGGTCCTTCCAGGTGTTCCCTGGGAGATGGCTTGGACTGCCCCGAAGGGAACTTTCATTTCTGTCCCTCTAGAGTATGTCAGCTCCTTATTCCATGAGCGGAGGTGAGAAGCAGCTGTATTCTCTCCGAGGTAAGGGTTCCTTTAACCTCCACATACCACAAGAGCAAGCAAGGTCAAAGATGAATCTGTGTGTAAGCCCCGGCGATTCAGATAAAAGCAGAAGTCAACAGCCAGCTTTCCCTCTTTCATTAATGGCCTCTCAATTAAAGCAATTTTCCACCCCTCCCCAGAGGGGAGCAGCTGGTGGGGTTTCAGAAAAGGTAACATCTCCTAAATTTCAGGGCGCTGAGTGAGAAGCAGGTGGTGCCAGAGCCCAGCACTCCCTCCCAATTCCTGCTTCCCTGTGAAAACGTGGAGTGCTGAGGTCAGCCTTCTAATTAAACTTGGCAAGATTACAATGAGAAATGAGATTTGGGAGTTGGCAAGCGGGGCCCATAAACAAACTTTTATGTGAATAATGAAGCCAGTGCTGAGCGTATGCTGGAACATCTTTAATCAACTGGTGATTACACTCACCAGTAAAAGCCCAGACATTTCCGAAAGCTTCTGTGTTGTTTATGCACTGTGGTTATTTTAACGTATCTTCTCTGAGACACTCAGCATATCTTTTGACCCATTTCTCCTTCTTTTATTTTCTTTCTCTTTTCCAAACCCCTGCCCTTCAGGAGAATCATCTGTGGTGCAGGCAACTTGTGAAAAGAACAGAGTGTGCAAGCATGTGTTCACATTTTACATGCTAACGTGCTCCCCCCAGCCAAGTCATTGCAGTTTTATGTACAAGCCCATTGCTGCCTTTAAGGAGCTTCAATAGAACCCAGGCTGTTGTGTTTGGATGTGAAGGCATCCGGATGGGTCTACAGCGGTCAGCAGCGACTTTGTGCAGTGAGTCTACAGCCAGGACAGGCTGGCTGACATCTCCCAGGGACACCAGGCCTCTAAATGAGGTGCTAATTCTCCCTTGGTCCCAAAGCACCACCTTGAACTTTGCTTAAACCTTTGTGCATTTCAAGCCTTGACAACTGCAGAAACTATATGAACTTGTGTTGCAAAACAATTTCTGCTAGAGATTTTCCAAATGGAAACTATTGTATTTTTAAGGGAGACTGAAACACGTAAGATTCTATACACGAGGGTACTGAAAAACTTCATGGAAATGGAATTCAAAGTTTATTTTGATGCAAAAAATTTGAAATCCGTGCACAGTTTTCCATGAGTCACATTTCCCACCAACCTTTGAAGACCCTTTCATATGCATGGATTTCAATTTTTTTTTTTTTGTACCAAAGTAAACTTATTTTTAACTTAATTTTCCATGAAGCTTTTGAAGTACTGCTGTATCTGAGAACAAGGTAGTATGTCGAGACGATGCAGAACGTCTCTCTTCCGGGAATTCAAAGTAGAAACCACTGCCCTTTGAGCCTTAAGTCAAACCTGTTCCTTGCATTTTTCTGAACCATCAATGCAGCTGAAATGTAGGGAAATGAGAGTGCATTTTTAGGATGTAGGAAATTCTGCTCCCTTATATTCCCTAAAAGATACATAGCAAGGCTTGTGCCACAAATATAAACTATCTGGATGCGAATGGATTCGCATAACTGAATTAGCGTGGTACTTTATGGGTTTTTATTTTGCTAACATTCTTCTCCACTCTGCTCTCCCACCGTTCAAGTTTTTCCTAGGAAAGAGTAACGTCACTCAGTAACTATACAAGTTCTAGGACAGCGACCAAGTTAGCATCTCCCTCTCCCCACTAACAGTATATTTTTTTTCCTTGCTAGTGGAAAAAACAAAACCCAGAGAGATTAATGGCTAACCTCATCCCATACGGAACAAACCAGTCATTTTAACTAGAAAATGAAAACAATCCGTGCTCTGTATCTGCCTTGGTTGGCCCAGGGAAGAGAATGGTGCTTACCTTGGACACAAAACATTCTGCTATGGCCACGGGATCGTTTTCACAGTTTTCCAAATCTTGTAGAAGTTCACTAATGAAAAAATAAAGCCAGGAAGTTTTAGATTGCAGGTTATTGGTTGAAGACATTTTATATAACTTGAAAGTTTTAGTACTCTTATCGCATTTACAAGAATCATATAATTGGCTAACTGAGGAACTGTCATTGTATCCAAGGCTTAGACAGGGGACTTGCTCTAGGTCATGCTGGTATCATTTTTGTAGTTTTCCAAATCATGCAGAAGTCCACTGATAAAGCTCACAAACATTCACTCCTCAAACTGTTGCCTGGGTATCAGGACAGAGCCAGGCACCAAAACTCATCAAATTAGGAGCAATTAATGGTCCACGTACTCAAGCAGCTTGCAATCCATTGGGAATGCCAAACATTCAATGAAAAACCATAGTGACAACTACAAAATTGTAAACAGAGACACTGCTTTGAAGAAAGATATGCTAGGGGAGAAAACATCTTTCCTCAGTTGTAAATCCACATGAATTAATTCTCAAACTGTGTGCCAAAAGCATAAATCTCATCTCACTGTGTCCAAACATAAGACTTTCCCTTGTTGCATCTCTTTCTCGGTGGCCTCCCCTGGAGCCCTGCGCCCTTCTGCTCTGTCCTGCACAAGGTGCTCTCCAGGACTGCTGGGCACTCTCTTCACTCTCTTCACCATGGTCTTGACCATGGCCTTTGCCTCTACTGTGTTGGGTGCCCTTGCTTCCCAGGTACCATTTTCAGTATATGGAGATGAAAACATCTGGTAGTTTTCTGAGTAAGGGTAATGGGAGGTACGTTTTTGAAACTCTTGTTGTTTAAAATGTTCTCTCTTCACACTTAGCTGATAATGCCAGTGGATATCGGTTTCTTCCCTGGAAATCACTGAGTATTCAGGCACTATCCGTCACCTTCTACATTCCAGAACTGCTACCAAGTATCCACTATCCTTTAGATCCTTCCATTGCGTTCCATGTGGCTCTTTTTTTGCTTTGTTTATTTTTAATTCAGAAGGCTTTTAGAACTTTATCTGCTAGTGTAATTCTGAAATTCCATGATGATAGGCTTTAAGGGCATCTTTTGGCCTCTGTTGAGACAATCTGAGAGTATGGGAATTGATCTTAAGCTGTGGTTCTCCGGTGTGGTCCACTGACCTCTAGGGTCTCTGAGACCCTTTAGGAGGTCCCCAAGATCACTATTTCATAAAAGTGCAGAGGTGCTCACTAGGCTAATCCTCCGCCTTGCGGCACCAGCACACCGGGTTCTAGTCCCGGTCAGGGCACCGATTCTGTCCCGGTTGCCCCTCTTCCAGGCCAGCTCTCTGCTGTGGCCAGGGAGTGCAGTGGAGGATGGCCCAAGTGCTTGGGCCCTGCACCCCATGGGAGACCAGGAGAAGCACCTGGCTCCTGCCATCGGATCAGCGCAGTGTGCCGGCTGCAGCGCGCCAACCGCGGCGACCATTGGAGGGTGAACCAACGGCAAAAGGAAGACCTTTCTCTCTGTCTCTCTCTCTCTCTCACTGTCCACTCTGCCTGTCAAAAAATTAAAAAAAAAAAAGTGCAGAGGTGCTATTGAATTTTTTTGGGGGGTCTAGGTCTCTGAACACACATCCGATACCTTCTGGGCAGGACAGAACTGTGTGCAGTCTCCCTCCAATTCCTTCTCAGGATGTAACACAAAGACTCCTTGATGATACTTAACTCCTCCTGCTCCTTGTGCTCGTCCTAAGTTTCAGTTTCATCTCCAAAGTGGATCTGCTGTAGGTCGAGGTGTTTGGAAGGTTGTCTGAGGAGGTGACACTGTGTGCAGGGAGACTTGGAAGAAGAAGCCATTTAAGAAACGGGATTGCAAGTCTCCCACAGAAGAAGCTGGGTATGTTCTTGTTGAAAGCAGAGAAAGGAGGTCATTGTGGCTGGCGTGAATGTTACAGAGAAAGTGGGGCTATTGGAAGACAATGACCTGTAAAAATACGCCAAAGGACCAGCATTGTCACACAGCAGGTTAAGCCATCACTTCCGATGCCAACATCCCATATGAGAGCCAATTCAAGCTGTGGCTGCTCTGCTTCTGATCCAGCTCCCTGGTGATGTCCCTTGGAAGGCAGCAGATGGTCCAAGGGCTTGGGCCCCTGCCTCCTTCATGGGAGACCCAGAGTTCTGGCTCCTGGTTGCTGCTTGGCCCACTCCTGGCCATTGTGCCCATTTGGGGAGGGAACCAGCAGACGGAAGATCTCTTTCTCTGTCTCTCTTTGTCACTCTGCCTTTCAAATAAGTAAATAATATTTTTCAAAAAATGGTGAGAATGATGGGAGCCAGTCAGGCCTGCAGTGCAGCAGATCAGCCACGGAAGATATTCCACAAAGAGCAGCACAGGACTTCCACGACCGGGGAAGGTGGGAGCACGGATTGGGTCACCGTGATCATAAATTAGAGTAATCATGCAACCAGGATGCGAGCATTTTCTCTTTTCCCTGAGTGATTTTTCTAAATATTTCCTTCTTTTTGAGGAAGCCTAGGATAAAGAAAATTATAAGCTTTGCTACTTGAGCTTAGATCTCAATTGGAAGAGGCTCTGTTCCCTTTTACAGAATCAATTACATGTGAAAATTTTTCTGACCACTGATGTGAACTAGAAGGCAGGAATTGTATTACAGCCTTGCAGGCCCTCTTGCTCTATGTTGAATGAGACTCAGGAATGGGCTGGTCCCCTTCCCGTCTGCAGTGGGCTCTGATGAACACTTCCTTTTCCCACTGCCTAACCAGGTCAGCCAGCATTTTCACTTATTGCCTCTGTGGACTGCTGTGCGTGTGGGAACAGAAAATGTTCCACCAATTTCATTGACACATTAGCACCAGCCTTAAAGTCCAGCTTTGAAAAAACGCTGTGGGTAGAACTATGTCTGCATCACACAGCAGTTAGACACATTTTGGTGGTATGACAATGCACTGAAAAAGAAAACTGTCTCACCTGCCCTGCCTTATTGCACTGTGCGTCATAGGATTCACTTCCTAAATTACACACCAAGAGGAAAGCAAGCAAGGGCCAACTAACTTTGTTTGTTTGAAGAAATCCGGAACTTGCTCAGGTTTTACTCATCTCCTTAAACAAAATTAATTGCGCATTTGTCCAAGTTCTCAGAGCGTCCGTCTGTTTCCTGGTTACATGACTTACTGCCTTGGCTACGCGTGGTGTCATTCATCGCCCGCCCTTGGACCTAGCTCAGGGGTCTGTGTACTGAGTAGAGAGAGAGTTGGAGGGAAAAGGACATCTTCACTCTGATCTTCTGAGGCAGGGGGTGAGCTTGTGTGATTTTCATCTGCTAAGAAGCTGCTTAAGGACAGAAATTCAAAATGGAGGAATGCTCCTAATTTCTTCACTCTTCATTCTTAAAGAAATACTCAGGCTGGAGTTTAGATAGCTTTTCCTATTCTAAGAGAAGGAGACCACATTTTAAGAAGTTGGCATTTCGCGCTCAGCCCTCTGTCTCTCTGCTGAGCTGCCAGCCTAGCTTGGTCAGGTGTAATCTCTCCACTCAACATGTAACCTTGCTCCTTCCCCCACCCACCCCAAGTCTCTCAGGCTCTGTCTGGAGAGGTGCCCATCCGTCCTGATGGATGTCCCTTCCCTAATAAACCTTGCTATTTTACCTCCCACTAAAAAAAAAAAAGAAGTTGGCATTTCTTCTTTGGTTGGCAGGAAAAGAAGGCTTATGATGGGTGTGTGTGTTTGTGTGTGTGTGTCTGTGTGTTTGTGTGTGTGTGCGTGCTTAAACTGGGGAAAGTGGTTTCTTTGACCAACCCAGTTTCTCAACCATGTGGGGATTTATTCCAGACACCAAACCAGTGTCTTAAATTTCTAGGCTATCACAGGGATTCTGAGAAAGAAAAAGAGATCTGGCTACTACAGGGAAAAACAAAACCAAGCCTCAACTGTATTCTAAAACAATTCATGATGGAAGATTTCATGAAATAATAATTTAAATCTAGTCATATACCAAGCCAAACAAAGACAGTACAAGGAAAGAAATTATATACTACTGTCATTAATGGGCATGCATAAAAAAGAGTTCTTTAAAAATATAAACAAATCAAACTCATCAGTGTATACAAAACCATGTGACCAGGTAGTTTATTCTAGCAATGTTAATATATGATTCAAATTAGAATTCCTGTTAATATAATCAACCATATCATGAATGGAAGGAATAAAATCATGTTGCTAATTATTTTACAGGTATATTAAGCACTCAATAAAATTCAATGTTCATAATTTCCACAATAAAATCTTAACAAAAATAGGAATAGTTTGAATTCAAATCTCATAGCAAACATCACACTTACTGGTAAAACATTCTTGCTAATGTGAAAAAGAAGATAAATAACATTTTATTGGAAGACTGACCAAAAGCAATAACAGAAAGACATAAAGGGTAGGAGAACCCTATAAAGAAAAAAATTCTCATTTTCAGATAACATCATTGTCTACAAATAAATCCAAGAAACACTGTACACTATTATTAGAACCAATGGGAAGGTTTAGATAGTTCTCAGAGTATCAACATATAAAAATCAATGTAATCCTACATAAAAATAGTACCTAATTTTAAAAATTAGAAATATGTCCTGATCAAAAAGACATTGAAAGCTATAAGTTATCGAGGAATAAATGTCCAAAAGGGACTGTATGAATATGATGGAGAAATTGTGAGACACTATTAAAGGACATTTAAAAAGACTTGAAGAGATACGTGGTCATGATAGGGATGACTCAGCACAAAATATTAGTTCTGACAAAATTAGCATATAAATTTAATGCAATTCTCATAAAAATCACAATATCATGCTTCAAGGAACCTCATAAATCACTTGACAATTCAGAGCCAAGAAAAACTAAACCAGTGTCAATGAAGAGCAATCTGGGCTTACTAGACAATGTGGTATGGGACAAGGATGGACAAAGAGGCCAATGAAAGAGAATAGGGAGCCCAGAAACAGCCCAACACAGCCATACAGACATGGTAGGGCACATGGCTAAATGCCTGGGCTGTGGACTTGGAGAGGCCGAATGATGCATTCAAAGGGAAGATGCACTTAAAGCTTTATGGTCCCTGGCACGAAGGAAGTGCTAAGTACCCAGCACCATCAATGTGTATCCAGACCACAAAGGGCCCAGGCCTGACCCCCACCCCCATCATCTGGTGCTCTTGCCTCTTTCCAGTTACAGGGCCATGAGTGGGCTCTGCAAGGTGGAAGCCACAGAGGAGCTCTCAGGATTTTTATCTCCAGTGAGCGCTAAATGGGAGTCTGCGCAACATCAGGGCATTACTGATGAACATGTAGGTTCATGGGTCTCTGAGTCAGTTTTGAATGCCCTTTCTCTATTTTGTTTATATTTTTAACCTAAATTTATTCAACCGCCTGCTGTACATTACAGACACCCAAGGACATTTTGAAAAATCTTGATGCTCTGACCCCACCCCAGATCAAGTAATCAAAATTTCTGGAGGTAGGATCCAGCTACCCTATTTTTGAAAAAAAACTTTGCAGGTGATTTCAGCGTGTGGCTCAGTTGAGAACCATGACTCAGAACACACATTCTGGTTTTAGAAGTCTACAGAGACAAATGAAAGAGAAATCTGGTCCAAGGCTGGTATTTCTCCCATCCTAGGCTCTCCGAATTAACAGATGAGTTGATTCAACCCCATGAATGTGTCTCCCCAATGCCATGCTTGCACTAGTTGCTAGGAATTTATACAGTTATTTATTTATTTATTTATTTATTTTGACAGGCAGAGTGGACAGTGAGAGAGAGACAGAAAGAAAGGTCTTCCTTTTGCCGTTGGTTCACCCTCCAATGGCCGCCGCGGTAGGTGCGCTGCGGCCGGCACACTGCGCTGATCCGATGGCAGGAGCCAGGTGCCTATCCTGGTCTCCCATGGAGTGCAGGGCCCAAGGACTTGGGCCATCCTCCACTGCACTCCCTGGCCACAGCAGAGAGCTGGCCTGGAAGAGGGGCAACCGGGACAGGATCAGTGCCCCTACTGGGACTAGAACCCGATGTGCCGGCGCCGCAAGGTGGAGGATTAGCCTAGTGAGCCGCGGCGCCAGCCTAGTTGCTAGGAATTTAAAAATGGCAAGAGATTTGGCTCCTGTCCCCAAGCAGCTGAGACTCATGCATGTTAATATGCAAACGAGGCTTAGCTTGCATTAGAGTTGAGTGGCAACAAGACAGGGAAGTGTGCAATCTGACAGTGGAATTTCACTATGACAAAATCACCATCATCTGCTGGTGGGGACCTGGCACTTGATGTTATCAGCTCATGGAAGCCCCACTGCAACCACAGGAAGGGTTTCCTATTCTTCATTCATTCAACAAATGTTTGAATGCCTCCTATGAGCCAGACACTGCTGTAGACATCTGGGCAGTAACAAACTGGTCCCTGTCTTTGTGGAGGTTCTGCAAGTGGTGTGGGGGAGGAAAGGAGCAACAGGTGTAATATAAAACTCCACCATATAGTCCGATGGACGCTGAGGAGGGTGGTGAGAACAAGAAAAAGTAGAGGAGGTAAGGCGTGTGAGCGGACAGTGGATAACCCTCATTGAGAAAGTGAGATCCGAGCAGAACTGCAGGGAGAGAGTGATCACCTCTGGTCTAAAGACTCCCTGTGGACACACATGGGGCTTGGCTGGGTGCAAGACCACATAGGTCCAACACTCAGGATCTGTGCTCTGAACCCACCTACGACATCGTCCAGGAAGTGTGGCAGTAATATAGTGAGACTTGTATAGTTGCTCCCAATCCCTTCAACTCCCTGTCTTAACTAGTGCAGTCTTCTAGCCTAGTGCCTGCTACAGAGAAAGTTCTTAATACAGATTAGAATTAACTTATGTCAAATAATTAAATTGAATTAATACGTGTTCTGACTTAAAGGATTTATTTTATTTATTTATTTTTTATTTTCTGAGACTCAGGCCTCAGCCACTGCCTTTTTTTAAATAGAAAGCTTTTATTTAATAAATATAAATTTCATATGTATAGCTTTAGGAATATAGCAGTTCTTCCCCCCATACCCGTCCTCCCACTCCCACTCCTGTCCCACCTCCTACTCCTTCTCCCATCCCATTCTTCATTAAGATTCATTTTTAATTATCTTTATATACAGAAGACCAACTCTATACTAAGTAAAGATTTTAATAGTTTTCACCCACACAGACACACAAAGTATAAAGTACTGTTTGAAGACAAGTTTACTGTTAATTCTCATAGTACAACTGGAGCCCACAAACTCTGTCAGTATTTACATAGGGCCATAAGCAAAGTGGAAGTTCTCTCCTCCCTTCAGAGAAAGCACCTCCTTCTTTGATGGCCCCTTCTTTCCACGGGGGTCTCATTCACAGAGGTCCTTCATGTAGATCATTTTTTGCCACAGTGTCTTGATTTTCCATACCTGAAATACTCTCATGGTCTTTTTAGCCAGAATCAAATGCCTTAAGGGCTGATTCTGAGGCCAGAGTGCTGTATAGGGCGTTTGTCATTCTATGAGTCTGCTGTGTGGCCTGCTTTTAAAGGATTTATTGTGTATTGTGTCCAGCCCACTGCCTAGGCAGAAGAAAATGTACAGAAAATCCAGCCTAGATAAGGATGCTAGAGACTAGGCCAGCACACATTTCTGGATGTCTTATTCATGTCACTGGTAGATATCACTGCCCCTCAAGGCACTCAGGTGTCTTCTCTGAGCCAGAAGGATGGAGAGGGACGGAATACCAAAGAAAGGTGAGACTCATAGGAAACATCAGGGCATGATGGTCCACAAAAGGGACAAAGAGACATCGGGGATGACTGGTCAAGGTTTCTTTGGCCGCATCAGAGAAAAATACATGATGTTGCTATGTGAGCACAGTCATTTGAAAATGCACTCACCTGTTGAAGTGGTAGATATCCTGTATGTTTCCAAAAAGGGCTGATCTGTCTTCAGTCCCCAGGGGAAGTTTGGCTTGGTCCCTGATGCAGTCAAGGTAGTCCTGTGGAATCAATGACAGGGATGTCTTACACATGCCAGGCCTTACCCGAGTAGTCTTCAATTATGCAAGATTAACCTTGCCTGTGTATTTCAAGCGACTATGACACCAATGTGCTCCTCAACTCTGAGAATGTGCTTGTTTCTTGCTAATGATGATGTTACCTACTTGTAGAACAAGGAGCGTCTAGAGCAAGGAGAGTGTAGTATTTACTAATGTACCTACCTGTAAAACATACTAAAGTTTCTCTCCATGGATAAAATAGAAAATAATGACCATAGTTACCATTGATGTCAGGATTTTGGCATAACAGCATTTGCTGTTTCCTTGACTGAAATATATGAAGATATTCCAAAATGTATACAGGACACTGGAAATCAAAACTCTGAAATGTCACAGAATTATTTTCAACATTCTCTCTACATCAGAAAACTGTCAGTTTTTGAAGTATAAAACTAAATCCCATCTCAAATATCAATTTATTTTTCAAAAGTTAAAAGAAATTTAAGTACATTTCATTTGTGCTAACACAGCCATGGAAAACTCAGAAGTGATTTTACAGGTTTTTTTTTTTTTTTTTTTTTTTGACAGGCAGAGTGGATAGTGAGAGAGAGAGACAGAGAGAAAGGTCTTCCTTTTTGCTGTTGGTTCACCCTCCAATGGCTGCTGCGGCCGGTGCACCGCGCTTCTCCTGGTCTCCCATGCGGGTGCAGGGCCCAAGGACTTGGGCCATCCTCCACTACACTCCAGGGCCACAGCAGAGAGCTGGCCTGGAAGAGGGGCAACCGGGATAGAATCCAGCGCCCCAACCGGGACTGGATTTTACAGGTTTTAACATAGAAACAGCTCTCAAACAGACCCAGTGTCGGTTCAGATCCCTAGTGGGTTAAACGGAGGTGGCCAAGCAGCGATCTGGACTGCTGAGAAAGGGGAAAACTGCTTCCCGCCCCTTGTGTGCTGAAGGGTTCATAACTAAGTGTTCCCCCTTCCCCAGCATTGCTGGAAAAGGAACGCTGTAGGAGGCAAGGAAACAATAAAGAAAAAAGTAAAAACAGCTGAAATAACGTAAAATAAAAAATAAACACAATCCCCCGCCCGGGGCTGAACAATGCAGCATGGCTCCCTACCAACAGTAACATGTGATGTGCAGCCCTCAAGGAAGCAACCCTGTGAAAAGTCAACCAGACCATGCAAATCCCTGCGCCATAACTGCATTCCAGCCTCCCACGGCAAACACAGTAGGTGCAAGGAGAGAAAGGAGAACCTGAAACTTAACCATCAAGTCATTGTTTCTTATACTTTTTCCTTTGGAAAGGCAGAGAGACCAAGACAGAGACACAGACAGAGATCTGCCCTCTGTTGGTTCACACTGCAAATGCCTGCAATAGCCAGGAGCCGGGTCAGGACAAAGCCAGGGGCCCAGAACTTGACCTGCGCCTCCCACATGGATGGCAGGAACCCAGCTACTTGAGCCATCACCTGCAGCCTCCCAGAGCGTGTGTTAGCAAGGAAGGTGGAACTTGAACCCATGCACTTGACAGGGGATGTGGGCATCCCCAGCAGCATCTTGAACACTGCCCTAAATGCCCGCCCCCTTACAGCTTTTTAATCATCCACATGCGGTCTCTTATGTTCTTTGTATTTTCCAATGAAAGACAGGGCTTCATCGCTAACTTTCTAAAGTAGCACGTTCCACAGCTTGCATCTAGTAAGCTTTCATTCTTTCTTTCATACTAAAATTGCTATCAAGTATAATCATAAGCTTTTCCTTTAAATAAGCTTTGTGGTAAGGATTTTTCTTTTGAAGAAACGAGATTGATCAGGTTTAAGTGAAACTGGCATTACAACTTCACAACAGCAAGACCCACTCTCTTTACAGTTATGAATGGAATGGAATAATGAGCATCTGCATGAGAGAGAGAGACAGTAAATACCCACATAAGAAAATCTAAACAAGGCTAAGGCTAAACAAGGAAAAATTAGCACTTGATGAACAACATGTAAAACCTATACTTCTTAAGAAAAAAAAATAATGTTTTCAATATCTCCATTAAATTGTGTAGGCAGAAAAGCATGAATTAATACTTAACTTGCATTGATTAAATGCTTATATTTGATAGTAGTTTAATATTAAACCAGACATTATATTGCATGTAAAACGGAGGATAAAACAGGAGGATTTGGCAGGGCTGTACCCACACTGAAGGGGCAGGATGAGAAGTGGGGTCAAGACGAAGCTGGCACAAATCATTCACCTGTCTGGTTCCAGAGCTCTGCTCTGGGGCCTAAGGAGAGGATGAACAATCCGTTTTCTCACTTCAAGTGTGAAGCTTGCTCATTTGCAGAAACCAGATCCAAAATTCTTCATGTGCAGGAAAGATCTGAGTTAAGGGGCTTGAAGAATTTCATCTGGGGTTAGAGACAAAGAGCCATGGCCCGCTTCCAGCCGATGATGGCTCCACTCCAACTGGAAGGGTTCCACAGCCCTCCGAGTCCATGGTAGAGAAACCAGATTTTAAAAGCTGCTTGTTTTCTAAAATTATTGAGAAAATAGATCGTTAGGAGTCCAAATGTGTGTAGGCCACTCTAGAAAGCAGATCAAAGTCATACGGCCACAACTTGTTCCCTCCTCTGATCACAATTAAGTCTTTTAAATATGATACTTTAACCCTAAACCAGTTCCTGAGAGCCACTGTAGCATGCACCGCGCTGGCAGCTCTAATCATCTGAAGCCAAAATGAGAGACTTGAAGCTCCGTGATAATAACAGTTCATTCTGTGCTCAAAATGACAGAGTAAGTAGCCCAGTGAAATGGATTAGGGCCTGTCATGCCGCTTATCAATTTTATTGGCTGGATGTCAGCACCTATGGCCTTCCTACTGCTAATGATGAAGGATCAATTTAAAACTTTTGCACTGAAAATGATGATTCTCCAACAGGATCAAAGAATTCACTCTACTCTGGGGAGGGAGGGAGGCAGGGAACCTCAGGATACATTAAAAAAGTTTTTCATTCTTCAAATCATTTTCTATTTTGTAACTTCAAATTTCCCCTAACATATTTCTTTTGTTTTTTTTTTTTAAAGATTCATTTTTTATTTATTTGAAAGACAGTCACTGAAAGAGGTAGAGAGAGAGATAGAAGTCTTCCATCCGCTGGTTCACTCTCCACATGGTCACAACGGCCGGAGCTGTGCCGATCCGAAGCCAGGAGCCAGGAGCTTCCTCCGGGTCTCCCACATGGGTGCAGGGGCCCAAGGACTTGGGCCATCTTCCATTGCTTTCCCAGGCTATGGCAGAAAGCTGGATCAGAAGTGGAGCAGCCAGGTCTCGAACCAGCGCCCATATGGGATGCCGGTGCTACAGGCCAGGGTGTTAACCCACTGCACCACAGCGCCAGCCCCTAACACTTATTTTCTGATCAGATTATGTTCTTAAGATTTCCACTGTTATGAAATCTGCACAGGAGTAGCCTCCTCTCATGAACTTTCTCATACTTTGTAACTGTTATTGAAAATGCCCATGTAGGGCATTTCATGGTGCCATCCAAAAGTGTGGCAGTCAGGCGCCTGTTTGCAAACTGTGGCTGATCTACAACGAGGCAAGTGCAAAGACTGAAAGTAAGCACTCAGAAACTTCGATAGGAGTTTGACAGAATAGTTGAGTATCTGTTGAATCGAATGGAATTAGTGCTTCAATTGTGTTTATTATTTTTTTGGTTAATATCTCCAGTAATCCTTCTTCCAATTGTATGTTACAGAAGCATC
The DNA here is from genome assembly GCF_033115175.1 of Lepus europaeus. Taxonomy (NCBI): domain Eukaryota; kingdom Metazoa; phylum Chordata; class Mammalia; order Lagomorpha; family Leporidae; genus Lepus; species Lepus europaeus. Next base: position 151,866,440 of record NC_084829.1, on the reverse strand, counting down.
AGCGTGTGGCAGACTGGAAAGCACACGCACACCTGCACACACACGCCTAACCACAAGTAGCTGGAGAAGCCATGGTCTAGATGACCATGCAGCAAGGACACTACAGGAAGAACTTGCTTTCTTTTCTTTTCTTTTTTTTTTTTAATTGCAATAAGCATGTCCCTATATGCATTTTTAAAAAATTTTTTTAAGTTCTTTTTTTCTTTTTTTTGTTATATAGTTATTATTTTTTTATTTAATAAATGTGAATTTACAAAGTGCAACTTTTTTTTTTTTTTTTTTTAATTTTTGACAGGCAGAGTGGATAGTGAGAGAGAGACAGAGAGAAAGGTCTTCCTTTTGCCGTTGGTTCACCCTCCAATGGCCGCCGCGGTAGCGCGCTGCGGCCGGCGCACCGCGCTGATCCGATGGCAGGAGCCAGGTGCTTCTCCTGGTCTCCCATGGGGTGCAGAGCCCAAACACTTGGGCCATCCTCCACTGCACTCCCTGGCCACAGCAGAGAGCTGGCCTGGAAGAGGGGCAACCGGGACAGGATCGGTGCCCCGACTGGGACTAGAACCCGGTGTGCCGGCGCCGCAAGGCGGAGGATTAGCCTAGTGAGCCGCGGCGCCGGCCTACAAAGTACAACTTTTATATTGTTGTGGCTTCCCCCTCAACCTCCCTCCCTCCCGTGGCCCTCCCCTCTCCCACTCCCTCTCCCATCCCGTCCTTCATCGAGTTTCATTTTCAATTACCTTCATATACTGAAGACCAACTTAGTATACACTAAGCAAGGATTTCAACAGGCTGCACTCACACAACCGCACAAGGTATAGGGTACTGTTCGACTAGTAGTGTTTTTACGTTTCATAGTAAAACACATTAAGGACAGAGATCCTACGTGGGGAGCATGTACCCAGTGACTCCCGTTGTTCATTTAACAATTGGCACTCTTATTTATGACGTCAGCAATCACCCGAGACTCTTGCTATGAGCTGTCTAAGCTATGGAAGCCCCTTGAGTTCACTGACTCTGAACTTGTTTAGTCAAGGCCGTACCACAGTGGAGGTTCCTTCCTCCCTTCAGAGAAAGGCGCCTCCCTCATTGATGGCCTGTTCCTTCTGCTGGGGTCTTGTTCACCACGATCTTTCATTTAGATTGTTTTTTGCCACTGTGAGAACTTGCTTTCTTTAGAACGAACTGACTCCTGGCTCCTGGCTCCGTTTGTTGCAGTAATCTGGGGAGCGAACCAGAGGATGGAGGACCCCTCTCTCTCTCTCCCTCTCTCTCTCTGCCTCTCTGTAGCTCCGCCTTTCAAATAAATAAATAAATCTTAAAAAAATGAAAATGACTTATTTGCAGTTATAGCATGTACATTAGTTTTTATTCTTTCTACTCTTTCCCTGACTTGTAGATGCAAAACAGGAAGAGCTGTATTCCTAAATACTCTTGCTCATATTTCAAAATCCTGCCTGTGGTTTTCGGGTTCATTCTTTCTGGTCTTGCTTCATTTTTGACATTTCCCTTAACAGACTCTTCAGAGTGTTGTTTGTCTTTGTTTTGGAGTACGTTTTCCCCTTTTCTCTATTCTTCCACCTTTTTCTACAAAGTAGTCATCTGCTTAGCCAAAAATTTGCTTCCCAAATTTCATGCACATCGATCCCTCAGAATCCACAGGGGACTGGTACCAGGACCCACATGGGTACCAGAGTCTGTAGATGCCCAAGTCCCTTATATTAAGTAGGACGGTATTTGCATAGGACCTACACACATGCCCCTATGTCCTCTAAGTCATTGATAGATTGCTTAACAAGACAACATAAATGCTGTGTAAATAATTGTTAAGTTGCATTGTTTAGGGAATAATGATGGGGGAAAAGCCTGTTACATGTTCAGTACAGTCATATGATTTTTTTTCCTAAATATTTTTGATCTGCAATTGATTGAGCCTGTGGGTACATAACCAGAGCTATGGAAGGTATTTATTATGTCAGGATGCCACTGAACCTAGGATAACTTACATATAAAATTTACAGTTGAAAAGCACATTCATAGGGGCTGGCACTGTAGCACAGTACGCTAAGCCTCTACCTGTGGTGCTGGCATCCCATATGGGTGCCGGTTCAAGTCCCAGCTGCTCCACTTCCAATCCTGCTCCACGCTAATGGCCTGGGAAAGCAGCAGAGGATGGTGCGAGTGCTTGGACCCCTGCACCCATGTGGGAGACCCAGAAAAAGCTCCTGGTTCTGGATCAGGCCAGCTCTGGCCATTGCAGCCACTTGGGAAGTGAACCAGCAGACAGAAGACCTCTCTCTCTGTCTCTCTAACTCTACCTCTCAAATAAAAGAAAAGCACGTTCATATTCATCCATACAAACCACTCTCTCACCACCACCTTTTTAATTTTGAGGATATAAGGAAGTATGCTAAGTTCTGCTTTATATGCTAGGAATTAAAAAAAATGGAATAAAACATGATCTCTTGCCCCCAAAAGAGCTCCCTGTCTAGTTGAAGACAAGTGCAAACAAAGATGATCAATCTGGTGCTACGACGGCACTGCAGGGAAATCTTCAGTATGGAAGGGGAAGCAGGCAAGGGGGGCGGGGGGCGGGTCATGGTCCATCCCAGGGAAGAGGGAGGCCTTGGATAGGAGGTAACAGCAGAGCTAAATCGTTAAGGATGGTGTGTGGTTTGAGCACGGAGAAAGGAAGACAGGACACCAACGCTGAGGAGGACAGCGGCGAGAAAACAAAGACCAAGGTGACAAAAAGCCAGGGCACTGAAGGAATTAGACTGACAGGCTGGTGGGATGGGTCTCAGGAGCAGCCAGGCTGTGGCAGGTCACAGGAAGGGGCCCACAGACCCTGGAGTGGGAGGCACAATGGGAGAGGAGGCTGGGTGCTGGCCAGGGTGGACCATGGAGACCGCGTTCCTGCTATGCAGGTGGCAACAGCCACTGAAGCAGGTAATGGGATCCAAGATCATTCGTGCCTCGTGAAAGAAAATGGAAGAGAAGCTACCAAACTGCCGGGGGCGGGGGGGCGGTTAGAGACCATGTGGCCATGCAGGGAGGCACAGCCCAAGTCCTGCTGTTCAGTGCAGAGCAGTGCTGTCCAAGGGATGAGAACAAGGAGAGAAAGCCATCAGTCGAGGTGCGGGCCACGCTGTGAGCGACTGAACGACTGTGACGGCTTTCAGGAGAAGGGGTCCTGGCTGCTCTCTCTTCCTCACTCTCCTCCCCGGGAAGATGGTTCTGCTCCACTTGCTCCCCGTGAGGACATCTGGTCACCCCTGTGGCAGTGAGCACACAGGACCCTCTCTGTCTCCTCTTCCACTCGGCTGCGCCCTCTAGGGACAAGGACCCACTGGCTTTTTTTCTTCCTTTCTCATTGTCCTTCTCAAGTGGAAAGGTACAAATAGCCTGGGATTGCTCCCGTGGGCCTCATCCATAGAGACCTCAACAGAGCAACTGTTGCCTCCCTGGTGGCTGGGAACCTCTGGCCTGGACTTTCGCACACACTGAAGACATTGCTGAGATGGGCGGGGAAAGGACCCGAGTCCTGCCTCTCGGCCTGGCTGATCCAGACAGTAAGGCCCTCCCACGCTCAGGCCCACTTGGTTCAGAATCATTTGGTATCTGTCCAGATCCCCACTCGCTGGCTTCCCATCCCCAAGGGGATTCTGGAGAAGATGGTCATGGTCTGGGGCTAAAGTTAACTCCGCCATTCTGGACACGTTGAGACTAGGGGGACCGAAGGGCACCCAAGAGGGGTCATCAGGACGGGATCTGGGACTAGCTTGCTGGGAGAGCTCAGTGGGGAGCCGGAAGTGCCTGGCTGTACCGTTTCAGCCTCCCTCTTGGGGTACACTGACCAAACAATGGGGCCAAAATGTTCTCCCATGTGGCAGGGCCCAGGACCACGTCCAGAACCCGACCACAGGGAAGCAGCTTGAAAGGACCTCCCTGGGGGTCAATGGCAACCTGGGCAGGGTCAACAGGAAGGAACCTCCATGGCTCTGCTGTCAGGGAAAGCACCCAAGAGCCCTGCAGAGAGAGAGAGAGAGAGTGTGTGTGTAGCAAGTACGTTCAGAGCCTCCAGACTCTCAGCACATGGAACTCCGTGGCCCACCCAGATGGAAGCAGGGCTGAGGGGCTTTGCAGGGCCAAGAGGCTCCTGCAGCCCAGAGCCTGCCAGGAGCTCCCTACCCTTTCCAGAAACTGTCTTGGGAAAGGTTGGGGGAGAACAGATTCCTGAATGCCACGGCTAGGTGAGTGGCCGATGGACTTGGAAGGGGGCAATGGATGCATGTAGTGAATTTTGAGATTGTCTGGCTACCAAGGAAGGAGAGTGGTGGGGCAGTAACTCAAAAAGAGGCAGGAGCAGACAGGATGGGGCCATTGCTCTGTTTGTTCACCTTTCATCATCAGGTTGTACACACTGGGAGGGAGGAGTGGGGGGAGGAAGCCTAGGATGACAACGGGGGAGGGACTGGCAATGGCAGGCCTGAGACAACACATCATGCCCACTGGAACCTAGGTAAAGGGACCAGGCCCGAGAGAATAAGCAAGAAAAGCACCTGTTCCCAAGAAACCTGGGAAGGGGGTGCTGCCTGTGGGCATGGGGTGGAGCCGAGGGCAGCTTGATGCTGCACTGGCCACGTGGGTGCTGAGCGCCTTCCTTCTATAACTCCTTCCCACAGCCGAGGGCACCCAAGGCAGAACTCCCCGCTCCTCAAGAACCCTTTCTTTCTCCACATGTCCTGCTCTGGGGTAGCTCTGGCCAGCACTGCTGTCTCCTTACTGCAGGGTCACGTTCCAGGGGATAATTTTATCTGTCAAAATGAGATTCTTTATTTGAGTGCCAATTTTGCTTTTTCCACTCAATGCACATAAACACACATAATTCCTATATGAAAATATAGCTCTTTCACATTCTTTACAATGGCTGCATTCTATTCAACAGCTATACTATTTATTATATTTAATTAATACCGTTTTTAAAGAGGGAACACGCTCTATGTGCTAGCACTCTGTAAAGGGGTCCAGAGGCATTCAGAAGTGATGAAGATGTGATTTGTGTGCCTTTAGGTGCTAGCAAAGGAGTAAAGAAGGAAAACAGGTGAAAGAAACAAGTCTGAGGGCCATTACTGTGGCGCAGTGGGTTAAAGCCCCGGCCTGCAGCACTGGCATCCCATTTGGGTGCCAATTCGAGTCCTGGCTGCTCCACTTCCAATCCAGCTCCCTGCTAATGCGCCTGGAAAAGCAGCAGAGGTCAGCCCATGTCCTTGGGCCCCTGCACCCATGTGGGAGACCCGGAAGAAGCTCCTGGCTTCCGATCAGCTCAGCTCTGGCCATTGCACCCATTTGGGGAGTAAACCAGTGATGGAAGACCTCTCTTTGTCTCTACCTCTCTCTGTAACTTTGTCTTTCAAATAAATAAAATAAATCTTAAAAAAAAGAAAGAAACAAGTCAGAGGATAACAATTTAAGCACTCTAAGAATTTTTTTACAAAGCATTCTGAGAGTACAGAAAAGTACATTTTTAAGGGAAAGAAACCCTTTCTCTCTTCCAAATAGGCCTCTGAACAGGCCTTATGGTAAAATTCCCTATGGAAGCCTGTAGATAATGTCAGAAGTCAAATCTTCCAGAAGTTTCTTCTCTTTCTCTACTCACAATCATGTGGGAGGAAGGTGTGGCCCCAGACATGGGAGCTGGGGCCTCTGTCATCCTGCCTGGCTGGAAACCAGAGTTCTTACTGTGGGAATGAGTCAGTCCCGGGTAGACCCCACCCCAAAGAAAACTACATGAAAACAGCACATAAGGATACTGCAGAACCATCTTTCTGACAGTATCTGCTGGTGGGCCAGGGGGCTGGAGTGGGGAGGGTGGGGAAGAGGTCGAGAGAGGAGGAGGAGAGGAGGCGAGGAAGAAAGAAGTGTGGAAGGCAGGCGTGAGAGCTGACAGGAGAGAGAGTGTGACTAGCACATCAGTTTTCACTTCAGAGTCTTCCCAGCTTACAACACAGGTGCAGAGCTCACTGGGGGCACAAAGAAGTCTCTGAGTGGCTCTGAGCTGAGTGGAAGGACAAGAACCTTTGGTGGTACTTTCTACACAGAAAGCAGGGAGCACAGTGTGGGGCATGGAGCTGTGACACAGACAGACATGACTGCTCGGTCTGTTTCCCTACTTCCTCCTGGAAGAAGGGCAGCTGGGAGATTCCTGCCGGGAGAAGGTGGGACAGCTGGCCCAGGAAAAGGGCCGGATTTGGCAGCTCTTCTTGGGAAGAGAAAATTGGGGTTGGGGGTAGAGCTGGGGAAGTTGGGAGTGGGGAGAAGAAGAATTCTGTTAAACAGCTTTAACCTAGAATATGCTGCAGGCCTATCACTCGTCTTGGCTCAAAGACAACTGGGGATATTTGGTTTTCCGCAGTGTTTATGAACTGGAAGTCTACAGTGATCCAAGAGGTAAGGCATTAAACATGATTAGCATTGCCGTACCAACATGGTCCAAGCAACTGGACTCCCATCTTCTCCCATACTTCTGACAACCATTATAGAAATCAGTGGTCTTCATTGACTTCAAATTGGTGTGTATAAATATAGTACAATCTGAGGACTGATAAAAGAATTGAAGTTTGGTACAAATATGACACTAAAACTAATCTTTTTATTACCATTGATTATACATACAAATATTGCTGCTTTGTTAAATATCTGCTTACAGAATTGTACCTGGAGTTTTCAAATTACAATAAGCTGACAACATTCACATATTCCAAATCTCTTCTTAAAGCAAGAGAAGTGGACACACAGCTGTGAAAACACCCTGCTGCTCACTGAAATATCTTTCCATACTTATTTACAACCTGCCAATTCCTGTCTTCATTATTTTCAGTATTCTTTAATGCTATTATTATTTCTAACTACCAAAAAAAAAAAAAAAGAAAGAAAGAAAAAAAGGAAAACACTTCTGGGATAATCTACATGCATTTCAATGGACATAAATGTAAGATGCTTAAACACCTCCCAAGTGGGCAACCAGCATGGGAAGCAGAATCAGCTGGACAGAGTGTGGTGCCGGGAACCCAGTGGGCACAGACCAGACACGCCTCCTGCACCACGCCCCAGCACACCAAAGGATGCTGTAAGCAGTGCTAGGCACCACCTACTCAGACTGAGCCCAGGCCAGGTTTCCAAAGCAGCCCGAGATTCTGAAGGGGCCCAGCTTCCCGGAGCCAGAAAGCTAAGGAAGATGCCCTGTGTTTGAACCTCATAAGGAAAGTAACTTTGAAACAACCAGTCTAACTGTTTGCATTTCTGCTTTCCTCAGCCCTTCTCTGTCTATGCGGCCAGCCTCCTGCTCTCGGCTCACGGGACTGCCAACTCGGTCCTAGAGAACGCGGTGTTGCTCAATGCCAGAATCTCCAGCAAACGTCAAAGGAGATGTTCAACTAACCCAGTTGTAATAGGTAAGTGAAGGCAGTTCACTGCTGCTCTTAAGAACCATCCTTTTTTTTTTTTTTTTCTTGCCAGGCAGAGTTAGACAGTGAGAGAGAGAGACAGAGAGAGTTATAGACAGTGAGAGAGAGAGAGAAAGGTCTTCCTTCCGTTGGTTCACTCCCCTAATGGCCACTATGGCCGGTGCTGCGCCAATCTGAAGCCAGGAGCTGGGTACTTCCTCCCGATCTCTCATGCAGGTGCAGGGACCCAAGCACTTGGGCCATCATCCGCTGCCCTTCTGACCACAGCAGAGAGCTGGACTGGAAAAGGGGCAACCGGGACTATTACCCGGCACCCCAGAACCTAGAACGCTGGCGCCACAGGCAGAGGATTAGCCAAGTGAGCCACGGCACCGGCCAAGAACCATCCCTTGAGTAGATCTTTTTTCCCTCCAAGTCGCTTTCTGTTCCTCCTCATCAGGTTCAGTGCACATGGCATCCTAGCTCAGCTGCCTGTTATGCTCCGGGTCCCAGGGCACATAAGGAAGCAGACAGGTGCGGTCATGTGTGGCTGTAATCCTTACTACACAAGGTGCGGGTGCCCCACGCAGTGGCGGGGAGGAAAAGTCCTGGCAATACATTAAGTACCTGCAAATAAGAAACTGATTCATCTCAATTACAACCACAGGACTGCTGGGGTAATTTCAAACATGGTAATTAAGGAAAGTTAAATAAGGCCTGAAGGGTTTTTTTTTTTTTTGTATGTAGGATAAAAATAAAGATCAGTAAAATAAATGTATATTACAGGGAAGGATCCCTCACCGGAAGTGCTTGAGACCAGAAGGGTTTCAGATTTCAGGGCTTTTCTGATTTTGGAACATTTGCATAGGAGTTACAGGCTGAGCATCCCTAATCTGAAAATCATCTGAAATACTCAAAAAGTCAGAACTTTTGAGCAGTGTGTCAGTTTGGATTTTGTACCATTTGTGATATCAGATTTTGAATCTGGGATGCTTAACCTATGTTAGATAACTCTAAAAAAGATTTAATCATTTGTTTGAAAACAGAGACAGGGAGAGAGACGTTCCATCTGCTGGTTAATTCCCCTAGATGCAGCCATCTACTGCCAGGTCTGGGCCAGGCTGCAGCCAGGAGCCAGAAGCTTCTTCCAGGTCTCCCACTTGGGTCATCTTTTGCTGCTATCCCAGGTACACTAGCAGGAGCTGGATCAGAAGTGGAGGAGCGGGGAGTTGAACCGCGGCCCATATGGAATTGCTGGCATTGCAGGTGGTAGCATTACCCAATTTGCCATAACACTGGCCCTGGTTTTTTAAGTTTTTTTTATTTACTTGAGAGGCAGAGTTATATAGAGAGAGGGAGAGACAGAGATTTCCCATCTGCTGATTCACTCCCCAAATGGCTACAATAGCTGTGATTGGGCCAGGCCAAAGCCAGGAGCCTGGAACTCCACCCAGATTTCCCCCATGGGTGGCAGGGACCCAAACACTGAGGCCATCTTTTGCTGATTTCCTAGGCATATTAGCAGGGAGCTGGATCAGAAGTGGAGTGGCCTGTGCTCCAACCAGCACCCATATGTGATGCTGGCATTGCAGGCAGGGCTTAAACCACTGTGTCACAACACCAGTCCCGATTATCTGAATGTTAATTCCTCCTCACTGTTTGCCACCATCATCATCACTTTCAGGTTTACATACGTGATCTCTGCTTTACATGCGTGATCTCACCGTGCATCACATCCCCATTTCACTGGAAGTTACCAAGGAAGTGAGCGCTCCCTTGAGTATCAGTGACTCAAGTCCTGTTCACACCAAAGTCAGCTGACTGTGTCCTGGGTTGGGAACCCTGCTCTCTCCTTCAAAGGAGTTCCAGCTCAGCACGCTCTCTTCAACACAGAAGGGGGAGTCAGCTCAGTCTGGGGTTCACTGTTGTCTTTATAAATTATCGAAAAACCACCATCTTCATTGATGGGGTACCCACCATGTGCCAGAATCACCACCAGGGAGTGCTGCGGCTAACTCAGGGCCATGCTACTTTCACATTTCAAAAAAATAATCGCCTGGTGGGAGCATGGACAGTAGGGTGCTTTAGAGCTGGAGAATTAGGGGTTGTTCTGCAGTGCAGGTGAATTGGAAATGAAGAGAAAGTGCAGTAGAAGGCTCAGCTCTTACGAAAGGGAAATGGACCTGGGCGGGAGGTGTTCCGGTCATTGTTGCTAGGTGACTGTGGCAGGCTTTCTTCTAAGGCTTTCCATGGGAACTCCCTGTGTAGTAAGCATCTCACAGTAACTCTGACATGTCCATTCCTGTGGACAATGCACAATCTGGGTTTTCTTTATTCACAGATATTTGTTTCAAAGGCAGAGTGACAGAAACAGGGAGAGAAATCTTTGATTCGCTGGTTCCCTCCCTAAATGCCTACAATAGCCAGGCCTCGGCCAGGTCTAAGCTGAGAGCCAGGAGCTCCATCTGGGTCTCCCACGTGGGTGGCAGGAACTCACATACTTGGGGCATTGACTGCATGGAAGAGGCAGGACATGATTTAGGAATCCCATGTGGCAGCTTAACTCTGCCCCACAACGCGCAGCCCAACAGTCTGGGTTTTTATCAGGGCTGCTGTGGCTTCCTCCCCAACTCTGCGTATCACCTTGAAACCAAAGCCCCATAATGTAAAAGCTGGACCCAGCCTCTGTCTGTCTGCTTTAGCCCAAAGTGTCCTTGCCTGCCCTTTAACCAAAGGGAATTCACTGACAAGGGAGTGAGCCAACTGGCTTTACAAGGTTCTAATCACTGGACTCAAGGAGTCATTTGCTTCTCCAGTAGATAAGAACCTTGATGGCTAGTGTTGTCCCGGGATGATATGTATATGGGAATTCCAGGTCTGGCCAGAATGTACCTGCCACCTTCTCATAACCCCCAGACCAGCTGGAGCTCACCTGGCCACCTAATGAGCACAGCAGCACTGACCAAAGGAAGGTCACAAGCCCCACTGAGCAACCAGGAACTTGGACATGAGCTGATCACGCACCTGTCGGCCCCATTTTCAATGTATGAGAACCTTCACCCCTAGCTCCCCTGGGAGCCCAGGAATTAAGCGATAGCTCCTTGCTCTGTGCTTTGCAATAAACACCTACTTTCTCTCACCACCCCGAGGTCAGTGATTGGCTTTCTGCATGTTGGGCTAGCAGACCCAGTAAGGGGGTTCTACAGTAAGGCTTCCAACCAGTTTGGGGTATTGTTTGGCAACAAATTCAAGACACAGAAGGCCCAGAAGCCTCACTAGACACCAAAATGGCAACTGATTCCTGCAGCAAAAACATTTCCTGTCCACAAATCAAATTAGAACCTGCACGTCACCTGAGATTCTTAACTCTAGAGGAACAGACATTTTGGGATACGGACACCAAGTAATGCTCCAAGCAAACAGGTACACAACCAATTATCGCATGCCTAACTTCAATGTATGTTGCATGGTAATTTACCATATGCCCTATTTAATAAACTGGAATGCTTTCCCATCTGTTTCCGGACACAACAACAATGACATAAATAACTCTCATAGCAATGGGTCTGCATACAGGAGGTGCTTAATGAATGTTCATTTGACGGATAAGAGACAAGACCTTAAAAACAAAAACCTTGGGTTATTTGTGCTCAATTACTTAGAACAGTAACCCTGAAATACAGTAAAGTTTCAACCAGTTCAAAAAAGGAGGCACTAGCTGGCTGATACTAACCAGAAAGAAGAAAAAAATGGAAGACATTCGGCTAACTTCCTATCTACAAATAACACTCTCAAGGTCAAGCTCTCCTCTTGATAACTGCAATGAAACAATGCTGCCTGTATTAACATACAGCCCATGCACACGGATGGATCTCTTTCTGGGCAGTTTTTCAAGGGTGATGTGTGTGACTTTGCTCCATCAGCATTGGGTAACCCCTAGTAAATATGGAAATGCACAGGCTAAACTGCCCAAAACAATCAGGAGCCCTGGGGACACACCTACGGCTTCTCTGGCTATCTCTGTGTCCCTGCTATCAAAGTACAATCTTAACCAAAGGTTACTGATCGATGCAGATGCTGTCACAGGCTGGATGATCTGCAGGGCAGAAAGAGGCGTGGAGCAGAGGGTGGGATGGGGTGGGCGTCGGGGTCCTTGCTCTGCAGTACAGGTGCACCAGGATGACGGCTTGCTCCCCAGAAACTCGACTCCCTTGCAGAGTGCTGGGCCAGGGGGTGCACTCAAAGGTTTCACTCTACCATACTGTCAGGGATGCCTGGTCCCAATTCACGCCCACAGGTGATGGGTGTGATTTAGGGAAAACTGTTTTCTTCCACCTATAAATCTAAACCACAACATCCATGGCCATCTTGTTGCTTAGACATCTTGTCCCTAAACTGAGAAGGGGGGGAGGGGGGAGAGGAGGGGGAGGGAAGGAAGGAGGGAGAGAGACAAGGGAGTAGGTGGTAGCAGGGGGTAGGAAAAGAATATACTCACAGTGCAAGGTTTCAAGAAGTGATTGAGGGAGTGAATTCTCTCTCAGGTTAATTTGAAAGGCAGAAATACAGAGGGAGAAGGGGAGGGAGGGAGAGGGAGGGAGAGAGAGGGAGAGAGAGAGAGAGAGAGAGAAGGAGAGATCTTCCATCCACAACAGCCGAGGCTGGGCCAGGCTGAACCCAGGAGCTTCTTCTGGGTCTCCCACATGGGTGCAGGGGACCAAGTACTTGGGGCATCCTCTGCTGGTTTCCTAGGTGCATTATCAGGGAGCTGGATCAGAAGTGGAACAGCCGGGACTTGAACGGGTGCCCATATGGGATGCTGACACCACAGGCAGAGGCTTAACCTACTACGCCACAGCACCAGCCCCGAGAGAGTGAGCTGCTGAGAGCAGCATTCTACAATCTGAGCAGAAGAGCGCTCTTTCTTGTAACAGTGATTTCCAGCTGCTGCAAGTGAGGTTTCCCAGGAGAGCAGATTATCTGAGGAAAGAGCAGGACGCTTGCGAAAGGATGCTAACTTCATCACGGAAGAGCTCGCGGCAGTGAGGAATGCTGGGTACGGTCCAGCCATCAAGCCAGGCAGCCTGGGACTGAGGCTCGGACCACACTCAGGACTCCGTGAACTTGGCTGTCAGGTAGGGGTCATACAACACCCTGGGCTGCATCATCATTCTGGGGGTTCACACCATGGCTCATTCCAAACGCCTGGACAAGCGCTTAGCACACACTAGCTGGTGGCAGTAGCCGCCATGGGGCCTTGTGGGTCCTAGTTTCTCCTCTGGAGAGAAGTGGGCCAAGTCCAATGGAGCCACTTTTGTTCAAATGGAAATAAACTCTATTTGCACACTGGTGAATTATCATAAAAGTTATCCCTGACCTTCCTCTGCCACCGTATTAACAGTGCCCGGAAGGCCGCCTTCCTTGTTCTTGACCATCATGCTGAGAGAGGGTCTGAAGAGGACAAGGAGACCCATGCCACCCCAAAGCCTGCTGGGTCCTCATGGGCCATGGGTCCTGCCTCTCCTTCCTCCTCTCTCTCTTTTGCAACTGATTCCTCTTCTCTCTCTCTACAGTCTTGGTCTTGCTCTCCTCCCCTCTCCCACCTGGACAGTGAGAGTCCATCCCTACAGTGCCTCCAGTGTGGGTCTTAACTCTTCCAACTCCAAAACTCTAAGTTGATGTTACCCCTCCTGCATACACTCCTTCAAGGACTGCTCACTGCCTTTAGCGTGGAGAGGGGTCCTGCGAGGTCCCGCCTACCTTCCTAGGCTCATCTTGCACCACTTTCTCTCTTCCTCTGACTTCCCTACCTCTCACCCCAGCAAGCACATTCACTTACTGTTCTGCCAGGACTGTCTCCTGTCCCTGGCTCTCAAGGGCCTCTGTGTGTGTGTGTGTGCGTGTGCGTGTGTTGTGGCAGAGCAGGTTAAGTTGCAGCCCAAGACACCAGCATCCCATATCGGAGAGCCCATTCGAATCCCGGCTGCTCCACTTGAGATCCAGCTCCTT